>NC_091204.1:11558935-11609126 GCF_040958095.1 Procambarus clarkii
AGGTAAGGACTTCCCCCCGCACCAGTACCACCCCAGACAGTACCCCAGTACCCGGTACCCCCCGGTACCACAAGGTGAAGGTAATGATCAGGGGAAAGAAAGACCACTTGTGAGGGGAGTGGAAGATAATTTTACCAAGAATTTCCTGTAAGAACTGTGGTTCACACGACTATTGGAGCCCCTCCCTGGGCCTGCTAGGGAACCCCTGAGCCTGCTAGGGACCCCCCTGGGCCTGCTAGGGACCCCCTGAGCCTGCTAGGGACCCCCTGAGCCTGCTAGGGACCCCCTGAGCCTGCTAGGGACCCCAATAAGCCTCCTAGGGACCCCCTGAGCCTGCTAGGGACCCCCTGAGCCTGCTAGGGACCCCCTGAGCCTGCTAGGGACCCCCTGAGCCTGCTAGAGACCCCCTGAGCCTGCTAGGGACCCCTTGAACCTGCTAGGGACCCCCTGAGCCTGCTAGGGACCCCCTGAGCCTGCTAGGGACCCCCTGAGCCTGCTAGGGATCCCCTGAGCCTGCTAGTGGTCCCCTGGGCTGCTAGTGGACCTCCCTGGGCTGCTAGTGGCCCCCCTGGGCTGTTAGGGACCCCAATGAGCCTGCTAGGGACCCCCTGAGCTTGCTAGGGACCCCAATGAGCCTGCTAGGGACTCCCTGGGCCTGCTAGGGACCCCAATGAGCCTGCTAGGGACCCCATGAGCCTGCTAGGGACCCCCTGAGCCTGCTAGTGGTCCCCTGGGCTGCTAGTGGACCTCCCTGGGCAGCTAGTGGCCCCCCTGGGCTGCTAGGGACCCCAATGAGCCTGCTACTGACCCCCTGAGCCTGCTACGGACCCCCTGAGCCTGCTAGCGGTCCCCTGAGCCTGCTAGGAACCCCCTGAGCCTGCTAGGGACCCCAATGAGCCTGCTAGGGACCCCAATGAGCCTGCTAGTGGTCCCCTGACCCTGCTAGGAACCCCCTGAGCCTGCTAGGGACCCCAATGAGCCTGCTAGGGACCCCTGAGCCTGCTAGGGACCCCCTGAGCCTGCTAGGGACCCCCTGAGCCTGCTAGGGACCCCCTGAGCCTGCTAGGGACCCCCTGAGCCTGCTAGGGACCCCCTGAGCCTGCTAGGGACCCCCTGAGCCTGCTAGGGACCCCCTGAGCCTGCTAGGGACCCCAATGAGCCTCCTAGGGACCCCCTGAGCCTGCTAGGGACCCCCTGAGCCTGCTAGTGGTCCCCTGGGCTGCTAGTGGACCTCCCTGGGCTGCTAGTGGCCCCCCTGGGCTGCTAGGGACCCCAATGAGCCTGCTAGGGACCCCCTGAGCCTGCTAGGGGCCCCAATGAGCCTGCTAGGGACCCCCTGAGCCTGCTAGGGACCCCCTGAGCCTGCTAAGGACACCCTGAGCCTGCTAGGGACCCCAATGAGCCTGCTAGGGACCCCCTGAGCCTGCTAGGGACCCCCTGAGCCTGCTAGTGGTCCCCTGGGCTGCTAGTGGACCTCCCTGGGCTGCTAGTGGCCCCCCTGGGCTGTTAGGGACCCCAATGAGCCTGCTAGGGACCCCCTGAGCTTGCTAGGGACCCCAATGAGCCTGCTAGGGACTCCCTGGGCCTGCTAGGGACCCCAATGAGCCTGCTAGGGACCCCAATAAGCCTGCTACGGACCCCCTGAGCCTGCTAGGGACCCCCTGAGCCTGCTAGTGGTTCCCTGGGCTGCTAGTGGACCTCCCTGGGCTGCTAGTGGCCCCCCTGGGCTGCTAGGGACCCCAATGAGCCTGCTACGGACCCCCTGAGCCTGCTAGGGACCCCCTGAGCCTGCTAGTGGTCCCCTGAGCCTGCTAGGAACCCCCTGAGCCTGCTAGGGACCCCAATGAGCCTGCTAGGGACCCCAATGAGCCTGCTAGTGGTTCCCTGACCCTGCTAGGAACCCCCTGAGCCTGCTAGGGACCCCAATGAGCCTGCTACGGACCCCCTGAGCCTGCTAGGGACCCCCTGAGCCTGCTAGGGACCCCCTGAGCCTGCTAGGGACCCCCTGAGCCTGCTAGGGACCCCAATGAGCCTGCTAAGGACCCCCTGAGCCTGCTAGGGACCCCCTGAGCCTGCTAGGGACACCCTGAGCCTGCTAGGGACCCCCTGAGCCTGCTAAGGACACCCTGAGCCTGCTAGGGACCCCAATGAGCCTGCTAGGGACCCCCTGAGCCTGCTAGGGACCCCCTGAGCCTGCTAGGGACCCCAATGAGCCTCCTAGGGACCCCCTGAGCCTGCTAGGGACCCCCTGAGCCTGCTAGTGGTCCCCTGGGCTGCTAGTGGACCTCCCTGGGCTGCTAGTGGCCCCCCTGGGCTGCTAGGGACCCCAATGAGCCTGCTAGGGACCCCCTGAGCCTGCTAGGGACCCCAATGAGCCTGCTAGGGACCCCCTGAGCCTGCTAAGGACACCCTGAGCCTGCTAGGGACCCCCTGAGCCTGCTAGGGACCCCCTGAGCCTGCTAGGGACCCCAATGAGCCTCCTAGGGACCCCCTGAGCCTGCTAGGGACCCCCTGAGCCTGCTAGTGGTCCCCTGGGCTGCTAGTGGACCTCCCTGGGCTGCTAGTGGCCCCCCTGGGCTGCTAGGGACCCCAATGAGCCTGCTAGGGACCCCCTGAGCCTGCTAGGGACCCCAATGAGCCTGCTAGGGACCCCCTGAGCCTGCTAAGGACACCCTGAGCCTGCTAGGGACCCCAATGAGCCTGCTAGGGACCCCCTGAGCCTGCTAGGGACCCCCTGAGCCTGCTAGGGACCCCAATGAGCCTCCTAGGGACCCCCTGAGCCTGCTAGGGACCCCCTGAGCCTGCTAGTGGTCCCCTGGGCTGCTAGTGGACCTCCCTGGGCTGCTAGTGGCCCCCCTGGGCTGTTAGGGACCCCAATGAGCCTGCTAGGGACCCCCTGAGCTTGCTAGGGACCCCAATGAGCCTGCTAGGGACTCCCTGGGCCTGCTAGGGACCCCAATGAGCCTGCTAGGGACACCAATAAGCCTGCTAGGGACCCCCTGAGCCTGCTAGGGACCCCCTGAGCCTGCTAGTGGTCCCCTGGGCTGCTAGTGGACCTCCCTGGGCTGCTAGTGGCCCCCCTGGGCTGCTAGGGACCCCAATGAGCCTGCTACGGACCCCCTGAGCCTGCTAGGGACCCCCTGAGCCTGCTAGTGGTCCCCTGAGCCTGCTAGGAACCTCCTGAGCCTGCTAGGGAGATCAATGAGCCTGCTAGGGACCCCAATGAGCCTGCTAGTGGTCTCCTGACCCTGCTAGGAACCCCCTGAGCCTGCTAGGGATCCCAATGAGCCTGCTAGGGACCCCAATGAGCCTGCTAGGGACCCCCTGAGCCTGCTAGGGACCCCAATGAGCCTCCTAGGGACCCCCTGAGCCTGCTAGGGACCCCCTGAGCCTGCTAGTGGTCCCCTGGGCTGCTAGTGGACCTCCCTGGGCTGCTAGTGGCCCCCCAGGGCTGTTAGGGACCCCAATGAGCCTGCTAGGGACCCCCTGAGCTTGCTAGGGACCCCAATGAGCCTGCTAGGGACTCCCTGGGCCTGCTAGGGACTCCCTGGGCCTGCTAGGGACCCCAATGAGCCTGCTAGGGACCCCAATAAGCCTGCTACGGACCCCCTGAGCCTGCTAGGGACCCCCTGAGCCTGCTAGTGGTTCCCTGGGCTGCTAGTGGACCTCCCTGGGCTGCTAGTGGCCCCCCTGGGCTGCTAGGGACCCCAATGAGCCTGCTACGGCCCCCCTGAGCCTGCTAGGGAACCCCTGAGCCTGCTAGTGGTCCCCTGAGCCTGCTAGGAACCCCCTGAGCCTGCTAGGGACCCCAATGAGCCTGCTAGGTGTTACCTATCGTACGTTACGGCTCGTGATCCTACAGCAGCCAACTTTAATTACGTCTAGGGATACGATACAACTGCTGTTCTCAATAGCGAATCACCAGTATAACCCCTTGATAAGTAATGAGCACAAAAATAAAATCTTCCTTAGGACTGAAGAATAGATAAACAATATTACATAAATATATTCAAAACAGTATAATATAAAAACACAGATGGTAAAGTTAACTTGTAGAATATATGCAAGTATTGTCATGGCACGTAATATATAATAGTAATTATGGCACAAAATGAATGTAATAGACTTATCTCCCACATGTTACTCTCCTGGTCCAGTATCAGCTACTGAACTCTCGCTCTGTCGCCACCCACATTCTCACCTCCCGTCTGCCTCATCCCAGGATGAGGGATGGAAACTAAGGACTTTTTAATATTTTAAACTAATTGAAGAACCACTTGTTCTCAAAACACATAAGACTGCAAGTTACATATAATAGTTGCTTACAAAATATATAAGTATAATGACACCTGTTTAATTACAGTATATAAAACATTTTCTAACTAAAATAAAGTGACATCTGGAACTCTCAAACTGAACAGGTCCAGCTTTCCCGTATCAATCAGGAAATAGACGTGTGCAAAGGCAACCGCGCTCTTGTCCACTGACGCTGCCAAACCATACGACAATTTACCCAAAGCACAATGTGTGTACATATACATGCAATGATAAAATAAAATAATATTTATTTTAAATTTATATACGTATTCTGCTAGGAGTACGTAACACTTCCACCTCCAAGAAAAAAAATGCAATAGATTGAAGATCAATGGCATTTTTTCAAAGTAAAATATATGACACTTGAGATTTATGGTATTAATTACACCAAACATGTAAAAGTAATAAGAACACATCTCTGGACCAAAATGAAAACACGCCAAATATAGTCTTACACTAAACTCAGAAATTTCAGTCTTATGACTATGTTCTACATATGTGTCACTGGAGTATGCACATTTATCTCTCCAAGGTACTATCTCATCTATTTCACTTTGTTTTAGATCATATTTCACACTCCTATCTACAACAGTATCATTAGTAGCATGTATAGAATTGTCAATAAAGGTAGCTGCTTTCACACAGTTATCATGGCAATTTAGTTTTTCATATGTTTCTACTATTTCTTCAAGATCAGTTTCATTTTTCCATGTGATTCCTTTTTCACATGGTGAATTTTCCCAAGACAGCCTCGATTTTCCATTACTCCCTTTTTCTGCAGCTGAACTGCTTAATTGAAGCAGGCTGTATGTTGAGTAGATTTGGGACTTCTCCTGGGTATGCTCTGACACAGACATCTGCTCATCACTCTTGATCCTCTGTGGAACACATACTCTCGCCCAATGGATACTAAAATTAGAGAAAGTAGCATTAAACCTCACAATTATGCATAAAACTTTCCCATTCATAGAACCTTCCGAAACACAAGACACCGACTTATCAAACCTTTGACCTTCCAACCAAGAAATACAACCCAAGATTAGTGCAAAGACTACCTGATCGAACTGACTCAGATGATCCATAAGGAACACAGAAATCAATTGCCTCATAACTCTGTCATAACGATCAGTGAAAGAAAACAGGCATATGCCTAGGCACCATATCTCAATCATAACTCTCAAGACAAGTTCACACCCTCTGATGGTGAACTTGAACACAACACACACTTTCATCAACCGTCTAGTCTTCCAAGAGACTAAATAAAACATGCCGAAAACTTTACAACCCTCACCATCACTTCCCAAGTGATTTACGTCTGATGACAACCAATCAACCAAGAGGTTGAAGGGTCTTAACATCTTGAAGATGAACAGCAGATTACCTGGGAAACGCCCAAGGACAATCTGAAACCCTTCACAATGATTAACTCTAGGTAGGATAACCTTATCCTCCAACTTGAATTTCACACCTGGAGCCTCAAACATCTGCTCCCCAGTATGATTTAATCCTTCACCCACAATATGATTCTGAAAATCAATTCCAATATGACTCTGAAAGTCAACACCACACTTAAGTGGAACATACACTTTTATCACTCGTGCATCAAAATTAACTGGATCTGAATATAGAGACACTGCTCTAGCATAACTCACCACTTCCTCAGAACTGCTGGGTGCACAACCTACTTGAGTAAACTCTCTCTGCTCAACCACAAGGCTTGACAAAGATGTCCCACAGTCCATTACTTCACAAGAAAATGGCTCCTGCAGAATAAAAGTAGATTTCAACATCCTACACACACTCTGACTCAATGTACACAATGAGAAGTACTTACTCCACATAGAATAAGAATCACAACTCTGCAACTTAGATCCAAATGCTACTTTACCAAAATTTCCTCCCATGACTTCTGGAGCTGCTTGGAGTACTGTCTGCTCACAATCAATAATATCACTACCAAGCTGGGTCACATCCTCACAGACAACTGAAGAGGGAGGCTCAATGGGTCTCCATCTACTCAACAGAAGCTGATCCTCTGGCTGCTTTCCCACACTCTCCAAAACTGGATCTACAGTACAGACTGTCTCCTTGCTTCTCTCTGAAATCTTAGGGTCAGTTCTACTCAAAGCACATAAATGAAGGGAATCTGAAGCGAGCGGGCAAGTAACAGGTAGTTTGACCTCCTCCCCTATTATATCACCTTGACTAGGGTGAGGCGGGGCCTCTACAACAGACTTACTCTCGACAACTGATTCTAAACTTGGAGTGAGCGGGAATACTTCTGCCAACCCGACATCTTGTCCTAAACCATTCACTTGGCTGGAATACAGAGTCGTGGCTTTTAAGTTTCTCTCAACTCCTGGCACAACGTTCGTAGTGAGCGGGCAAGACAATGGTACATGAACATCCTTTCCCAATTTATTGGAATAAAGCAGAGTCATAGTATCAGGCTTACTCTCAACAACTAAATCGGCCACACAGGAATCTGGAACAACCACATCCCACTTCTCCACTGAAGGGGTACTGGTTACTGGAACAAATGCTTGAGTAACAACTTCAGAACTGACAACTGGATTTATATTAGTACTGACATCAGCACAGGTAGAATGGACAAAACCATCTTCTACAACAGGTTCATTCATAGAACTAACTTCAGCACAGGCAGAATAAACATGGTCTGCAACTGGCTGTTTACACAAACGGGGATCAATCTCACCCACAACATGATTTATGGCCACATCATTACCCAATATAACATCCACACCTGGGATGGGCAACTGTGTACTAACACCCACAGTGCATAAACGTGGTGTAATGGTGGATCTGAAATTAATGTCTATTAGAGGTACAGTTTTACATCCTGCAACACTCTGAAGAACAACAAACTTTCCAGTCTCTCTCTTTTCAACATCAGAAAGAATACTGGATGAAATTATGGTTTGGGAAGCACCTGTATCACGAAGAATAACCACTGGCTTCCACTTCCCATTAATACACAAAACTTCACCTGAAGACATATATGGTGAATACTGTTTCACCCAATTGGGGTTTACAGTTACATGTTTATTAGTAAGTTTATTTTGCACACCTCTGCAATAAATGAGACCAGTTGGTCGTAACTCAGGGTGCAATATAAAACATGAATGAATTCCATGGCCTTTTCTCTTACAATGGGAACAAGACCTTACAGTGGACACACTGGTAGAACCAACTGTAGGTTTAGAAATAACCTTATTATTATTTGACATTCCTGACAATGAAGTAGCAGGATTAGGTTTTGTAAGAGGAGAGCTCATGGGAGTAACTGGAGTACTAGGACTGGATGGATTCTGATAAGGAGTTCGGTGAGCATTATAATTTACTCTACGACTAGACTTAGGTGAAGTGGCCGTAAACTGGGCCTTAGTCAACAACTCATGCTCATCCGCGAGCTTTGACAGCTCATCAATATCTGTTACATTCTTTTGTTCTGCCATAAAAGTAGACAACTGGTCTGGGAGACATGACAATACTTCTTCCATTATAAGAAGATTCTTTAAAGCATCAAAATCAGTGACTGAAAGTGACTTTAACCATCTGTTGCAAAAATTCGTCTTCTGACGAGTAAAATCTGCTATTGTCTGATCACTTGTCCTCCTTAGATTTCTGAACTTTTGCCTGTGTGCCTCTGGATTTAATTGATAAGCATTAAGGATGCTTTTCTTTACAAATTCATAATCAAAACTATGAGCGTCAGGTAGGGATGTAAAAACCTCCTGACTACGCCCCTTAAATTGAGACTGCATAATGGCTACCCACTGATCCCTTGGCCAGTTCATACTGATGGCAATTTTATAAAAATGTGCAAAGAAAACCTCAGGATCCTCCTCATTGAACTTGGGCAACTCTATATACTTATTCATCCTGATGGGATTATTATCACTATTTATTGAAACATTACTAGTATTTCCATGCCCAGCTGCCATACGCTGTGATTCAAGCCTTAAGTTAGTGTCAGCCATTTGTTGTTGAATCTCTAATTGCCTAGTTTGTTCCTCGGCTTGTTGCTTCTTTGTGGCTTCTATTTGCAACTGTACCGCAATTTCTAAACGCCTAGTCTCAAGCTCTCTTTGCTGAGCTTCAGCCTCTAATATTTGCTGTTGCTGTTGAGCTTCAATCTCTCTTTGACGAGCTTCAGCCTCTAATATTTTCTGTTCTTTTTGAGCTTCAAGCTCTAATTGGCGAGCTTCTAACTCAAGACGCTTTAACGTCATCTGATCACTCGACTCCTCTCTTAACTCCTCTAGAATTTCTTCATCTAACTCCTCATTCTCAACAAAATGCGTCACAATGACTTTCAATATTTGGGCTTTAACCATTCTATTGCTGGCGGTCAAATCCAACTGATTTGCCATTTGTATTAACTCAGTCTTTTTAAGGTTCTGAATCCCTTCAAAGTCTGGGTGAGCCACCAACGCTGCAACTTTCTCCTCCATCGTTACTAACACTTGGCACTTGATTCACAACAATAATTAAAACAATGGCACTGCACTACACTTCACTGTAAAATTGTCACCACACTGAAAATTCGCTTGGCCTCACTGCACAAACAAAATATATAGGATGACTTACCTCAAAATCGTGAAACGTTGTTACTTGACACACAGGAAGGCTTGCTTGGCACATGGAATAGTTCTTAAGAAACACACAGACACTTGACACACTGGTACCTAGGAAGGCAAGGTTAGATTAGCATAGTTAAGTTAAAGTGAGAACAATATTTCCCGGCACAGGCCCCCATAACTCTTTGTTACCTATCGTACGTTACGGCTCGTGATCCTACAACAGCCAACTTTAATTACGTCTAGGGATACGATACAACTGCTGTTCTCAATAGCGAATCACCAGTATAACCCCTTGATAAGTAATGAGCACAAAAATAAAATCTTCCTTAGGACTGAAGAATAGATAAACAATATTACATAAATATATTCAAAACAGTATAATATAAAAACACAGATGGTAAAGTTAACTTGTAGAATATATGCAAGTATTGTCATGGCACGTAATATATAATAGTAATTATGGCACAAAATGAATGTAATAGACTTATCTCCCACATGTTACTCTCCTGGTCCAGTATCAGCTACTGAACTCTCGCTCTGTCGCCACCCACATTCTCACCTCCCGTCTGCCTCATCCCAGGATGAGGGATGGAAACTAAGGACTTTTTAATATTTTAAACTAATTGAAGAACCACTTGTTCTCAAAACACATAAGACTGCAAGTTACATATAATAGTTGCTTACAAAATATATAAGTATAATGACACCTGTTTAATTACAGTATATAAAACATTTTCTAACTAAAATAAAGTGACATCTGGAACTCTCAAACTGAACAGGTCCAGCTTTCCCGTATCAATCAGGAAATAGACGTGTGCAAAGGCAACCGCGCTCTTGTCCCCTGACGCTGCCAAACCATACGACAATTTACCCAAAGCACAATGTGTGTACATATACATGCAATGATAAAATAAAATAATATTTATTTTAAATTTATATACGTATTCTGCTAGGAGTACGTAACACTAGGGACCCCAATGAGCCTGCTACGGACCCCCTGAGCCTGCTAGGGACCCCCTGAGCCTGCTAGGGACCCCCTGAGCCTGCTAGGGACCCCCTGAGCCTGCTAGGGACCCCAATGAGCCTGCTAAGGACCCCCTGAGCCTGCTAGGGACCCCCTGAGCCTGCTAGGGACCCCCTGAGCCTGCTAGGGACCCCCTGAGCCTGCTAAGGACACCCTGAGCCTGCTAGGGACCCCAATGAGCCTGCTAGGGACCCCCTGAGCCTGCTAGGGACCCCCTGAGCCTGCTAGGGACCCCAATGAGCCTCCTAGGGACCCCCTGAGCCTGCTAGGGACCCCCTGAGCCTGCTAGTGGTCCCCTGGGCTGCTAGTGGACCTCCCTGGGCTGCTAGTGGCCCCCCTGGGCTGCTAGGGACCCCAATGAGCCTGCTAGGGACCCACTGAGCCTGCTAGGGACCCCAATGAGCCTGCTAGGGACCCCCTGAGCCTGCTAGGGACCCCCTGAGCCTGCTAAGGACACCCTGAGCCTGCTAGGGACCCCAATGAACCTGCTAGGGACCCCCTGAGCCTGCTAGGGACCCCCTGAGCCTGCTAGGGACCCCAATGAGCCTCCTAGGGACCCCCTGAGCCTGCTAGGGACCCCAATGAGCCTGCTAGGGACCCCAATGAGCCTGCAAGTGGTCCCCTGACCCAGATAGGAACCCCCTGAGCCTGCTAGGGACCCCAATGAGCCTGCTAGGGACCCCAATGAGCCTGCAAGTGGTCCCCTGACCCTGTTAGGAACCCCCTGAGCCTGCTAGGGACCCCAATGAGCCTGCTAGGGACCCCAATGAGCCTGCTAGTGGTCCCCTGGACCTGCTAGGAACCCCTTGAGCCTGCTAGGGACCCCAATGAGCCTGCTAGGGACCACAATGAGCCTGCTAGTGGTCCCCTGACCCTGCTAGGAACCCCCTGAACCTACTAGGGACCCCAATGAGCCTGCTAGTGTTCCCCTGACCCTGCTAGGAACCCCCTGAGCCTGCTAGGGACCCCAATGAGCCTGCTAGTGGTCCCCTGACCCAGCTAGGAACCCCCAGAGCCTGCTAGGGACCCCAATGAGCTTGCTATGGACCCCAATGAGCCTGCTAGTGGTCCCCTGACCCTGCTAGGAACCCCCTGAGCCTGCTAGGGACCCCAATGAGCCTGCTAGTGGTCCCCTGACCCAGCTAGGAACCCCCAGAGCCTGCTAGGGACCCCAATGAGCTTGCTATGGACCCCAATGAGCCTGCTAGTGGTCCCCTGACCCTGCTAGGAACCCCCTGAGCCTGCTAGGGACCCCAATGAGCCTGCTAGTGGTCCCCTGACCCAGCTAGGAACCCCCAGAGCCTGCTAGGGACCCCAATGAGCTTGCTATGGACCCCAATGAGCCTGCTAGTGGTCCCCTGACCCTGGTAGGAACCCCCTGAGCCTGCTAGGGACCCCAATGAGCCTGCTAGGGACCCCAATGAGCCTGCTAGTGGTCCCCTGACCCTGCTAGGAACCCCCTGAGCCTGCTAGGGACCCCAATGAGCCTGCTAGTGGTCCCCTGACCCAGCTAGGAACCCCCAGAGCCTGCTAGGGACCCCAATGAGCTTGCTATGGACCCCAATGAGCCTGCTAGTGGTCCCCTGACCCTGGTAGGAACCCCCTGAGCCTGCTAGGGACCCCAATGAGCCTGCTAGGGACCCCAATGAGCCTGCTAGTGGTCCCCTGACCCTGCTAGGAACCCCCTGAATCTGCTAGGGACCCTAATGAGCCTGCTAGGGACCCCAATGAGCCTGCTAGTGGTCAATCAATTGGTGTACAAGCTCCTGAACCTGTATCATGAACGTGAACCTTATATTCTTATATAACATCATTATGTTATATAAGAAGATAAGAATTAAGGTAACTGCAGAAGGCCTATTGGCCTATACGAGGCTGTTCCTATACCGTGATGAGTTTTTCCAGCTGGATGTTAATATTTAACAGTTTTGGCATGTACAGCTTGGGCACGTTTCCTATCACCTAATACATAAGAACATATGACTAAAGATAACTGCAGAAAGCCTATTGGCCCATACGAGGCATCTATTTATAACCACCCAATATCCCACCCACATACATGTCAAATTCAAAAATCAAATTGTTATTCGGGAAAAGTACATACATAGATGATGTGTTACAAACATAATGTTGGATTTATAGAGCTAGTGCATACAATACCTAAAGCCACTAATACGCATAGCCTATTGTTCAGCCCACGCTGTAAACAATTAACGGACTCCACCTCCAGTTTACGCGGTTAATGGTTCCACAAATCCACAATACTGTTACCGAAGCAGTAAACACCTCTATCATGTCACCCCGAACTCTTCGCCTTTCCAGCTAATGCAATTTAAGCTTTGTCAATCTTTCTTCGTATGAGAAGTTTCTAACTTGCTGGACTAACTTTGTCATCCTATGCTGGACGTGTTCTAGTAAATTTGTATCCATTCTATAGTATATAAAATTCTATATCCATTCTAAGTAGGGCCTCGTAGCCTGGTGGATAGCGCGCAGGGCTCGTAATTCTGTGGCGCGGGTTCGATTCCCGCACGAGGCAGAAACAAATGGGCAAAGTTTCTTTCACCCTGAATGTCCCTGTTACCTAGCAGTAAATAGGTACCTGGGTGTTAGTCAGCTGTCACGGGCTGCTTCCTGGGGGTGGAGGCCTGGTCAAGGACCGGGCCGCGGGGACACTAAAAAGCCCCGAAATCAACTCAAGATAACCTCAAGATAACAAGTACGGCGACGAAAACTGAACTGCATAATCTAAATGGGTCCTAACCGATTCAGGAAG
Source organism: Procambarus clarkii (assembly GCF_040958095.1). Lineage (NCBI taxonomy): Eukaryota > Metazoa > Arthropoda > Malacostraca > Decapoda > Cambaridae > Procambarus > Procambarus clarkii. The sequence continues at coordinate 11,571,657 of NC_091204.1, forward strand.
CTCTGTGTATTTCCTCGTAAGTTGGTTTGGTACGAAGGTTCCTAAGTGCGCCCTAAGAAGATGCTTAGGTGCGATTCAATAAGGTCCACTTAGGAAGAAATTGTATATTTCGAAGTAAAACAATGTTTTTTCAACTTCTACAGCCAGCACCGACATTGTAGTAAACAAATATGTTACATTTGTTGTTTACCTACGTAATTCTAAGAGTTTACCTACGTAATTCTAAGAGTTTACCTACGTAATTCTAAGAGTTTACCTACGTAATTCTAAGAGTTTACCTACGTAATTCTAAGAGTTTACCTACGTAATTCTAAGAACCCAAGGGCCACTAACTATCTACTGGCTTCGAAGAGGACAGAAAGCCGGCGGCTTGTTAAAGGGCCCGCCAATTGTGTTAATGATATTTTTTAGCTGGAATTTGGCATTTACGGCTTCAGCGGGTAGGCGGTTCCATGGGTTTATAGCCCTCTTGGTGGAAAAAAACATCTGTTTTCAGTCCTACTTGAGATAACATACTCTCCAACACTATATCTGTGATTGTCCTGTTATCAGTGACTTCATACCAAATGGTATGAGGTATTTTGAGCTCTGTAATTACTTCATACACTCAGGAATATTGGAAGATATTCTTGTGCTGCACCCAGATTTTGCCAGTGGAGGCTAATAGATCAGCATTAAGTATTTTGTTCTCTCCTAATTCCATGTATGACTGGCCATCCTGTGAGGTGAGGATGTTGGGTGAGCTTGTAGCTGGTTTTTGATCTACACTGTGTGGTCCTTTATACAGAATAGGGAAGCAGCACATTGCTGTGTATACCTAAACATGTTTAAAAATACATTGTTTGAGAGGAGTCTTGTAGAAACTGGTAAGAGTAATTATAATATAATGTTTCCATGATTCAGTGCTTACCTCTTGTGAAAATTGCTTAGAGTTGTTTAGTCAGAGTTGATTTTTTTTTTTTGTATTGAGGCTGGTATTTTCTAAATTGATTCCATGTACAGTATGTCTAACCATCCTGTGAGATGGGAGTATTAGATAAACTTATAGCTAGTTTTTTATCTACACTGTGTAATATTCCATATAGAATAGGGTAGTAGTACATTGCTGTGTATACCTAATCTTGTTAATAAAAAAAATCAGTAATAAAGATTTTAAATTATAGTTTGTATTATTACAAATTCAGTACTGTATTATCCTTATTAAATCATGTTGACCATGGATCATTAAGATCTCATGTTGATATGTAATACAAGTCATATTTCTTTTGAACTGCTAATCCATGCTAATCATTCATTAAATTGTGCATTATGTCTCAATTTTTCACTTCCTTGGATATACTGTACAGTACCAAAAGATAGGATAAAAATAAACCAGTAATATTTCTTTCATTATAGTTTTCATTTAAATAACTGCATCAATATTTTTACAGCTGACAGGATTTGTTTTATCATACAGGCCCCCTCCCCGCTCAGCTCGTTGTTGCCCTTGTGGGGGCTTAGTGGGCGGCTGCCAGAGTGTGATGCTCCTTGGGACAGTCCTCTGTCCTTTTCTAGCCTTGTGCTCCTGCTGCCGTCCTCTCCAATTCTCCTGGGCATCTTTTCCTTTTCCTTCTGTTTCGTTTTTCTCCCCCCTCTTCTCCTATCTGCTTGCCGTTTCCTGCCGACCTTTTGCTCGTTCTGGTTCTTCCCTTGGACTTCTTCTATTCTGACGCCCGGGTGCTTGAGGAGGCATACTCAAGCACCCGTAGAACTGCAGTACCCGACGTCGAGAGCGAGGGGAACCTTTTATTGTCAATCCCCCGTTCGTCGCTGAACCCGATCTCGACGGACTGTCGGTTTCTTAAGGTGGCGTTTGTGGGGTGTATACTCACGACGCACCCCTAGGAGGCCCCGACAAGATCGGCGATAGCTTCTTGTTGGGTGTCCTGCCTCTAATTGTGGCTCCATGGTGGGTGTGGGGGCACATTCGTGAATGAATTCTTCTTTTCGTCAAGATGATAACCCCTGTTTCGACTTCTTCTGGTTTACCTTCTCAGGCTCGTGGGGTGGGCGACCAAGCCCCCGAGTCGGTCCGTATTGGAAGACCGGGCTCTGTAGCCTCCGCTGCATTGGGCCCCGACCTTGCTCCTCCTTTGGCCTCTCTGACTCCTTCCCCTGGCTCCCCTCCCTCCTCTGTGGTTGGGTCGAGCCCCAAGCCCCCAGTGGTGACTACCTCGTCCCCTGGCGCGGCTCCTTCTCTAGTTGTAACTACTGCGCCTTTTAACCCCTCTCTCTCTGGGAGTTCTCACCGCCGTCCTCGTCACGGCCGCCCTCGCTCGATTCCTTCCAGTTCTGCTACCTATCAAGCCTTGTTTGGTCCCGCTTCGTGGGCAAATATTTTGATCTCCTCCCTCTTGATTCTGCGCCTCCTGACGATTTCTCCCTCCATCGACATCTCGTTGATTCCGTGGATGCCTCCATTACTTTCAACCCCACTTGTCTCGGTACACGTGTCGTTGCTGCTCCTTCTCAGGATGCTGCTTCCCGCTTGGCTGCCTTATCTTGCCTTGGCGAGACCCCCGTTCGGGTCTCGAAGAACGCTCAGTTGAATGCCAGTGTTGGCACTATTTTGCTCCCGCCCCATGTTGCGACCGGTGTTCGGGACCTGCGCGACTGCCACGACGATATTCGACATATCCTCGCTGCCCAGGGCCATTCTATTCTCCAGGTGGACACGTTTACTCGTCCCCCTCGTGGTAGTCGCCGTCAACCCCTCCGGGTTGTGAAGATTACCTTTGATGGTAGGACCCTTCCACCCTCTGTCATTCTTGCTGGTGCCAGGTGCTCTGTCCAGGAGTACATTCCTTCTTCTAGGCTCTGCAACAAGTGCTGGAGGTTTGGACATGGTGCCTTCCGCTGCTCCGGGACTGTCTCTCTCTGTCCTTTGTGTGGTGGCGAAGGTCACTCTAAGTCGGAGTGCACTTCTCCCCAGGCTCGTTGCCTCAACTGCGGTGAGGCCCATCCTACCTTCTCCCATGCCTGTGTCCATTACAAGCTTGAGGCAGCTGTCCTCAACTTGAAGCACCGGGAGCGTTTATCTTTTCCTGAGGCGAGACGCCAGGTTCGCCGGCTCCCGCCTTATGCTAATATCTCTTATGCTCGCGTGTTGCGCTCTTCCTCTCCTCGTCCTTCCCGCCTTCCTCAGACTCACAACCGTTTCCGGGCCTTGGACCCTGATACGCCCACTGCCCCCTCCTCTGTTCCTTTGGGTTCTCTCCCGAAGGGTCCCCCTCCTGGTCCTCTGTCTGGGGTTCCCCTTCCTTCTACCCGGTCTGTCGTGTCTCCTGTGTCTTCTTCCTCTGGTCGGGTGGTCGGGTGCATGTTTTTCCTGCGGAGGATTTCCCGCCCTTGTTACGTTCGGACGGTTCTGAGGACGGAGTGGGTGCTGTGCCTGAGGTGCCTGACTGCCTGTCTGCTGCTCCGCCTGTTGAGGCGAGTTCTACGGCCTGTGCGACACGTCAGGTGACTGCTGTGGCCCCTGGGGTTGTTGAGCCGGTGTGTGTGGGTGTCGGGCACTCGCCTGAGCTGCGAGTAGTGCAGGATGTCTCGGTGGAGGTCCATGTCCCGCCCCCGCCTGTGGATGTGATACCGGCTCCCGGGAACGCGGGTTCTGCTGTTTTAGAGGGGAGGGGGGGGGGTGCTTCGGCAGGGGGAGGTGCCTGCCGTGCCTGTATGTGTTGGTGACTGTAGTTCTGCTCTTTCCATCCCTTTGCAGAAGCGCGCGCGTCGGTGTTCTGAGGCTGTTTCCCTGGATGATGTGGACAGTGTGGGTGATGTGGCCTCTGTGGACTCTTCGGACGGTGCGGGTGTGGCCTGTGTGGATGTGAAGATGGTGGCCTTGCCTGCGGCGGGGCCTGCTGGGTGTGGTGTGGTGCGACCTGTCTCGAAGCGTTCGCGGCGGGCTCGGAGTGTGTCTCCCCTTCGTGGTGTGCCTTGGGAGGAGGTGGGGGAGTATGGTGCTGTGGCGTCCCCCGCCGTGGATGATGGTGCTGTGATGGGCTCCGAAGTTGCTGCCTGTGCCTCTCCTCCTGCGTCTCCTGCTGTTGGACCTCCGCAGTGGGGGGTTGTCCCTGATGATCGGGACCTCGTCGTGGTGTTGCGGAAAGATGTGCGCTGGGGGGCCTCGGCTCCTGTGCCCGGTGGTGGGGTCGGTGCCGCGCCTGCATCTCCTGCTGTATCCCCTCCTTCCTTGCTCCGGTCTGGGGGTTGCCTAGTCCCGTCTGCTGGGGTCGTGCCCTGTGAGGGTGCGGAGTTGGGCTCTTATCGGGATGCCCGGGTGCTTCCGATCCCGTGGTGCTCGTCCACTGTCTGGGTGTCGCGGGTGAAGGAGTTTGTGTATAGGGTGCCGGATAGGATGTCTCAGTCGAGGGCGCTGCCTGGTGGCCGGCTGCCCGCTGACCTGCGGGTGATTTGGGAAGCGTACTGCTTGCGCTTTCCGATACACAAGTTTCCGGAGAAGTATTAGTTCCCGTCTTGCGCACACTGCTAAGGCGTGCGTGGGTCAGTTGCCACCGTGACCATGACGCCCCGCCCCCTGGTGCGGGGTGTCTCCCTCTAACGTTCGCCTCTGTTTTCGTCGCCACTCCTCTCCTCTCTCTACGGCCCATCACATCTACCGCTTTTGACTTTCTTCTCCTCCTAACCGTCAACGCGTCTCCTTACGTCTTTCCTGGTGCAGTCATCGGGAGGGTTAACCCTTCATGCAAACTGCACCTATTCTCAAGAAGAAGAAGATATATCATAATCAATGATGTTCATAGATTTATACCTTCTCCAGAGGGTTTGCTTAGTTATCAAAGCTCATTAAACTATATGTTTCGTCCATCTAGTTCCCTTTTTTATTTATTTCTCCTTTTTGGCACATATTTTTTGAACGAGTTCAGGAATGACCCATTATTTATTTCCATTTAGGTTTATATCAAGGTCCGCTGGTGTTGGTATAGTATTGTAAGTGTTTGCTGCTGTCACCTTGGATAGCGAGGATTGAGCTACATCTCCAAATGTATATTTGCCAGATAATTTGGCACTAAAAACAAAACGCATATATTATTGTTTAGACTAAATCCGCTACTCATTACTTTCCTGAAGTTGTCGTATATACACTACAAAATCTGCGTGTAAATCACGACAATTAACACGTGATGAAAATGTGACAGTGTCAGACCACGAAGGAAGAATTGAAACAGGAATTTCCTTAAGTATTTTCGTATTTAATAATACATCTTCAGAAGGGTGTTTCAATTCTTCATTCGAGGTCTGACACTGTCACTACAGTGTTGAATGTATTTACACGTTGCTGCAACAATGAATAATGAGAACAATCATTATATGGATGGCGTAATAACAGGGGAACATTAGCGCCTCTGGTGGTCAGATGCTTAACTGTATTAGAGGTTGACAGTTTAGATATTATAGTGAAGTAAGGGTGAGTGGCGCGTCTGGGAGTCCCGCTTCTTAACGTGTGGCTCAGTTGTAGACCAGCCGCCGCCTGCCTGGCAAGGGTCATGTTGATTACCAGTGAGCAAATAAATTTGTGTTGCAGATATCTTTATATAGAAAGGATTGTTCGGGGTATGTTTTATGTTGTAATTCCTTATTATTTTGTATATTTTATGTATTTAGACAAAATATAGAGGAGATTGTCAGGTGGCAGCCATAGGTGTACCCGCTAGTTAAGTCATTAGGGGCGCTTGTGGTGGCCTTAATAGCCATCCCAGTAGTTAGCCAGCAATCTTGAGATGATTTCGGGGCCTAGCGTCCTCGCGGCCCGGTCCTCGACCAGGCCTTCTTTTTGTTAAACATCCCCAGGAAGCAGCCCGTAGCAGCTGTCTAACTCCCAGGTACTTATTTACTGATAGGTGTACAGGTTCATCAGGGTGAAAGAAAGTGTCCATTTATTTTAGCCTCCACCGGGGATCGAACCCGGAACATCAGGATTACGAATCCGAAGCGCTGTCCACTCGGCTGTCAGGCCCCTTAATTAAAACAACCCAAAGAGAAATCTTCGACATATTTTGATGAAAATCTGAATGAAACGAAAAATGTTGGCCACAGATTGTGTGAAGATGGTGGAGGGGGGGGGGATTGAGGGGGTGCAGGTTAGTATGATGAGCATGATTCAGAATGATGGAAGGAGAAGGGCTCGTATGATGACTTGACCTAAGGGCCACCATCTACAGTGGCCTCGAAGGGGACAAGACGGCGGCGCCTTGTCAAAGGTCAGCCTTCCTACTCCCCCCCTCCTTATTTTATTGAGGATTTGTCTTGTGTATATTGTGAAGAAGAGGAATGACTCGGCATTTACGACTTGAGTGGTTAAGCGGGTTCATGGGTTAATAATCCTATGGGGGAAACAACACATCTATTTTCTGTGTTACATTGTGGCTTGTTGAGCTTGAAGCTGTTGTCCAGCCTGTCTGTGTCAAATATGATATTTTAGAGAAGTGGTCTGTATTAATAGCCTCCAATTTGGTCAGTATTATGTTTACATTCTTGTAAAGCCACTAGTACGCATAGCGCTTCGGGCAGGTCCTTAATCTAACAGATAATATTAAGTAGGTAATTTCTAGGAAAATTTATAGGCTAATCTATCAAAATCTATAACAATTTAAACTTTTATAGTGTTAATCCTTCAAAGATTCGTGGTAGTGACAGTTGAACAAGTTCTGGCATGATTGTTGTTGCTTTCTTGAACTTTCTCCAAAGCGGAAAATCATTGATGTGTTTTTGAAGTGAAGTTTCCATATTAGGACACAGTAGGCCAGATGGGACCACAACAGAGACTCGTACAGTTCAATATTCAACGTTGTTCGTTTAAGTCAAAGATTCGTTTAACTATTCTTAAGGATTGTTTTCATATTAACTGTGAGTCCCAGATGTTCAATGGCTGGTACATCATAACTCCTAGGTAATATTGACTTAAATTTACCAGAGGGCCACCATTTCTCCATAGTGCCCTCTACGGCAACAGGAAGCCGGCGGCTTGTCAAAGGTTCCCCTACGGTTCCTGAGGAGTTTGTCTATCTGTATTTTGAGCGCGCAAACTGCTGCATTATGACATTAAAGGTAGTTTGATAATATGCACAACGTGTCTTGTAGCTAAGCTAAAGGGGGCATATAATGTTTAGCAACAAGTAAGTAAGTAATTATCAAAAGAAGGCACCAAACCGGGAAGGCTATGTAGCACCATCAAATACGCAAAATAATCAGAGGGCGCTAAATATCACCAAGGATGCCAATACGAGAACAAAAACGCATAAGGCGAACGATATCAAAAGTATCCGAGTCACCAAGAATTCTATCGAGGGACAGGTGACCGCGAGGGGCGGTCGGAAAGCAAGACACACGCTCGTCCTGGAAGTCAGGACATTCAAGAAGGACATGCACGACCGTAAGAGGGACAATGCAACTAGGACAATAAGGAGCAGGGCGGCGCTCCATCAAGTGACCATGGGTGAAGCGAGTATGGCCAATACGCAACCTCGCCAGAGCTGTTTCCCACCGCCGGTTACGGTGGAAGGAGGACGGCCACGAGGAAACACAACATTTAAGAGTACGTAGCTTGTTACCAGTAACAGACAACCAAGAAGCCTGCCAACGGGTAAGGACTGAGGAATGGATAACCGGGTAAAAGTCGGAATACGGAATGCCTTTACGAGAGATGGGACAAGAGCGGACAGCTTCCTTAGCGGCAGCATCCGCACGCTCATTTAAAGACACGCCAATATGGCTGGGAACCCAACAAAACTCAACCGACTTAAATTTACTGTGAACGAGAAACAGCCAATGCTGGATCTCGACAACTACTGGATGAACTGGATTAAAGCACCCGAGAGCCATGAGGGCACTACGAGAGTCAACAACAACCACAAAGGAAGACTGACAACGAGAAAGCAGGAGACGAAGAGCATAGAGAATAGCATAAAGTTCCGCTGTAAAGATGCTAGTCTCCGGAGGCAAGCGACACATATAAGTGCGATCAGGAAAAACAACAGAGTAGCCAACACCGTCCGCAGACTTAGACCCATCGGTGAAGACAGAAACGGAGCGGGAGTGAGAAGAAAAGTGCTCGAGGAAAAGGCGTTTTAGAACCGTAGGAGGGGTAAAAGCTTTAGTGATACGAGTCAAAGATGTACAAAACCGCGGAAGAGGGACCCTCCACGGGGGCAAAGAAGGAACAACACGAGGAGAAACATCAGAAATACGAACGGAGAGAGAATCCTGTAGGCGAGATAACCGGACAGAAAGAGGGAGGTGGTGAAGAGGAACAGGAACCGCAGGAGGGGTAAAAGTCAAAGCACGACAGAGGCGAGAGGAAGGATGTTGCAAGGACCGCGCAAGATAGCGAAGACAGTAGCGATCACGGCGGTCCTGGAGAGACAGGAAGCCAGTGTCAACATACAAGCTAAGGACGGGAGTCGAACGAAAGGCACCAGAACTGAGGCGCAACCCAGTATGGTGCAAAGCATCAAGACGGCGAAGAGTAGAAGGAGAAGCAGACGAGTAAGCAGGGCAACCATAATCGAGCTTAGACAGGAGGAGAGAGGAATGTAAAGCAAGGAGAGTGCGCCTATCTGCCCCCCAAGAAGTATGGGACAAGACCCGAAGGAGGGTAAGGGCCTTAGAGCACTCAACACGGAGGTAAGAGATATGGGGAGACCAAGACAAACGAGTGTCAAGGAATAACCCCAAAAGCTTCGCGGAATCTTTGTATTCAAGGGGACGACCATAAAGTGACAAAGAGGGACGAAGAACAACCCGTTTCCGCGTAAAAGTCATGGCACAAGTCTTAGAAGTAGAGAACTTGAAGCCATGACCTGTGGCCCAAGACGACACGGCATCAATTGCAAGTTGAAGCCGGCGTTGAAGGAGAGGCGAATCATCACCCTGACAACAAAGGGTAAGATCATCGACATAGAGAGCGGAGAAGACACCAGAAGGAAGAGAGGAAAGAAGACCATTGAGGGCAACCAGAAAAAGAGTAGTGCTCAGAACACTACCCTGGGGCACACCTTCGTATTGCTGAAAAGAGGGAGACAGAGCGGTACCAAGGCGCACCCGAAAGGAACGACGAGAGAGGAAGCTGCGGAGAAAGAGAGGGAGATGACCACGAAGGCCAAAAGAATGAAGTTGAGATAGGATATGATAACGCCAAGTGGTGTCGTAAGCCTTTTCTAGGTCAAAAAGGACGGCAACAACGGAGGTCTTCGCAGCAAAAGCAGTACGAATATAGACCTCCAAGTTCACCAGGACATCTGTCGTGCTGCGGCACTTGCGGAAACCAAATTGAGAAGGGGAGAGGAGGTGATGGTGTTCCAGGAACCACATCAGACGAACGTTAACCATACGTTCAAAGAGTTTGCAGACACAACTTGTGAGAGCAATAGGGCGAAAGTCCTTAGGGGAAGTACCCAGAGACCCCGGTTTGCGAACAGGGAGGACAACGGCATCGAGCCAGTCCTCAGGGACTGACGACGACTCCCAGATCCGATTATACAGACTCAGTAAATACTGAGACGTGCTCGGAGGGAGATGGCGAAGCATCTCATAATGAATACCATCGGAGCCCGCCGCCGTAGAACCGCAGAGGGCCAGGGCAGAACGAAGTTCAGAGAGAGAGAAGGGATCATTATAGGGAAGCCGAAGATGAGTGCAGAAATCTAAAGGACGAGACTCAAGGACAGGTTTACGAAGAAGGAAAGATTGGGGAAGATGAAGACCAGAGCTAACAGAAGAAAAGTGGGAACCCAGTTCGGAAGCGACCTGCAACGGGTCCGCCACAAGAGTACCATGGAGGTGAAGGACCGGTGAAACATCGGGAACGAACTTACCCGCTATCTTGCGGATACGCTTCCAGATCTGGGCCAGAGGGGTTTCGGACGTAATTGTCGAGACATAAGATGCCCAACATTCACGTTTAGCCGTACGGATGGCCCTACGGGCCACCGCACTCGCTTTCCGAAAGAAAAGAAAAGAATCGGTCGTCTGCCTACGGCGGTGCTTCTTCCAGGCTGCACGCTTACAGCGGACAGCCCGAGCACAGTCCGCATTCCACCAGGGAACGCACTTCCGTGGACCCCGAGAGGAAGAGCGAGGAATAGAGCGGAGGGCAGCGTCGAAGACAGTGTCATGAAAAAGGAGGAGAGCGCGAGAGAGGGGCAGAAGGGAGAGGTCAGAGAGAGTAGCACTGAGGGAAAATAGGGTCCAGTCCGCCTTAGCAAACTGCCACCTAGGGAAAGAGAGGGAAGGGCGAAAAGAGAAAAAGGAAACAAGGATGGGGAAATGATCACTTCCATGGAGGTCATCAAGAACCTGCCACGTGAAATCTAAGTAAAGAGAAGAAGAGCAGAGAGAAAGATCAAGACAAGAAAGGGTGCGAGTTCGAGAGTCCAAATGAGTGGGCTCACCAGAATTCAGAAGAGATAGGGAAGAAGAGAGGAGAAACGGCTCAAGGAGGCGACCCCGGGTATTCGTCAGAACGTCACCCCAAAGAGAATGACGACAATTGAAGTCACCCAGCAGGAGCACAGGCTCCGGCAAGGAGTCTAGGAGGTGTTTCAAATCAGGAAGAGAGAGCGGGACACTCGGGGGGAGATAAATGGAACAAACTGTGTACCATTTCCCCACAAAGATACGAGCAGCAGAACAATGGAGAGGCGAAGGAAAAAGTAAAGGAACAAAGGGAACATCAGCCCGAATCAAGAGAGCAGAAGAATTAGAAGCCCCAGCAATGGCTGGGGGGGGGGAGAGAAAGGAATAGCCACGAAAACGACCAGGACGAGCACCAAGCATTGGCTCCTGGAGACAGACACAAAGGGGCGAAAACCGCGAAACCAGAAGTTGGAGTTCGAGGAAATTGGCGTAATAACCTCGAACGTTCCATTGAAGAATGGACAACGACGAGAAGAGAAAGGACAAAAACAGAGAACAAGGAAGAAACAAAGGCGAAAGACCAACAGAGCACGTTAAAGAATATCAGGGTCGGGACCAGGGTCAGCAAAGTCAGGGTTAGGGGGCATGGGTAAACTGAGCAAAGACGGAGGGAAGGAAACGGGAGAACAGATCAGAGGTGGGCGGGCAGGGTCCGGAGGAGGAGGAGGAGGAGGAGGAGGAGACAACGGAGAGGAGCAGTCAAGGACAGCAGCAGGAAGAGGGGGAGTAGAAAGAGAGGAGCGCACCCCAGCAAGAGCAGCAACCGAAAGGGAAGCAGGGGCCAAAGAAACCTCCATAGCAGGAACAGGGGGCGCAAGCACTGAAACGGGAGGGGAAGGAGCAACAGAGCCAGAAGGAGGAGCTGAGGAAGAAAGCGAAGCCTTCTTACCCGCCGGGGAAGAGGAAGGAGAGGAGCCAGGCTTACGCTTCTGACTTAAAGAGACCGGTGTCCCAGCAACTACGTACCGGGCAACGGATTCCAGTGTCTCAACAGGAGAAGCCGAACGAGAGCACACACGACGGCCGTTAGGAGAGCGATGGACATCCGCCCGCACCGACAGGCGGCGGGGAGAGCCGATAGATGGAGGAAGAGGATGGGAAGGAGGATCGGAGGGGGACGAGGAAGAAGACACAGAAGACACGACAGACCGGGTAGAAGGAAGGGGAACCCCAGACAGAGGACCAGGAGGAGGATCCGTCGGGAGAGAACCCAAAGGGACAGAGGAGGGGGCAGTGGGCGCATCAGGGTCCAAGGCCCGGAAACGGTTGTGAGTCTGAGGAAGGCGGGAAGGACGAGGAGAGGAAGAGCGCAACACGCGAGCATAAGAGACATGAGCATAAGGCGGGAGCCGGCGAACCTGGCGCCTCGCCTCAGGAAAAGATAAACGCTCCCGGTGCTTCAAGTTGAGGACGGCTGCCTCAAGCTTGTAATGGACACACGCACGAGAGAAGGTAGGATGGGCCTCACCGCAGTTGAGGCAACGAGCCTGGGGAGAAGTGCACTCCGACTTAGAGTGACCTTCGCCACCACACAAAGGACAGAGAGAGACAGTCCCGGAGCAGCGGAGGGCACCATGCCCAAACCCCCAGCACTTGTTGCAGAGCCGAGGAGAAGGAATGTACTCCTGGACAGAGCACCTGGCACCAGCAAGAATGACAGAGGGTGGAAGGGTCCTACCATCAAAGGTAATCTTCACAACCCGGAGGGGTTGACGGCGACTACCACGAGGGGGACGAGTAAACGTGTCCACCTGGAGAATAGAGTGGCCTTGGGCAGTGAGGATATGTCGAATATCGTCGTGGCAGTCGCGCAGGTCCCGAACACCGGTCGCAACATGGGGCGGGAGCAAAATAGTGCCAACACTGGCATTCAACTGAACGTTCTTCGAGACCCGAACGGGGGTCTCGCCAAGGCAGGATAAGGCAGCCAAGCGGGAAGCAGCATCCTGAGAAGGAGCAGCAACGACACGTGTACCGAGACGAGTGGGGTTGAAAGTAATGGAGGCATCCACGGAATCAATGAGATGTCGATGGAGGGAGAAATCGTCAGGAGGCGCAGAATCAAGAGGGAGGAGATCAAAATATTTGGCCCACGAAGCGGGACCAAACAAGGCTTGATAGGTAGCAGAACTGGAAGGAAACGAGCGAGGGCGGCCGTGACGAGGACGGCGGTGAGAACCCCCAGAGAGAGAGGGGTTAAAAGGCGCAGTAGTTACAACTAGAGAAGGAGCCGCGCCAGGGGACGAGGTAGTCACCACTGGGGGCTTGGGGCTCGACCCAACCACAGAGGAGGGAGGGGAGCCAGAGGAAGGAGTCAGAGAGGCCAAAGGAGGAGCAAGGTCGGAGCCCAATGCAGCGGAGGCTACAGAGCCCGGTCTTCCAATACGGACCGACTCGGGGGCTTGGTCGCTCACCCCACGAGCCTGAGAAGGTAAACCAGAAGAAGCCGAAGCAGGGGTAATCATCTTGACGAAAGAAAGGATTCACTCACGAATGTGCCCCCACACCCACCATGGAGCCACAATTAGAGGCAGGACACCCAACAAGAAGCTATCGCCGATCTTGTCGGGGCCTCCTAGGGGTGCGTCGCGAGTATACGCCCCACAAACGCCACCTTAAGAAACCGACAGTCCGTCGAGATCGGGTTCAGTGACGAAGTGGGGATTGACAATAAAAGGTTCCCCTCGCTCTCGACGTCGGGTACTGCAGTTCTACGGGTGCATGAGTATGCCTCCTCAAGCACCCGGGCGGCAAAATAGAAGAAGTCCAAGGGAAGAACCAGAACGAACAAAAGGTCGGTAGGAAACGGCAAGCAGATAGGAGAAGAGGGGGGAGAAAAACGAAACAGAAGGAAAAGGAAAAGATGCTCAGCAGAATTGGAGAGGACGGCAGCAGGAGCACAAGGCTAGAAAAGGACAGAGGACTGTCCCAAGGAGCATCACACTCCGGCAGCCGCCCACTAAGCCCCCACACGGCGACAACGAGCTGAGCGGGGAGGGGGGTTTAGCAACAAGTCGCCCTAGATTGTTTAGTGTGTTGACGACGACATTTCGATCCTGGACCATTCTCAAGTCGACTTGAGAATGGTCCAGGACGGACCGAAACGTCGTCATCGTCCCTTCACCTGCTAGTGTGTGGTCTGGTCAAACTACTTCAGCCACGTTATTGTGACTCATCGCCTGCACTTAGTGTGTTAACGACTGGGGCGATGGAGTGGTCATATCAGGATGGCAATTGTGCAAATAAATGTGGAAGATAATTGTTTCCATCTTGTTTACTCTGCGATATAAAATGGTTTCACCTGTAAATGGTAATTTTTGACAATGTAATCACTAGGCTTCTAACGTTAGTTTAGTGCTCAGAGACCATATACTGTACTTGAGAGGTCTTAAACATGTTATTTATATAATTTAGGCCAATAGACAACTAAATAAATTAATAATACACAGTACGTTTATCTAAGGTTAGCTAAAGGTTTGTTTTAGTGGAAGACCCTAATAAGGTAATGTGTTTCTATGTAACTTTAAAAGAACATTGATGCTTAACCATAGCCTCATGAGTCCAAGACAAAAATGTATTTCGTTAGGCTATTGCAGTCTTATCAGTCTTGCTTACTCGCTATTATTGATACTATCTGTAATTAATCTCCATTGCAATTACACCTTTTCCAGTGATTGGTTCAAGTGTTCTTGAAATTCATAATTGTATTTTCCTACTCGATTGTATTTGAAATAAACTTTATACTTACCCTGGTGCTACATAGCCTTCCCGGTTTGGTGCCTTATTTTAATAATTACTTATACTTGCCCTTAATATATGTAAAAAATATTTTTTCAGGAGTGTGGCCTGTGTGGACAAGTGTTGGATCAGAGGAGTCAAGGTAAAGTGCTTATTTAACAACTAGTTCTGGGGAGGAGCGGGTGGAACTAGATGGGCGTAGTCAACTTCACATTCTTGTTACACTAACACTGGTTTGTGCCTCGGAGAGGCTGCAGGATCCAGTAAGTTCAGTAGATCTTCGGTTTCAACTCCTTTTGACCATGTCGTAGCTCAGTCGATTACGGCAGCATCTGGGATGCTCTCGGACGCAGGTTCGAATCCTCGTCCCGGCCCTTGTGGATTTGTACACTCTTGTTAGCAGGCTGAGAGCTTTTCTTTCCCATAGATTTATTTATAGAAGAGTTAGCAATAAGTCGGCTGGGTTTATTAACGTATTGTTTTTAGGCCCCATATAGATTATGCAGTTCAGTTTTGGTCGCCATACTAAAGAATGGACATAATTCACTAGAACACGTCAGTTAGGATGACAAAGTTAATCCCGCAAATTAGAAAGCTTCCGTATGAAGAGATGTTGGAAAAACCTTAACGTGACATGATTGAAGTGTACAAGTAGATGAATTGGATAACAAGGAAGCTATTGATAAGGCTTTAAATGAAGATAAGTTTAGATTTAGGAAATACCTGGGTAAATACTGGTTTGGTAACTGGGTTGTGAATTTGCGGAACAAATTACTGGATCATGTGCAGACGAGGAGTCACAATAACGTGGCTGAAGTATGTTGACCAGACCACACACTAGAAGGTGAAGGGACGACGACGTTTCGGTCCGTCCTGGACCATTCTCAAATCGATTGTGGATCATACTACTGGATCACTGGATCAGTTTCTTGACTTACGTTCTACTAGTTTACACTCGGAACGCGACTCTCCAATCAGCTTACATCTGTATCCTCAATTGCTGCTAGGTGATCAAAGGCGAACATTTAACCTTGAATGTTTAATCCAAACCAAATGATGGGTAGCAAAGGTGTGTGGTAAGGTAAAAGTTGGGTGGCGAGGCAAGTTTTGGGGTAGTGAAGACTTAGAATATTGTTCAATGTGGGTGACAAAGACTTGCTGTGAAGAGTAGGTAAAGAATAAATTGAGAGATAGGAGAATTATCTTAAGATTAGACTTGGACTGGCTGGCATATGCATTATATATCATTAATGCATATGCCAGGGGGGGGGGAGGAGATCTCCCCAAAGGCATAAACTGCTAGGTCAGGTCATCCACAAACCCATATCCAATGACTCCAAGGTCATGGGAAGCTTGACCTTCCCATGAAGTTGGAGGATTGTTGGTGGGTTTGTGGATTTGGAATGAGGGAAGAGGCGGGCTGGATGAGGCAGTTTATGTCTAGGGAAATATTTGTAATCATTTTATTTAGAAATGAGTGTGAGCAGAAATGACACGCTATAGTAGTCATTTATAGTGAAGATGATAATGTATTTTCCAAATGAGAAAAAATTATGCGTGGCGAAGACTTAAGTTGAGATAAAAGTATGTTGTCAACAGCTCTACAATAAAAGATTTGGTTGTGGAAGAGATTCCCGCCCGAAAGGTCGGCCATCTTGGCACGCAGTTTGAACGCTCCTGGCTGGACTTACTTTCCACACCTCGCCTGGAGCTCATCTTTGAATTCAGCTGGCTTTTTTGGGCCAGTGTGTGCTCACTGCAGCTACCCAGGGGCTCACAGCATCGGGGGAGGCCGGAGCCTCCCTAATGGACGCTATATTTTGGAGCCAAATTCTGGCTCTCTACACGTATTCGCAGTTTGATATTACGACTTTTTATACCCAACATATGCCAAGTACTGAAAGCGGCGGTGGGTCACATTTTGCACAAACTCCCCTGCAGTTTTCAAAATATCCCAAACATCCCAATTTCGAGGCCTGAGCCATATTTTGAAGCCAAATTCAGGCTCTCTGCACGTATTCGCAGTTTGAAATTACGACTTTTTATACCCATCATATGCGATGACCCCAATGAGCCTGCTAGGGACCCCAATGAGCCTGCTCGGGACCCCAGTGAGCCTGCTAGAGGTCCCCTGACCCTGCTAGGAACCCCCTGAGCCTGCTAGGGACCCCAATGAGCCTCCTAGTGGTTCCCTGACCCTGCTAGGAACCCCCTGAGCCTGCTAGGGACCCCAATGAGCCTGCTAGTGGTCCCCTGACCCTGCTAGGAACCCCCTGAGCCTGCTAGGGATCCCAGTGAGCCTGCTAGTGGTCCCGTGACCCTGCTAGGAACCCCCTGAGCCTGCTAGGGACCCCAGTGAGCCTGCTAGAGGTCCCCTGACCCTGCTAGGAACCCCCTGAGCCTGCTAGGGACCCCAATGAGCCTCCTAGTGGTCCCCTGACCCTGCTAGGAACCCCCTGAGCCTGCTAGGGACCCCAGTGAGCCTGCTAGTGGTCCCCTGACCCTGCTAGGAACCCCCTGAGCCTGCTAGGGACCCCAGTGAGCCTGCTAGTGGTCCCCTGACCCTGCTAGGAACCCCCTGACCCTGCTAGGGATCCCAATGAGCCTCCTAGTGGTCCCCTGACCCTCCTAGGAACCCCCTGAGCCTGCTAGGGACCCCAACGAGCCTGCTAGTGGTACCCTGACCCTGCTAGGAACCCCCTGAGCCTGCTAGGGACCCCAATGAGCCTGCTAGGGACCCCAATGAGCCTGCTAGTGGTCCCCTGACCCTGCTAGGAACCCCCTGAGCCTGCTAGAGACCCCAATGAGCCTGCTAGGGACCCCAATGAGCCTGCTAGGGACCCCAATGAGCTTTCCTAGTGGTCCCCTGACCCTGCTAGGAAACCCCTGAGCCTGCTAGGGACCCCAATGAGCCTGCTAGGGACCCCAATGAGCCTGCTAGTGGTCCCCTGACCCTGCTAGGAACCTCCTGAGCCTGCTAGGGACCCCAATGAGCCTGCTAGGGACCCCAATGAGCCTGCTAGTGGTTCCCTGACCCTGCTAGGAACCCCGTGAGCCTGCTAGGGACCCCAATGAGCCTGCTAGGGACCCCAATGAGCCTGCTCGGGACCCCAGTGAGCCTGCTAGAGGTCCCCTGATCCTGCTAGGAACCCCCTGAGCCTGCTAGGGATCCCAATGAGCCTCCTAGTGGTTCCCTGACCCTGCTAGGAACCCCCTGAGCCTGCTAGGGACCCCAATGAGCCTGCTAGTGGTCCCCTGACCCTGCTAGGAACCCCCTGAGCCTGCTAGGGACACCAGTGAGCCTGCTAGTGGTCCCCTGACCCTGCTAGGGACCCCCTGAGCCTGCTAGGGACCCCAGTGAGCCTGCTAGTGGTCCCCTGACCCTGCTAGGAACCCCCTGACCCTGCTAGGGATCCCAATGAGCCTCCTAGTGGTCCCCTGACCCTCCTAGGAACCCCCTGAGCCTGCTAGGGACCCCAACGAGCCTGCTAGTGGTACCCTGACCCTGCTAGGAACCCCCTGAGCCTGCTAGGGACCCCAATGAGCCTGCTAGGGACCCCAATGAGCCTGCTAGTGGTCCCCTGACCCTGCTAGGAACCCCCTGAGCCTGCTAGGGACCCCAATGAGCCTGCTAGGGACCCCAATGAGCTTTCCTAGTGGTCCCCTGACCCTGCTAGGAAACCCCTGAGCCTGCTAGGGACCCCAATGAGCCTGCTAGGGACCCCAATGAGCATGCTAGTGGTCCCCTGACCCTGCTAGGAACCTCCTGAGCCTGCTAGGGACCCCAATGAGCCTGCTAGGGACCCCAATGAGCCTGCTAGTGGTTCCCTGACCCTGCTAGGAACCCCCTGACCCTGCTAGGAACCTTCTGAGCCTGCTAGGGACCCCAGTGAGCCTGCTAGTGGTCCCCTGACCCTGCTAGGAACCCCCTGACCCTGCTAGGGATCCCAATGAGCCTCCTAGTGGTCCCATGACCCTCCTAGGAACCCCCTGAGCCTGCTAGGGACCCCAACGAGCCTGCTAGTCGTACCCTGACCCTGCTAGGAACCCCCTGAGCCTGCTAGGGACCCCAAAGAGCCTGCTAGGGACCCCAATGAGCCTGCTAGTGGTCCCCTGACCCTGCTAGGAACCCCCTGAGCCTGCTAGGGACCCCAATGAGCCTGCTAGGGACCCCAATGAGCTTTCCTAGTGGTCCCCTGACCCTGCTAGGAAACCCCTGAGCCTGCTAGGGACCCCAATGAGCCTGCTAGGGACCCCAATGAGCCTGCTAGTGGTCCCCTGACCCTGCTAGGAACCTCCTGAGCCTGCTAGGGACCCCAATGAGCCTGCTAGGGACCCCAATGAGCCTGCTAGTGGTTCCCTGACCCTGCTAGGAACCCCCTGAGCCTGCTAGGGACCCCAATGAGCCTGCTCGGGACCCCAATGAGCCTGCTAGTGGTCCCCTGACCCTGCTAGGAACCCCCTGAGCCTGCTAGGGACCCCAATGAGCTTGCTAGTGGTCTCCTGACCCTGCTAGGAACCCTCTGAGCCTGCTAGGGACCCCAATGAGCCTGCTAGTGGTCCCCTGACCCTGCATGGAACCCCCGGAGCCTGCTAGGGACCCCAATGAGCCTGCTAGGGACTCCAATGAGCCTGCTAGTGATCCCCTGACCCTGCAAGGAACCCCCTGAGCCTGCTAGGGACCCCAATGAGCCTGCTAGTGGTCCCCTGACCCTGCTAGGAACCCCCTGAAACTGCTACGGACCCCAATGAGCCTGCTAGTGGCCCTCTGACCCTGCTAGGAACCCCCTGAGCCTGCTAGGGACCTTAATGAGTCTGCTGGGAACCCCAATGAGCCTGCTAGTGGTCCCCTGACCCTGCTAGGAACCCCCTGAGCCTGCTAGGGACCCCAATGAGCCTGCTCGGGACCCCAGTGAGCCTGCTAGTGGTCCCTTGACCCTGCTAGGAACCCTCTGAGCCTGCTAGGGACCCCAATGAGCCTCCTAGTGGTCCCCTGACCCTGCTAGGAACCCCCTGAGCCTGCTAGGGACCCCAATGAGCCTGCTAGTGGTTCCCTGACCCTGCTAGGAACCCCCTGAGCCTGCTAGGGACCCCATTGAGCCTGCTCGGGACACCAATGAGCCTGCTAGTGGTCCTTTGACCTTGCTAGGAACCCCCTGACCCTGCTAGGGACCCCAATGAGCCTGCTAGTGGCCCTCTGACCCTGCTAGGAACCCCCTGAGCCTGCTAAGGACCCTAATGAGCCTGCTAGGGACCCCAATGAGCCTGCTAGTGGTCCCCTGACCCTTGCTAGGAACCCCCTGAGCCTGCTAGGGACCCCAATAAGCCTGCTAGGGACCCCAATGAGCCTGCTAGTGGTCCCCTGACCCTGCTAAGAACCCCCTGAGCCTGCTAGGGACCCCAATGAGCCTGCTAGTGGTCCCCTGACCCTGCAAGGAACCCCCTGAGCCTGCTAGGGACGCCAATGAGCCTGCTACTGTTCCCCTGACCCTGCAAGAAACCCCCAGAGCCTGCTAGGGACCCCAATGAGCCTGCTAGAGACCCCAATGAGCCTGCTAGTGGTCCCCTGACCCTGCTAGGAACCCCCTGAGCCTGCTAAGGACCCCAATGAGCCGGCTAGTGGTCCCCTGACCCTGCTAGGAACCCCCTGAGCCTGCTAGGGACCGCAATGAGCCTGCTAGCGACCCCAATGAGCCTGCTAGTGGTCCCCTGACCCTGCTAGGAACCCCCTGAGCCTGCTAGGGACCCCAATGAGCCTGCTAGTGGTCCCCTGACCCTGCTAGGAACCCCCTGAGCCTGCTAGGGACCCCAGTGAGCCTGCTAGTGGTCCCCTGACCCTGCTAGGAACCCCCTGACCCTGCTAGGGATCCCAATGAGCCTCCTAGATGTCCCCTGACCCTCCTAGGAACCCCCTGAGCCTGCTAGGGACCCCAACGAGCCTGCTAGTGGTACCCTGACCCTGCTAGGAACCCCCTGAGCCTGCTAGGGACCCCAATGAGCCTGCTAGGGACCCCAATGAGCCTGCTAGTGGTCCCCTGACCCTGCTAGGAACCCCCTGAGCCTGCTAGGGACCCCAATGAGCCTGCTAGGGACCCCAATGAGCTTTCCTAGTGGTCCCCTGACCCTGCTAGGAAACCCCTGAGCCTGCTAGGGACCCCAAAGAGCCTGCTAGGGACCCCAATGAGCCTGCTAGTGGTCCCCTGACCCTGCTAGGAACCCCCTGAGCCTGCTAGGGACCCCAATGAGCCTGCTAGGGACCCCAATGAGCTTTCCTAGTGGTCCCCTGACCCTGCTAGGAAACCCCTGAGCCTGCTAGGGACCCCAATGAGCCTGCTAGGGACCCCAATGAGCCTGCTAGTGGTCCCCTGACCCTGCTAGGAACCTCCTGAGCCTGCTAGGGACCCAATGAGCCTGCTAGGGACCCCAATGAGCCTGCTAGTGGTTCCCTGACCCTGCTAGGAACCCCCTGAGCCTGCTAGGGACCCCAATGAGCTTGCTAGTGGTCTCCTGACCCTGCTAGGAACTTTCTGAGCCTGCTAGGGACCCCAATGAGCCTGCTAGTGGTCCCCTGACCCTGCTAGGAACCCCCGGAGCCTGCTAGGGACCCCAATGAGCCTGCTAGGGACTCCAATGAGCCTGCTAGTGATCCCCTGACCCTGCAAGGAACCCCCTGAGCCTGCTAGGGACCCCAATGAGCCTGCTAGTGGTCCTCTGACCCTGCTAAAAAAAACCCTGAGCCTGCTAGGGACCCCAATGAGCCTGCTAGTGGTCCCCTGACCCTGCTAGGAACCCCCTGAAACTGCTACGGACCCCAATGAGCCTGCTAGTGGCCCTCTGACCCTGCTAGGAACCCCCTGAGCCTGCTAGGGACCTTAATGAGTCTGCTGGGAACCCCAATGAGCCTGCTAGTGGTCCCCTGACCCTGCTAGGAACCCCCTGAGCCTGCTAGGGACCCCAATGAGCCTGCTCGGGACCCCAGTGAGCCTGCTAGTGGTCCCTTGACCCTGCTAGGAACCCTCTGAGCCTGCTAGGGACCCCAATGAGCCTCTTAGTGGTCCCCTGACCCTGCTAGGAACCCCCTGAGCCTGCTAGGGACCCCAATGAGCCTGCTAGTGGTTCCCTGACCCTGCTAGGAACCCCCTGAGCCTGCTAGGGACCCCATTGAGCCTGCTCGGGACACCAATGAGCCTGCTAGTGGTCCTTTGACCTTGCTAGGAACCCCCTGACCCTGCTAGGGACCCCAATGAGCCTGCTAGTGGCCCTCTGACCCTGCTAGGAACCCCCTGAGCCTGCTAAGGACCCTAATGAGCCTGCTAGGGACCCCAATGAGCCTGCTAGTGGTCCCCTGACCCTTGCTAGGAACCCCCTGAGCCTGCTAGGGACCCCAATGAGCCTGCTAGGGACCCCAATGAGCCTGCTAGTGGTCCCCTGACCCTGCTAAGAACCCCCTGAGCCTGCTAGGGACCCCAATGAGCCTGCTAGTGGTCCCCTGACCCTGCAAGGAACCCCCGAGCCTGCTAGGGACGCCAATGAGCCTGCTACTGTTCCCCTGACCCTGCAAGAAACCCCCAGAGCCTGCTAGGGACCCCAATGAGCCTGCTAGAGACCCCAATGAGCCTGCTAGTGGTCCCCTGACCCTGCTAGGAACCCCCTGAGCCTGCTAAGGACCCCAATGAGCCGGCTAGTGGTCCCCTGACCCTGCTAGGAACCCCCTGAGCCTGCTAGGGACCGCAATGAGCCTGCTAGCGACCCCAATGAGCCTGCTAGTGGTCCCCTGACCCTGCTAGGAACCCCCTGAGCCTGCTAGGGACCCCAATGAGCCTGCTAGTGGTCCCCTGACCCTGCTAGGAACCCCCTGAGCCTGCTAGGGACCCCAGTGAGCCTGCTAGTGGTCCCCTGACCCTGCTAGGAACCCCCTGACCCTGCTAGGGATCCCAATGAGCCTCCTAGTGGTCCCCTGACCCTCCTAGGAACCCCCTGAGCCTGCTAGGGACCCCAACGAGCCTGCTAGTGGTACCCTGACCCTGCTAGGAACCCCCTGAGCCTGCTAGGGACCCCAATGAGCCTGCTAGGGACCCCAATGAGCCTGCTAGTGGTCCCCTGACCCTGCTAGGAACCCCCTGAGCCTGCTAGGGACCCCAATGAGCCTGCTAGGGACCCCAATGAGCTTTCCTAGTGGTCCCCTGACCCTGCTAGGAAACCCCTGAGCCTGCTAGGGACCCCAATGAGCCTGCTAGGGACCCCAATGAGCATGCTAGTGGTCCCCTGACCCTGCTAGGAACCTCCTGAGCCTGCTAGGGACCCCAATGAGCCTGCTAGGGACCCCAATGAGCCTGCTAGTGGTTCCCTGACCCTGCTAGGAACCCCCTGACCCTGCTAGGAACCTTCTGAGCCTGCTAGGGACCCCAGTGAGCCTGCTAGTGGTCCCCTGACCCTGCTAGGAACCCCCTGACCCTGCTAGGGATCCCAATGAGCCTCCTAGTGGTCCCATGACCCTCCTAGGAACCCCCTGAGCCTGCTAGGGACCCCAACGAGCCTGCTAGTGGTACCCTGACCCTGCTAGGAACCCCCTGAGCCTGCTAGGGACCCCAAAGAGCCTGCTAGGGACCCCAATGAGCCTGCTAGTGGTCCCCTGACCCTGCTAGGAACCCCCTGAGCCTGCTAGGGACCCCAATGAGCCTGCTAGGGACCCCAATGAGCTTTCCTAGTGGTCCCCTGACCCTGCTAGGAAACCCCTGAGCCAGCTAGGGACCCCAATGAGCCTGCTAGGGACCCCAATGAGCCTGCTAGTGGTCCCCTGACCCTGCTAGGAACCTCCTGAGCCTGCTAGGGACCCCAGTGAGCCTGCTAGGGACCCCAATGAGCCTGCTAGTGGTTCCCTGACCCCTGCTAGGAACCCCCTGAGCCTGCTAGGGACCCCAATGAGCCTGCTCGGGACCCCAATGAGCCTGCTAGTGGTCCCCTGACCCTGCTAGGAACCCCCTGAGCCTGCTAGGGACCCCAATGAGCTTGCTAGTGGTCTCCTGACCCTGCTAGGAACCCTCTGAGCCTGCTAGGGACCCCAATGAGCCTGCTAGTGGTCCCCTGACCCTGCTAGGAACCCCCGGAGCCTACTAGGGACCCCAATGAGCCTGCTAGGGACCCCAATGAGCCTGCTAGTGATCCCCTGACCCTGCAAGGAACCCCCTGAGCCTGCTAGGGACCCCAATGAGCCTGCTAGTGGTCCTCTGACCCTGCTAAAAAAACCCTGAGCCTGCTAGGGACCCCAATGAGCCTGCTAGTGGTCCCCTGACCCTGCTAGGAACCCCCTGAAACTGCTACGGACCCCAATGAGCCTGCTAGTGGCCCTCTGACCCTGCTAGGAACCCCCTGAGCCTGCTAGGGACCTTAATGAGTCTGCTGGGAACCCCAATGAGCCTGCTAGTGGTCCCCTGACCCTGCTAGGAACCCCCTGAGCCTGCTAGGGACCCCAATGAGCCTGCTAGTGGTCCTCTGACCCTGCTAAAAAAACCCTGAGCCTGCTAGGGACCCCAATGAGCCTGCTAGTGGTCCCCTGACCCTGCTAGGAACCTCCTGAGCCTGCTAGGGACCCCAATGAGCCTGCTAGGGACCCCAATGAGCCTGCTAGTGGTTCCCTGACCCTGCTAGGAACCCCCTGAGCCTGCTAGGGACCCCAATGAGCCTGCTCGGGACCCCAATGAGCCTGCTAGTGGTCCCCTGACCCTGCTAGGAACCCCCTGAGCCTGCTAGGGACCCCAATGAGCTTGCTAGTGGTCTCCTGACCCTGCTAGGAACCCTCTGAGCCTGCTAGGGACCCCAATGAGCCTGCTAGTGGTCCCCTGACCCTGCATGGAACCCCCGGAGCCTGCTAGGGACCCCAATGAGCCTGCTAGGGACTCCAATGAGCCTGCTAGTGATCCCCTGACCCTGCAAGGAACCCCCTGAGCCTGCTAGGGACCCCAATGAGCCTGCTAGTGGTCCCCTGACCCTGCTAGGAACCCCCTGAAACTGCTACGGACCCCAATGAGCCTGCTAGTGGCCCTCTGACCCTGCTAGGAACCCCCTGAGCCTGCTAGGGACCTTAATGAGTCTGCTGGGAACCCCAATGAGCCTGCTAGTGGTCCCCTGACCCTGCTAGGAACCCCCTGAGCCTGCTAGGGACCCCAATGAGCCTGCTCGGGACCCCAGTGAGCCTGCTAGTGGTCCCTTGACCCTGCTAGGAACCCTCTGAGCCTGCTAGGGACCCCAATGAGCCTCCTAGTGGTCCCCTGACCCTGCTAGGAACCCCCTGAGCCTGCTAGGGACCCCAATGAGCCTGCTAGTGGTTCCCTGACCCTGCTAGGAACCCCCTGAGCCTGCTAGGGACCCCATTGAGCCTGCTCGGGACACCAATGAGCCTGCTAGATGTCCTTTGACCTTGCTAGGAACCCCCTGACCCTGCTAGGGACCCCAATGAGCCTGCTAGTGGTCCCCTGACCCTGCTAGTGGGCCCCTGACCCTGCTAGGGACCCCAATGAGCCTGCTAGTGGTCCCCGGACCCTGCTAGGAACCCCCTGAGCCTGCTAAGGACCCTAATGAGCCGGCTAGGGACCCCAATGAGCCTGCTAGTGGTCCCCTGACCCTTGCTAGGAACCCCCTGAGCCTGCTAGGGACCTCAATGAGCCTGCTAGGGACCCCAATGAGCCTGCTAGTGGTCCTCTGACCCTGCTAAGAACCCCCTGAGCCTGCTAGGGACCCCAATGAGCCTGCTAGTGGTCCCCTGACCCTGCAAGGAACCCCCTGAGCCTGCTAGGGACGCCAATGAGCCTGCTACTGTTCCCCTGACCCTGCAAGAAACCCCCAGAGCCTGCTAGGGACCCCAATGAGCCTGCTAGAGACCCCAATGAGCCTGCTAGTGGTCCCCTGACCCTGCTAGGAACCCCCTGAGCCTGCTAAGGACCCCAATGAGCCGGCTAGTGGTCCCCTGACCCTGCTAGGAACCCCCTGAGCCTGCTAGGGACCGCAATGAGCCTGCTAGCGACCCCAATGAGCCTGCTAGTGGTCCCCTGACCCTGCTAGGAACCCCCTGAGCCTGCTAGGGACCCCAATGAGCCTGCTAGTGGTCGCCTGACCCTGCTAGGAACCCCCTGAGCCTGCTAGGGACCCCAATGAGCCTACTAGTGGTCCCCTGACCCTGCTAGGAACCCCCTGAGCCTGCTAGGGACCCCAATGAGTCTGCTAGGGACCCCAATGAGCCTGCTAGGGACCCCAATGAGCCTGCTAGTGGTCCCCTGACCCTGCTAGGAACCCCCTGAGCCTGCTAGGGACCCCAATGAGCCTGCTAGGGACCGCAATGAGCCTGCTAGTGGTCTTCTGACTCTGCTAGGAATCCCCTGAGCCTGCTAGGGACTCCAATGAGCCTGCTAGGGACCCCAATGAGCCTGCTAGTGGTCCCCTGACCGTGCTAGGAACCCCCTGAGCCTGCTAGGGACCCCAATGAGCCTGCTAGTGGTCCCCTGACCCTGCAAGGAACCCCCTGAGCATGCGAGGGACCCCAATGAGCCTGCTAGTGGTCCCCTGACCCTACTAGGAAGCCCCTGAGCCTGCTAGGGACCCCAATGAGCCTGCTAGTGGTCGCCTGACCCTGCTAGGAACCCCCTGAGACTGCTAGGGACCCCAATGAGCCTGCTAGTGGTCCCCTGACCCTGCTAGGAACCCCCTGAGCCTGCTAGGGACCCCAATGAGCCTGCTAGGGACCCCAATGAGCCTGCTAGTGGTCCCCTGACCCTGCTAGGAACCCCCTGAGCCTGCTAGGGACCCCAATGAGCCTACTAGTGGTCCCCTGACCCTGCTAGGAACCCCCTGAGCCTGCTAGGGACCCCAATGAGTCTGCTAGGGACCCCAATGAGCCTGCTAGGGACCCCAATGAGCCTGCTAGTGGTCCCCTGACCCTGCTAGGAACCCCCTGAGCCTGCTAGGGACCCCAATGAGCCTGCTAGGGACCGCAATGAGCCTGCTACTGGTCTTCTGACTCTGCTAGGAATCCCCTGAGCCTGCTAGGGACCCTAATGAGCCTGCTAGGGACCCCAATGAGCCTGCTAGTGGTCCCCTGACCCTGCTAGGAACCCCCTGAGCCTGCTAGGGACCCCAATGAGCCTGCTAGGGACCGCAATGAGCCTGCTACTGGTCTTCTGACTCTGCTAGGAATCCCCTGAGCCTGCTAGGGACCCTAATGAGCCTGCTAGGGACCCCAATGAGCCTGCTAGTGGTCCCCTGACCCTGCTAGGAACCCCCTGAGCCTGCTAGGGACCCCAATGAGCCTGCTAGTGGTCCCCTGACCCTGCTAGGAACCCTCTGAGCCTGCTAGGGACCCCAGTGAGCCTGCTAGTGGTCCCCTGACCCTGCTAGGAACCCCCTGACCCTGCTAGGGATCCCAATGAGCCTCCTAGTGGTCCCCTGACCCTCCTAGGAACCCCCTGAGCCTGCTAGGGACCCCAACGAGCCTGCTAGTGGTACCCTGACCCTGCTAGGAACCCCCTGAGCCTGCTAGGGACCCCAATGAGCCTGCTAGGGACCCCAATGAGCCTGCTAGTGGTCCCCTGACCCTGCTAGGAACCCCCTGAGCCTGCTAGGGACCCCAATGAGCCTGCTAGGGACCCCAATGAGCTTTCCTAGTGGTCCCCTGACCCTGCTAGGAAACCCCTGAGCCTGCTAGGGACCCCAATGAGCCTGCTAGGGACCCCAATGAGCATGCTAGTGGTCCCCTGACCCTGCTAGGAACCTCCTGAGCCTGCTAGGGACCCCAATGAGCCTGCTAGGGACCCCAATGAGCCTGCTAGTGGTTCCCTGACCCTGCTAGGAACCCCCTGACCCTGCTAGGAACCTTCTGAGCCTGCTAGGGACCCCAGTGAGCCTGCTAGTGGTCCCCTGACCCTGCTAGGAACCCCCTGACCCTGCTAGGGATCCCAATGAGCCTCCTAGTGGTCCCATGACCCTCCTAGGAACCCCCTGAGCCTGCTAGGGACCCCAACGAGCCTGCTAGTGGTCCCCTGACCCTGCTAGGAACCCCCTGAGCCTGCTAGGGACCCCAAAGAGCCTGCTAGGGACCCCAATGAGCCTGCTAGTGGTCCCCTGACCCTGCTAGGAACCCCCTGAGCCTGCTAGGGACCCCAATGAGCCTGCTAGGGACCCCAATGAGCTTTCCTAGTGGTCCCCTGACCCTGCTAGGAAACCCCTGAGCCTGCTAGGGACCCCAATGAGCCTGCTAGGGACCCCAATGAGCCTGCTAGTGGTCCCCTGACCCTGCTAGGAACCTCCTGAGCTTGCTAGGGACCCCAATGAGCCTGCTAGGGACCCCAATGAGCCTGCTAGTGGTTCCCTGACCCTGCTAGGAACCCCCTGAGCCTGCTAGGGACCCCAATGAGCCTGCTCGGGACCCCAATGAGCCTGCTAGTGGTCCTCTGACCCTGCTAGGAACCCCCTGAGCCTGCTAGGGACCCCAATGAGCTTGCTAGTGGTCTCCTGACCCTGCTAGGAACCCTCTGAGCCTGCTAGGGACCCCAATGAGCCTGCTAGTGGTCCCCTGACCCTGCTAGGAACCCCCGGAGCCTGCTAGGGACCCCAATGAGCCTGCTAGGGACCCCAATGAGCCTGCTAGTGATCCCCTGACCCTGCAAGGAACCCCCTGAGCCTGCTAGGGACCCCAATGAGCCTGCTAGTGGTCCTCTGACCCTGCTAAAAAAAACCCTGAGCCTGCTAGGGACCCCAATGAGCCTGCTAGTGGTCCCCTGACCCTGCTAGGAACCCCCTGAAACTGCTACGGACCCCAATGAGCCTGCTAGTGGCCCTCTGACCCTGCTAGGAACCCCCTGAGCCTGCTAGGGACCTTAATGAGTCTGCTGGGAACCCCAATGAGCCTGCTAGTGGTCCCCTGACCCTGCTAGGAACCCCCTGAGCCTGCTAGGGACCCCAATGAGCCTGCTCGGGACCCCAGTGAGCCTGCTAGTGGTCCCTTGACCCTGCTAGGAACCCTCTGAGCCTGCTAGGGACCCCAATGAGCCTCCTAGTGGTCCCCTGACCCTGCTAGGAACCCCCTGAGCCTGCTAGGGACCCCAATGAGCCTGCTAGTGGTTCCCTGACCCTGCTAGGAACCCCCTGAGCCTGCTAGGGACCCCATTGAGCCTGCTCGGGACACCAATGAGCCTGCTAGATGTCCTTTGACCTTGCTAGGAACCCCCTGACCCTGCTAGGGACCCCAATGAGCCTGCTAGTGGTCCCCTGACCCTGCTAGTGGGCCCCTGACCCTGCTAGGGACCCCAAGGAGCCTGCTAGTGGTCCCCGGACCCTGCTAGGAACCCCCTGAGCCTGCTAAGGACCCTAATGAGCCTGCTAGGGACCCCAATGAGCCTGCTAGTGGTCCCCTGACCCTTGCTAGGAACCCCCTGAGCCTGCTAGGGACCTCAATGAGCCTGCTAGGGACCCCAATGAGCCTGCTAGTGGTCCTCTGACCCTGCTAAGAACCCCCTGAGCCTGCTAGGGACCCCAATGAGCCTGCTAGTGGTCCCCTGACCCTGCAAGGAACCCCCTGAGCCTGCTAGGGACGCCAATGAGCCTGCTACTGTTCCCCTGACCCTGCAAGAAACCCCCAGAGCCTGCTAGGGACCCCAATGAGCCTGCTAGAGACCCCAATGAGCCTGCTAGTGGTCCCCTGACCCTGCTAGGAACCCCCTGAGCCTGCTAAGGACCCCAATGAGCCGGCTAGTGGTCCCCTGACCCTGCTAGGAACCCCCTGAGCCTGCTAGGGACCGCAATGAGCCTGCTAGCGACCCCAATGAGCCTGCTAGTGGTCCCCTGACCCTGCTAGGAACCCCCTGAGCCTGCTAGGGACCCCAATGAGCCGGCTAGTGGTCGCCTGACCCTGCTAGGAACCCCCTGAGCCTGCTAGGGACCCCAATGAGCCTACTAGTGGTCCCCTGACCCTGCTAGGAACCCCCTGAGCCTGCTAGGGACCCCAATGAGTCTGCTAGGGACCCCAATGAGCCTGCTAGGGACCCCAATGAGCCTGCTAGTGGTCCCCTGACCCTGCTAGGAACCCCCTGAGCCTGCTAGGGACCCCAATGAGCCTGCTAGGGACCGCAATGAGCCTGCTAGTGGTCTTCTGACTCTGCTAGGAATCCCCTGAGCCTGCTAGGGACTCCAATGAGCCTGCTAGGGACCCCAATGAGCCTGCTAGTGGTCCCCTGACCGTGCTAGGAACCCCCTGAGCCTGCTAGGGACCTTAATGAGCCTGCTAGTGGTCCCCTGACCCTGCAAGGAACCCCCTGAGCATGCGAGGGACCCCAATGAGCCTGCTAGTGGTCCCCTGACCCTACTAGGAAGCCCCTGAGCCTGCTAGGGACCCCAATGAGCCTGCTAGTGGTCGCCTGACCCTGCTAGGAACCCCCTGAGACTGCTAGGGACCCCAATGAGCCTGCTAGTGGTCCCCTGACCCTGCTAGGAACCCCCTGAGCCTGCTAGGGACCCCATTGAGCCTGCTAGGGACCCCAATGAGCCTGCTAGTGGTCCCCTGACCCTGCTAGGAACCCCCTGAGCCTGCTAGGGACCCCAATGAGCCTACTAGTGGTCCCCTGACCCTGCTAGGAACCCCCTGAGCCTGCTAGGAACCCCAATGAGTCTGCTAGGGACCCCAATGAGCCTGCTAGGGACCCCAATGAGCCTGCTAGTGGTCCCCTGACCCTGCTAGGAACCCCCTGAGCCTGCTAGGGACCCCAATGAGCCTGCTAGGGACCGCAATGAGCCTGCTACTGGTCTTCTGACTCTGCTAGGAATCCCCTGAGCCTGCTAGGGACCCTAATGAACCTGCTAGGGACCCCAATGAGCCTGCTAGTGGTCCCCTGACCCTGCTAGGAACCCCCTGAGCCTGCTAGGGACCCCAATGAGCCTGCTAGGGACCCCAATGAGCCTGCTAGTGGTCCCCTGACCCTGCTAGGAACCCCCTGAGCCTGCTAGGGACCCCAATGAGCCTACTAGTGGTCCCCTGACCCTGCTAGGAACCCCCCTGAGCCTGCTAGGGACCCCAATGAGTCTGCTAGGGACCCCAATGAGCCTGCTAGGGACCCCAATGAGCCTGCTAGTGGTCCCCTGACCCTGCTAGGAACCCCCTGAGTCTGCTAGGGACCCCAATGAGCCTGCTAGGGACCCCAATGAGCCTGCTAGTGGTCCCCTGACCCTGCTAGGAACCCCCTGAGCCTGCTAGGGACCCCAATGAGCCTGCTAGGGACCGCAATGAGCCTGCTACTGGTCTTCTGACTCTGCTAGGAATCCCCTGAGCCTGCTAGGGACTCCAATGAGCCTGCTAGGGACCCCAATGAGCCTGCTAGTGGTCCCCTGACCCTGCTAGGAACCCCCTGAGCCTGCTAGGGACCCCAATGAGCCTGCTAGTGGTCCCCTGACCCTGCAAGGAACCCCCTGAGCCTGCTAGGGACCCCAATGAGCCTGCTAGTGGTCCCCTGACCCTGCTAGGAACCCCCGAGCCTGCTAGGGACCCCAATGAGCCTGCTAGGGACCCCAATGAGCCTGCTAGTGGTCCCCTGAGCCTGCTAGGAACCCCCTGAGCCTGCTAGGGACACCAATGAGCCTGCTAGGGACCCCAATGAGCCTGTTAGTGGTCCCCTGAGCCTTCTAGGAACCCCCTGAGCCTGCTAGGGACCCCAAGGAGCCTGCTAGGGACCCCAATGAGCCTGCTATTGGTCCTTTGACCCCGCTAGGAACCCCTTGAGCCTGCTAGGGACCCCAATGAGCTTGCTAGTGGACCCCTGACCCTGCTAGGAACCCCCTGAGCCTGCTAGGGACCCCAATGAGCCTGCTATTGGTCCCCTGACCCTGCTAGGAACCCCCTGAGCCTGCTAGGGACCCCAATGAGCCTGCTAGGGACCCCAATGAGCCTGCTAGTGGTCCCCTGACCCTGCTAGGAACCCCCTGAGCCTGCTAGGGACCCCAATGAACCTGCTAATGGTCCCCTGACCCTGATAGGAACCCCCTGAGCCTGCTAGGGACCCTAATGAGTCTGCTAGGGACCCCAATGAGCCTGCTAGGGACCCCAATGAGCCTGTTAGTGGTCCCCTGACACTGCTAGGAACCCCCTGAGCCTGTTAGTGGTCCCCTGACCCTGCTAGGAACCCCCTGAGCCTGTTAGGGACCCCTTTGAGCCTGCTCGGGACCCCAATGAGCCTGCTAGTGGTCCTCTGACCCTGCTAGGAACCCCCTGAGCCTGCTAGGGACCCCAATGAGCCTGCTA
Source organism: Procambarus clarkii (assembly GCF_040958095.1). Taxonomy (NCBI): domain Eukaryota; kingdom Metazoa; phylum Arthropoda; class Malacostraca; order Decapoda; family Cambaridae; genus Procambarus; species Procambarus clarkii. The sequence goes on from NC_091204.1 coordinate 11,603,140, forward strand.
GTGGTCCCCTGACCCTGCTAGGGACCCCAATGAGCCTGCTAGCGGTCCCCGGTCCCTGCTAGGAACCCCCTGAGCCTGCTAGGGACCCTAATGAGCCTGCTAGGGACACCAATGAGCCTGCTAGTGGTCCCCTGACCCTTGCTAGGAACCCCCTGAGCCTGCTAGGGACCCCCAATGAGCCTGCTAGGGACCCCAATGAGCCTGCTAGTGGTCCCTTGACCCTGCTAGGAACCCCCTGAGCCGGCTAGGGACCCTATTGAGCCTGCTAGTGGTCGCCTGACCCTGCTAGGAACCCCCTGAGCCTGCTAGGGACCCCATGGAGCCTGCTAGAGGTCCCCTGACCCTGCTAGGAACCCCCTGAGCCTGCTAGGGACCCCAATGAGCCTGCTAGTGGTCCCCTGACCCTGCAAGGAACCCCCTGAGCCTGCTAGGGACCCCAATGAGCCTGCTAGTGGTCCCCTGATCCTGTTAGGAACCCCCGAGCCTGCTAGGGACCCCAATGAGTCTGCTAGGGACCCCAATGAGCCTGCTAGGGACCCCAATGAGCCTGCTAGTGGTCCCCTGACCCTGCTAGGAACCCCCTGAGCCTGCTAGGGACCCCAATGAGCCTGCTAGGGACCCCAATGAGCTTTCCTAGTGGTCCCCTGACCCTGCTAGGAAACCCCTGAGCCAGCTAGGGACCCCAATGAGCCTGCTAGGGACCCCAATGAGCCTGCTAGTGGTCCCCTGACCCTGCTAGGAACCTCCTGAGCCTGCTAGGGACCCCAATGAGCCTGCTAGGGACCCCAATGAGCCTGCTAGTGGTTCCCTGACCCTGCTAGGAACCCCCTGAGCCTGCTAGGGACCCCAATGAGCCTGCTCGGGACCCCAATGAGCCTGCTAGTGGTCCCCTGACCCTGCTAGGAACCCCCTGAGCCTGCTAGGGACCCCAATGAGCTTGCTAGTGGTCTCCTGACCCTGCTAGGAACCCTCTGAGCCTGCTAGGGACCCCAATGAGCCTGCTAGTGGTCCCCTGACCCTGCTAGGAACCCCCGGAGCCTGCTAGGGACCCCAATGAGCCTGCTAGGGACCCCAATGAGCCTGCTAGTGATCCCCTGACCCTGCAAGGAACCCCCTGAGCCTGCTAGGGACCCCAATGAGCCTGCTAGTGGTCCTCTGACCCTGCTAAAAAAACCCTGAGCCTGCTAGGGACCCCAATGAGCCTGCTAGTGGTCCCCTGACCCTGCTAGGAACCCCCTGAAACTGCTACGGACCCCAATGAGCCTGCTAGTGGCCCTCTGACCCTGCTAGGAACCCCCTGAGCCTGCTAGGGACCTTAATGAGTCTGCTGGGAACCCCAATGAGCCTGCTAGTGGTCCCCTGACCCTGCTAGGAACCCCCTGAGCCTGCTAGGGACCCCAATGAGCCTGCTCGGGACCCCAGTGAGCCTGCTAGTGGTCCCCTGACCCTGCTAGGAACCCCCTGAGCCTGCTAGGGACCCCAATGAGCCTGCTAGGGACCGCAATGAGCCTGCTACTGGTCTTCTGACTCTGCTAGGAATCCCCTGAGCCTGCTAGGGACTCCAATGAGCCTGCTAGGGACCCCAATGAGCCTGCTAGTGGTCCCCTGACCCTGCTAGGAACCCCCTGAGCCTGCTAGGGACCCCAATGAGCCTGCTAGTGGTCCCCTGACCCTGCAAGGAACCCCCTGAGCCTGCTAGGGACCCCAATGAGCCTGCTAGTGGTCCCCTGACCCTGCTAGGAACCCCCGAGCCTGCTAGGGACCCCAATGAGCCTGCTAGGGACCCCAATGAGCCTGCTAGTGGTCCCCTGAGCCTGCTAGGAACCCCCTGAGCCTGCTAGGGACACCAATGAGCCTGCTAGGGACCCCAATGAGCCTGTTAGTGGTCCCCTGAGCCTGCTAGGAACCCCCTGAGCCTGCTAGGGACACCAATGAGCCTGCTAGGGACCCCAATGAGCCTGTTAGTGGTCCCCTGAGCCTTCTAGGAACCCCCTGAGCCTGCTAGGAACCCCTTGAGCCTGCTAGGGACCCCAATGAGCTTGCTAGTGGACCCCTGACCCTGCTAGGAACCCCCTGAGCCTGCTAGGGACCCCAATGAGCCTGCTATTGGTCCCCTGACCCTGCTAGGAACCCCCTGAGCCTGCTAGGGACCCCAATGAGCCTGCTAGGGACCCCAATGAGCCTGCTAGTGGTCCCCTGACCCTGCTAGGAACCCCCTGAGCCTGCTAGGGACCCCAATGAACCTGCTAATGGTCCCCTGACCCTGATAGGAACCCCCTGAGCCTGCTAGGGACCCTAATGAGTCTGCTAGGGACCCCAATGAGCCTGCTAGGGACCCCAATGAGCCTGTTAGTGGTCCCCTGACACTGCTAGGAACCCCCTGAGCCTGTTAGTGGTCCCCTGACCCTGCTAGGAACCCCCTGAGCCTGTTAGGGACCCCTTTGAGCCTGCTCGGGACCCCAATGAGCCTGCTAGTGGTCCTCTGACCCTGCTAGGAACCCCCTGAGCCTGCTAGGGACCCCAATGAGCCTGCTAGTGGTCCCCTGACCCTGCTAGGGACCCCAATGAGCCTGCTAGCGGTCCCCGGTCCCTGCTAGGAACCCCCTGAGCCTGCTAGGGACCCTAATGAGCCTGCTAGGGACACCAATGAGCCTGCTAGTGGTCCCCTGACCCTTGCTAGGAACCCCCTGAGCCTGCTAGGGACCCCCAATGAGCCTGCTAGGGACCCCAATGAGCCTGCTAGTGGTCCCTTGACCCTGCTAGGAACCCCCTGAGCCGGCTAGGGACCCTATTGAGCCTGCTAGTGGTCGCCTGACCCTGCTAGGAACCCCCTGAGCCTGCTAGGGACCCCATGGAGCCTGCTAGAGGTCCCCTGACCCTGCTAGGAACCCCCTGAGCCTGCTAGGGACCCCAATGAGCCTGCTAGTGGTCCCCTGACCCTGCAAGGAACCCCCTGAGCCTGCTAGGGACCCCAATGAGCCTGCTAGTGGTCCCCTGATCCTGTTAGGAACCCCCGAGCCTGCTAGGGACCCCAATGAGTCTGCTAGGGACCCCAATGAGCCTGCTAGGGACCCCAATGAGCCTGCTAGTGGTCCCCTGACCCTGCTAGGAACCCCCTGAGCCTGCTAGGGACCCCAATGAGCCTGCTAGGGACCCCAATGAGCTTTTCTAGTGGTCCCCTGACCCTGCTAGGAAACCCCTGAGCCAGCTAGGGACCCCAATGAGCCTGCTAGGGACCCCAATGAGCCTGCTAGTGGTCCCCTGACCCTGCTAGGAACCTCCTGAGCCTGCTAGGGACCCCAATGAGCCTGCTAGGGACCCCAATGAGCCTGCTAGTGGTTCCCTGACCCTGCTAGGAACCCCCTGAGCCTGCTAGGGACCCCAATGAGCCTGCTCGGGACCCCAATGAGCCTGCTAGTGGTCCCCTGACCCTGCTAGGAACCCCCTGAGCCTGCTAGGGACCCCAATGAGCTTGCTAGTGGTCTCCTGACCCTGCTAGGAACCCTCTGAGCCTGCTAGGGACCCCAATGAGCCTGCTAGTGGTCCCCTGACCCTGCTAGGAACCCCCGGAGCCTGCTAGGGACCCCAATGAGCCTGCTAGGGACCCCAATGAGCCTGCTAGTGATCCCCTGACCCTGCAAGGAACCCCCTGAGCCTGCTAGGGACCCCAATGAGCCTGCTAGTGGTCCTCTGACCCTGCTAAAAAAACCCTGAGCCTGCTAGGGACCCCAATGAGCCTGCTAGTGGTCCCCTGACCCTGCTAGGAACCCCCTGAAACTGCTACGGACCCCAATGAGCCTGCTAGTGGCCCTCTGACCCTGCTAGGAACCCCCTGAGCCTGCTAGGGACCTTAATGAGTCTGCTGGGAACCCCAATGAGCCTGCTAGTGGTCCCCTGACCCTGCTAGGAACCCCCTGAGCCTGCTAGGGACCCCAATGAGCCTGCTCGGGACCCCAGTGAGCCTGCTAGTGGTCCCTTGACCCTGCTAGGAACCCTCTGAGCCTGCTAGGGACCCCAATGAGCCTCCTAGTGGTCCCCTGACCCTGCTAGGAACCCCCTGAGCCTGCTAGGGACCCCAATGAGCCTGCTAGTGGTCCCCTGACCCTGCTAGGGACCCCAATGAGCCTCCTAGCGGTCCCCGGTCCCTGCTAGGAACCCCCTGAGCCTGCTAGGGACCCTAATGAGCCTGCTAGGGACACCAATGAGCCTGCTAGTGGTCCCCTGACCCTTGCTAGGAACCCCCTGAGCCTGCTAGGGACCCCCAATGAGCCTGCTAGGGACCCCAATGAGCCTGCTAGTGGTCCCTTGACCCTGCTAGGAACCCCCTGAGCCGGCTAGGGACCCTATTGAGCCTGCTAGTGGTCGCCTGACCCTGCTAGGAACCCCCTGAGCCTGCTAGGGACCCCATGGAGCCTGCTAGAGGTCCCCTGACCCTGCTAGGAACCCCCTGAGCCTGCTAGGGACCCCAATGAGCCTGCTAGTGGTCCCCTGACCCTGCAAGGAACCCCCTGAGCCTGCTAGGGACCCCAATGAGCCTGCTAGTGGTCCCCTGATCCTGTTAGGAACCCCCGAGCCTGCTAGGGACCCCAATGAGTCTGCTAGGGACCCCAATGAGCCTGCTAGGGACCCCAATGAGCCTGCTAGTGGTCCCCTGACCCTGCTAGGAACCCCCTGAGCCTGCTAGGGACCCCAATGAGCCTGCTAGGGACCCCAATGAGCTTTCCTAGTGGTCCCCTGACCCTGCTAGGAAACCCCTGAGCCAGCTAGGGACCCCAATGAGCCTGCTAGGGACCCCAATGAGCCTGCTAGTGGTCCCCTGACCCTGCTAGGAACCTCCTGAGCCTGCTAGGGACCCCAATGAGCCTGCTAGGGACCCCAATGAGCCTGCTAGTGGTTCCCTGACCCTGCTAGGAACCCCCTGAGCCTGCTAGGGACCCCAATGAGCCTGCTCGGGACCCCAATGAGCCTGCTAGTGGTCCCCTGACCCTGCTAGGAACCCCCTGAGCCTGCTAGGGACCCCAATGAGCTTGCTAGTGGTCTCCTGACCCTGCTAGGAACCCTCTGAGCCTGCTAGGGACCCCAATGAGCCTGCTAGTGGTCCCCTGACCCTGCTAGGAACCCCCGGAGCCTGCTAGGGACCCCAATGAGCCTGCTAGGGACCCCAATGAGCCTGCTAGTGATCCCCTGACCCTGCAAGGAACCCCCTGAGCCTGCTAGGGACCCCAATGAGCCTGCTAGTGGTCCTCTGACCCTGCTAAAAAAACCCTGAGCCTGCTAGGGACCCCAATGAGCCTGCTAGTGGTCCCCTGACCCTGCTAGGAACCCCCTGAAACTGCTACGGACCCCAATGAGCCTGCTAGTGGCCCTCTGACCCTGCTAGGAACCCCCTGAGCCTGCTAGGGACCTTAATGAGTCTGCTGGGAACCCCAATGAGCCTGCTAGTGGTCCCCTGACCCTGCTAGGAACCCCCTGAGCCTGCTAGGGACCCCAATGAGCCTGCTCGGGACCCCAGTGAGCCTGCTAGTGGTCCCTTGACCCTGCTAGGAACCCTCTGAGCCTGCTAGGGACCCCAATGAGCCTCCTAGTGGTCCCCTGACCCTGCTAGGAACCCCCTGAGCCTGCTAGGGACCCCAATGAGCCTGCTAGTGGTTCCCTGACCCTGCTAGGAACCCCCTGAGCCTGCTAGGGACCCCATTGAGCCTGCTCGGGACACCAATGAGCCTGCTAGATGTCCTTTGACCTTGCTAGGAACCCCCTGACCCTGCTAGGGACCCCAATGAGCCTGCTAGTGGTCCCCTGACCCTGCTAGTGGGCCCCTGACCCTGCTAGGGGACCCCAATGAGCCTGCTAGTGGTCCCCGGACCCTGCTAGGAACCCCCCTGAGCCTGCTAAGGACCCTAATGAGCCGGCTAGGGACCCCAATGAGCCTGCTAGTGGTCCCCTGACCCTTGCTAGGAACCCCCTGAGCCTGCTAGGGACCTCAATGA
>NC_091204.1:11609626-11649626 GCF_040958095.1 Procambarus clarkii
CTGATGTGAAGTTTCTTTTGGTTGAGTTCGTATCCCAGCTCCTTGTCCTCGTATCCCAGCTCCTTGTCCTCGTATCCCAGCTCCTTGTCCTCGTATCCCAGCTCCTTGTCCTCGTATCCCAGCTCCTTGTTCTCGTATCCCAGCTCCTTGTCCTCGTATCCCAGCTCCTTATTCTCGTATCCCAGCTCCTTGTCGTCATATCCCAGCTCCTTGTCGTCATATCCCAGCTCCTTGTCCTCATATCCCAGCTCCTTGTCCTCATATCCCAGCTCCTTGTCCTCATATCCCAGCTCCTTGTCCTCATATCCCAGCTCCTTGTCCTCATATCCCAGCTCCTTGTTCTCATATCCCAGCTCCTTGTCCTCATATCCCAGCTCCTTGTCTCATATCCCAGCTCCTTGTTCTCATATCCCAGCTCCTTGTCCTCATATCCCAGCTCCTTGTCCTCATATCCCAGCTCCTTGTCCTCATATCCCAGCTCCTTGTCCTCATATCCCAGCTCCTTGTCCTCATATCCCAGCTCCTTGTTCTCATATCCCAGCTCCTTGTCCTCATATCCCAGCTCCTTGTCCTCATATCCCAGCTCCTTGTCCTCATATCCCAGCTCCTTGTCCTCATATCCCAGCTCCTTGTCCTCATATCCCAGCTCCTTGTCCTCATATCCCAGCACCTTGTCCCTATATCCCAAGAAGGCTATATTTTGGCCTTCTTCCAGCAGTTGGGCAATACCCCCTCCCCCCCCCGTGTATTCACCTATTTGTGCCTGCAGGACCGAGTTCTATCTCCTGGATCCCGCTTTTCTAGCCGTTGCTGGTCTAATGCAATGACTCCTGACCTCTTTTCCCTATCAGTCCCGGATTTTCTAAAGTTATGAATAGAGTTGGGCTCTACAACCTGCTCCTTTAGGTCAGTCCCTCTACACACTAACTTTGTGTTTGTGGAACACGTTCTAGTTTTGTGTGTGTGTGTGTGTGTGTGTGTACTCACCTAATTGTACTCACCTAATTGTGCTTGCGGGGGTTGAGCTCTGGCTCTTTGGTCCCGCCTCTCAACCGTCAATCAACTGGTGTACAGATTCCTGAGCCTATTGGGCTCTATCATATCTACATTTGAAACTGTGAATGGAGTCAGCCTCCACCACATCACTTCCTAATGCATTCCATTTGCTAACTACTCTGACACTGAAAAAGTTCTTTCTAACGTCTCTGTGGCTCATTTGGGTACTCAGCTTCCACCTGTGTCCCCTTGTTCGCGTCCCACCAGTGTTGAAAAGTTCATCCTTGTTTACCCGGTCGATTCCCCTGAGGATTTTGTAGGTTGTGATCATGTCCCCCCTTACTCTTCTGTCTTCCAGTGTCGTGAGGTGCATTTCCCGCAGCCTTTCCTCATAACTCATGCCTCTTAGTTCTGGGACTAGTCTAGTAGCATACCTTTGGACTTTTTCCAGCTTCGTCTTGTGCTTGACAAGGTACGGGCTCCATGCTGGGGCCGCATACTCCAGGATTGGTCTTACATATGTGGTGTACAAGATTCTGAATGATTCCTTACACAGGTTCCTGAACGCCGTTGTGTGTGTGTGTGTGTGTGTGTGTGTGTGTGTGTGTGTGTGTGTGTGTGTGTGTGTGTGTGTGTGTGTGTGTGTGTGTGTGTGTGTGCCTGCCAGTGCCAGACCTCCCGTGGCACTAGACCGTGGGAACGTCTTGGGGCACGCGGTCGGAGTGTGCCAAACTGGCCCCCTGCCGGTGGCACTCCCTCCTCCCACAACCCCCCCCCCCCACTACCACCACACCACCCCCTACCACACTACCACCACACCATAACCACTCCCCGTACGAATGGTCTGAAAGCAGAAGCTCTGGAGGCCACCTCTAGCCACATCTTCAAGGAATTCGAACACCGGGATAGTTAAGATGCAACGACTCCAAGTACCACACGGCCATTAAGCGAGGGACATGGAACTACGCTTGCATAAACTGCACTGGAGAAGTTCCACGATGTTGTGAAGTTAATGACATTGTCTAGCAAGAGGAGCCGTGCCGCAGATCATTAACGAAGTCATCAAGAGGAGACGTGCCGCAGATCATTAACGAACTCATCAAGAGGAGCCGTGCCGCAGATCATTAACAAACTCATCAAGAGGAGCCGTGCCGCAGATCATTAACGAACTCATCAAGAGGAGACGTGCCGCAGATCATTAACGAAGTCATCAAGAGGAGCCGTGCCGCAGATCATTAACGAACTCATCAAGAGGAGACGTGCCGCAGATCATTAACGAAGTCATCAAGAGGAGCCGTGCCGCAGATCATTAACGAACTCATCAAGAGGAGACGTGCCGCAGATCATTAACGAAGTCATCAAGAGGAGACGTGCCACAGATCATTAACGAACTCATCAAGAGGAGCCGTGCCGCAGATCATTAACAAAGTCATCAAGAGGAGCCGTGCCGCAGATCATTAACGAAGTCATCAAGAGGAGCCGTGCCGCAGATCATTAACGAACTCATCAAGAGGAGACGTGCCGCAGATCATTAACGAACTCATCAAGAGGAGCCGTGCCGCAGAGACAAGCAAGACTTCAAATGCCCCACGCCTCCGACAAGCTCGCACTGATGGCATTCACAACATACCTCTGGGATCGGGGCAAACCGCTGGTGTGGGACTACACATGTGTATCCACACTCTCAGACACGTACGTGCACCTTGTTGGTGGTCAAGCGGAGCTGCGGCCAACAATATGGGACACATTTAATCAAGCTGGTACAAACAACTGGAACACATCTGTAAAACATTTGTTCCCCAAAATATCTGAGATATATGGCCTCCCCTTAGGGACAAAAATGCCGCGAGCTTTATCGGAGAATTGGGTTCTAGGCTCACTGACATTACCATGGACTCAAGAGCTGCCAGTTTCTTGATCCAGCGAAACAGTTTCAGGTGAGTGTCTTGTACTCACCTAATTGTGTATGCGGGGGTTGAGCTTTGGCTCTTTGGACCCGCCTCTCAGCCGTCAATCAACAGGGGAGTGTGTGTGTGTGTGTGAGAGTGTGTGTGTACTCACCTAATTGTACTCACCTAATTGTGCTTGCGGGGGTTGAGCTTTGGCTCTTTAGTCCCGCCTCTCAACTGTCAATCAACTGGTGTACAGGTTCCTGAGCCTACTGGGCTCTATCATATCTACATTTGAAACTGTGTATGGAGTCAGCCTCCACCACATCACTTCCTAATGCATTCCATTTACTAACTACTCTGACACTGAAAAAGTTCTTTCTAATATCTCTGTGGCTCATTTGGGTACTCAGCTTCCACCTGTGTCCCCTTGTGTTAAATAGACTGTCTTTATCTACCCTATCAATTCCCTTCAGAATCTTGAATGTGGTGATTATGTGTGTGTGTGTGTGAGTGTGTGTGTGTGTGTGTGTGTGTGTGGTGTGGCAGCATGAATGAACCTGTGGGCATGTTGGCCCGCCCCCACACCCTGCCCCCAGCATCAATCACCCCTCCCCCCCCCAGCCTCTCTCATCTCTAGCCTCCATGTCATCTCTCGGTGCCTCCTGCTGGCAGTTCCTCCCCCTCGCTGCTCCCCCCAGGGTGGGGAGGGCTGTAACGTGAGAATGTTAATATGTGTCTGTTTGTCTCTGTCTCTCTCTCTCTCTCTCTCTCTCTCTCTCTCTGTATTTGTTTGCTCTTTATATATATATATCAACCTCTAGAGGAGTATTAAGTCCAACACAACAGTTTAATGACCAACCCGCAAGTTTGGTGTTGGACTTAAGGCCTATATCAACCTCTGGATGGTTACTAAGTCCACTACAACAACATACTGACCAACCAAAAAGTTTGATGTTAGACTTAAGACTAATACCAACCTCTGGAGGGTTTTAAGTCCACCACAACATCTTACTGACCAGCCAGCAAGTTTGGTGTTGGACTTAAGGCCTATATCAACATCTGGAGGGTTATTAAGTCCAACACAACTGCTTAGTGTTCAACCAGCAAGTTTGGTGTTGGACGTAGGGTCTATACCAACCTCTGGAGTGTTATTAAGTCCAACACAACATCTTACTGACCAACCAAAAAGTTTGATGTTAGACTTAAGACTAATACCAACCTCTGGAGGGTTATTAAGTCCACCACAACATCTTACTGACCAACCGGCAGGTTTGGTATTGGACTTAAGGCCTATATCAACCACTGGAGGAAAATTAAGTCCAACACGCAAGCTCACTGTCCAACCAGCAAATTGGCTTTGGACTTAAGGCCGATATCTTCCTCTGGAGGGATATTAAGTCCACCACACCAGTTTACTGACCAACCAGCAAGTTTGATGTTGGACTTACGACCTATAGCAACCTCTGGAGGGGTATTAAGTCCAAAACAACAGGTTACTGACCAACCAGCAAGTTTGGTGATGGACTTAAAGCCAATATCACCCTATGGAGGGTTATTAGGTCCAACACAACAGCTTACTGACCAACCAGCAAGTTTGGTGTTGGACGTAAGGCCTATATCAACCTCTGGTGGGTTATTAGGTCCAACACAAAAGCTTACTGACCAACCAGCAAGTTTGGTGTTGGTCCTAAGGCCTATATCAACCTCTAGAGAGGTATTAAGTCCAACACAACAGCTTACAGACCAACTAGCAAGTTTGGTGTTGGACTTAATGCCTTAATCAACCTCTGGAGGGATATTAAGTTCACCACAACAGCTAACTGACCGTCCAGCTAGTTTGATGTTGGACCTACGACCAATATCAACATCTTGAAAAATATTAAGTCCAACACAACAGCCAACTGACCAACCAGCAAGTTTACTGTTGGACGTAAGGCCTAGATCAACCTTTATAGGTATATCAAGTCCAACACAACAGCTTACTGACCAATTAGAAAGTTTGGTGTTGGACTTTATGCCTATATCAACCTCTGGAGGGTTATTAAGCCCACAACACCGTACTGACCAACCAGCAAGTTTGGTGTTGGACTACAGGCCTATATCAACCTCTAGAGGGGTATTAAGTCCAACACAACACCTTACTGACCAACTAGCAAGTTTGGTGTTGGACGTAAGACCTACATGAGCTTCTGGAAGGTTATTAAGTTCACCACAACAGCATACTGACAATCCAGCAAAAAATGTGTTGGACTTAAGGCCTATATTACCATCTGGTGGGTTATTAGGTCCAACACAAAGGCTTTCTGACCAATTAGTATGTTTGGTGTTGGACCTAAGGCCTATATCAACCTCTGGAGAGGGGAATTAAGTCCAACACAACAGCTTACTGACAAACCAGCAAAATTGGTGTTGGACTTAAGGCCTATATCAACCTCTGGTTGGTTATTAGGTCGAACACAACAGCTTACTGACCAACCAGTGAGTTTGTTGTTGGACATAAGGACTGTATCAACCTTTGGAGAGGGGTATTAAGTCCAACACAGCAGCCAACGTACACACCAGCAAGTTTAGTGTTGGACTTAGGCCCTATATCAACCTCGGTAAGCTTATTAAGTCCAACACAACAGCTAACTTACCATCCAGCTAGTTTGATGTTGGACTTACGACCAATATCAACCTGTTGAAAAATATTAAGTCCAACACAACAGCCAATTGACCAACCAGCAAGTTTGATGTTGAACTTAAGGATTATATCAACCTCTGGAGCGGTATTAAGTCCAACACAACAGCTTACTGACAAACCAGCAAGTCTATTGTTGGACGTAAGGCCTATATCAACCTCTGGAGACATTAATATGTCCTCCATACCAGCTTCCTGAACATCCCGCAGGTGTGTCTTTAACTTAAGGCCTATATCAAACTCTGGAGGGTTGTTAAGTCCAACACAACCGCTTACTGACCAACCAGCAAGTTTGGTGTTGGGCTTAGGGCCTTAATCATCCTCTTGAGGGATATTATGTCAAACACAACAGCTTACTAACAAACCAGCAAGTTTGATGTTGGACTTACGACCTTTATCAACCTCTGGAGAAGTATTAAGTTCAACACAACAGCAAACTGACCAACCAGCAAGTTTGGTGTGTGACATAAGGCCTATATCAACCTCTGGAGGGATATCAAGTCCAACAAAACAGCTTACTGACCAACCTTTAAGTTTTATGTTGAACGTAAGGCCTATATCAACCTCTGGAGAGGGGTATTAGGTCCAACTGAACAGCTTATTGACAAACCAGCAAGTTTGGTGTTGGATATAAGGCCTATATAAACTTCTGGAGGGTAATTACGTCCAACACAACAGCATACTAACAATCCAGCAAGTTTGGTGTTAGACTTAAGGCCTGAATCAACCTCTGGAGAGGGGTATTAAGTCCAACACAACATATTACTGACAAACCAGCAAAATTGGTGTTGAACTTAAGGCCTATATCAACTTCTGGTGGGTTATTAGGTCCAACACAAAAGCTTTCTGACCAATTAGTATGTTTGGTGTTGGACCTAAGGCCTATGTCAACTTCTGGAGGGGTTATTAAATCCTCCACAACAGCTTACTGAACAACCAGCAAGTTGGTGTTTGACTTAAGGCCTAAATAAACCTCTGGAGGGTTATTAAGTCCAACACAACCGCTTACTGACCAACTAGCAAGTTTGGTGTTGAACTTAAGGATTATATCAACCTCTGGATGGGTATTAAGTCCAACACAAAAGCTTTACTGACAAACTAGCAAGTTTACTGTTGGACGTAAGGCCTAGATCAACCTTTATAGGGATATCAAGTCCAACACAACAGCTTACTGAACAATTAGCATGTTTGGTGTTAGACTTTATGCCTATATCAACCTCTGGAGGGTTGTTAAGTCCACCACAACACCTTACTGACCAACTAGCAAGTTTGGTGTTGGACTTAAGGCCTATTCAACCTCTTGGGGGTTATTAAGATCAACACAACAGCTTACTGACAAACAGGCAAGTTTATTGTTGGACGTAAGGCCTAGATCAACTTTTGGAGGGATATCAAGTCCAACACAACAGCAAGTCCAACCTGCAAGTTTGGTGTTGGACTTAAGGCCTACATGAGCTTCTGGAGGGTTATTAAGTTCACCACAACAGCTTACTGACCAACTGGCAAGTTTGATGTTTGATTTAAAGCCTATATCAACCTCTGCAGGGGAAGTAAGTCCAACACAACAGCCAATTGACCAACCAGCAAGTTTGATGTTGAACTTAAGGATTATATGAACCTCTGGAGCGGTATTAGGTCCAACACAACAGCTTACTGAAACCAGCAAGTTTTTTGTTGGACGTAAGGCCTATGTCAACCTCTGGAGACATTATTAAGTCCTCCACAACAGCTAACTGAACATCCCGCAGGTGTGTGTTTAACTTAAGGCCTATATCAAACTCTGGAGGGTTGTTAAGTCCAACACAACCGCTTACTGACCAACCAGCAAGTTTGCTGGTAGACGTAAGGCCTATATCAACCTATGGAGGGATATCAAGTCCAACAAAACAGCTTACTGACCAACCTTTAAGTTTTATGTTGGACGTAAGGCCTATATCAACCTCTGGAGAGGGGTATTAGGTCCAAATGAACAGCTTATTGACAAACCAGCAAGTTTGGTGTTGGATATAAGGCCTATATAAACTTCTGGAGGGTAATTACGTCCAACACAACAGCATACTGACAATCCAGCAAGTTTGGTGCTGGACTTGAGGCCTATATCAACCTCTGGAGAGGGGTATTAAGTCCAACACAGCAGCTAACTGACACACAAGCAAGTTTGGTGTAGGACTTAGGGCCTATATCAACCTCGGGAAGGTTATTAAGTCCTCCACAACAGCTTACTGAACAACCAGCAAGTTGGTGTTGGACTTAATTAAGGCCTAAATAAACCTCTGGAGTGTTATTAAGTCCAAGACATCCGCTTACTGACCAACCAGCAAGTTTGGTGTGTGACATAAGGCCTATATCAACCTCTGGAGGGATATCAAGTCCAACAAAACAGCTTACTGACCAAGTTTTAAGTTTTATGTTGGACGTAAGGCCTATATAAACTTCTGGTGGGTTATTAAGTCCAACACAAAAGCTTTCTGACCAATTAGTATGTTTGATGTTGGACCTAAGGCCTATATCAACCTCTGGAGGGATATCAAGTCCAACAAAACAGCTTACTGACCAAGTTTTAAGTTTTATGTTGGACGTAAGGCCTATATAAACCTCAGGTGGGGTATTAAGTCGAACACAACAGCTAACTGACCAACCAGGAAGTTTGATGTTGAACTTAAGGATTATATGAACCTCTGGATTGGTATTAAGTCCAACAAATCAGCTTACTGACAAACCAGCAAGTTTACTGTTGGACGTAAGGCCTAGATCAACCTTTATAGGGATATCAAGTCCAACACAACAGCTTACTGACCAATTAGCAAGTTTGGTGTTGGACTTTATGCCTATATCAACCTCTGGAGGGTTATTAAGTCCACCACAACACCTTACTGACCAACTAGCAAGTTTGGTGTTGGACTTAAGGCCTATTTGAGTCTCTGGAGGGTTATTAAGTTCAACACAACAGCTTACTGACAAACCAGCAAGTTTATTGTTGGACGTAAGGCCTAAATCAACTTTTGGAGGGATATCAAGTCCAACACAACAGCTTACTGTCCAACCAGTAAGTTTGGTGTTGGACTTAAGGCCTACATGAGCTTCTGGAGAGTTATTAAGTTCACCACAACAGCTTACTGACCAACTAGCAAGTTTGGTGTTTGATTACAGGCCTATATCAACCTCTGCAGGGGTACTAAGTCCAACACAACAGCTTACTGACCAACAAGGAAGTTTGGTGTTGGGTGTAAGGCCTGAATCAACCTCTGGAGAGGGGAATTGAGTCCAACACAACAGCTTACTGACAATCCAGCAAAAAATGTGTTGGACTTAAGGCCTATATTACCCTCTGGTGGGTTATTAGGTCGAACACAACAGCTTACTGCCCAACCAGCAAGTTTGGTGTTGGACTTAAGGCCTATATCAACCTTTAGAGGGGTATTAAGTCCAACACAACAGCTTACAGACCAACTAGTAAGTTTGGTGTTGGACGTAAGGCCTTAATCAACCTCTGGAGGGATATTAGGTTCAACACAACAGCTTACAGACCAAGCAGCAAGTTTGATGTTGGACTTATGACCAATATACACCTCTAGAGCAGTATTAAGTCCAACATAAAAGCAAACTGACCAACTATCAAATTTGGTGTTGGAATTAAGGCCTTCACCAACCTCTGGAGAGGTATTAAGTCCAAGACACCTGTCAACTGACCAACTAGCAAGTTTGGTGTTGGACGTAAGGCCAATATACACATCTGGAAGATTATAAAGTTCAACATAATAGCTTACTGACCAACCAATAAGTTTGGCGTTGAACTTAAGGCCTATATGAACCTCTGGAGGGATATTAAGTCCACTACAACAGCTTTCTACCAACCAGCAAGTTTGGTTTTGAACGTAAGTCCTATATCAACCTTTGGAAGGATATTAAGTCCACCACAACAGCTAACTGACCAACCAGCAAATTTGGTGCTGGACTTAAGGCGAATATCAACCTCTGGAGAATTGTTAAGTCCAACACAACCGCTTACTGACCAACCATCAAATTTGGTGTTGGTATTAAGGCCTATATCAACCTCTGGAGGGGGTATTAAGTCCAACACAACAGCTTACTGTCCAACAGCAAGTTTGGTGTTGGACTTACGACTAATATCATCCTCTGGGGAAGTATTAGGTCTAATACAACAGCCAATTGACCAACCAACAAGTTTGGTGTTGGACTTGAGGCCTATATCAAACTCTGGAGGGGGTATTAAGTCCAACACAACAGCTTACTGTCCAACAGCAAGTTTGGTGTTGGACTTAAGGCCTATATCAACCTCTGGAGGGATATTAAGTCCAACACAACAGCTTACAGACAAACCTTCAAATTTGGTGTTGGACTTGAGGCCTATATCAAACTCTGAAGGGGGTATTAAGTCCAACACAACCACTTACTGACCATCCAACAAGTTTTGTGTTGGACTTAAAGGTTATATCAACCTCTGTACGGGTATTAAGTCCACCACAAGAGCTTACTGACGAACCAGAAAGTTTGGTGTTGGACTTAAAGCCTATATCACTCTCTGGAGGATTATTAAGTTCAACACAACCGCCTATTGAGCAACCAGCAAGTTTTATGTTAGACTTAAGGCCTATATCAACCTCTGGAGGGTTATTAAGTCCAACAAACAGCTTACAGACAACTAGCAAGTTTTGTGTTGGACCTAAGGCATTAATCAACCTCTGGACGGCTATTAAGTCCACCACAACAGGTTACTGACAAACCAGCAAGTTTGGTGCTGGACTTAAAGCCTATATCAACCTCTGGAGAATTATTAAGTCCAACACAACCGCTTATTGATCAACCAGCAAATTTGGTGTTGGTATTAGGCCTATATCAGCCTCGGGAGGGGTATTAAGTCCACCACAACAGGTTACTGACCAACCAGCAAGTTTGGTGTTGGACTTAAAGATGATATAAACCTCTGTAGGGTATTAAGTCCACAACAAGAGCTTACTGACGAACCAGAAAGTTTGATGTTCGACTTAAAGCCTACATCACTTTTTGGAGGGTTATTAAGTTCAACACAACAGCTTGCTGATCAACCAGAAAGTTTGGTGTTGGACGTAAGGCTTATATACCCCTCTGTATGGGTTATTAAGTCCAACACAACTACTTACTGACCAACCAGCAAGTTTGGTGTTGGATTTAAGGCATATATCAACATCTGGAGGGTTTTTAAGTCCAACAAAACCGTTTACTCACCAACCAGCAAGTTTGGTGTTTTATTTAAGGCCTATATCAACCTCTGGAGGGATCTCAAGTCCACCACAACAGATTACCGACCAACTAGCCAGTTTGGTGTTGGACTACAGGCCTATATCAACCTCTAGAGGGGTATTAAGTCCACAACAACAGCCTACCGATCCAATAATATATTTGGTGTTGGACTTAAGGCCTTTACCAACCTCTGGAGGGTTATTAAGTCCAACACAACAGTTTACTGACAAACTAGCAAGTTTGGTGTTGGACGTAAGACCTATATCAACCTCTGGAGGGTTATTAAGTCCAACACAACAGCTTATTGAACACCCATCAGGTTTGTGTTGGACGTAAAGCCTATATGAACCTCTGGAGGGTTATTAAGTCCAACACAACCGCTTACTGACCAACCAGCAAATTTGGTGTAGGTATTAGGGCCAATATCAACCTCTGTAGGGTTATTAAGTCCACTACAACAGCTTACTGACCAACCAGCAAATTTGGTGTTGGACTTAAGGCCTATATCAAATTCTGGAGGGGTATTAAGTCCAACACAACAGCTTACTGACAAACCAGGAAGTTTGGTATTGGACTTAATTCCTATATCAACCTCTGGAAGGATATTAAGTCGAACACAATGTCTTACTGTCCAACCTGCAAGATTGGTGTTGGACGTAAGGCCTATATCAACCTCTGGAGGGATATGAAGTCCAACACAACCGGTTATTGACAAACCAGCAAACTTTATGTTGGACTTAAGACCTATAACAACTTCTGGAGGAATTATGAAGTTCACCACAACAGCTTACTGATCAACCAGCAAGTTTGGTGTGGGACTTAAAGCCTATATCATCCTCTTCAGTGGTACTAAGTCCAACACAACTACTTACTGACCAACCTGTAAGTTTAATGTTGGACTTCAGACCTATGTTAATCTCTAAGAATTATTAAGTCCTCCACAACAGCTTACCGATCAACTATTAAATTTGGTGTTGGACGTAAGGCCTTTACCAACTTATGGAGACGTATTAAGTCCAACACAACAGCTTACTGACCAACTAACAAGTTTGGTGTTGGACTTAAAGCCTTAATCAACCTCTGGTAGGATATTAAGTCCACGACAACAGCTAACCGAGCAACCAGCAAGTTTGATGTTGGACTTACGACCAATATCAACCTCTGGAGAAGTATTAAGTCCAACACAACAGCAAACTGACCAACCAGCAAGTTTGGTGTGGGACTTAAGGCCTATATCAACTTTTGGAGGGGTATTAAGTCCACCACAACAGCTTACTACCCACCTATTAAGTTTGATGGACTTACGACCAATATCAACCTCTGGAGAAGTATTAAGTCCAACACAACAACCAACTGACACACTAGCAAGTTTTATGTTGGATCTATAACCTATATGTCCCTCTGGAGGAGTATTAAGTCCAACACAACAGCCTTATAACCATCCAGCATGTATGTTGTTGGACTTAAGGCCTATATGAACCTTTGGAGGGGTTATTAAATCCACCACAAAATCTTACTGACCAACCAGCATTTTTGGTCTTGGACTTAAAGCCTATATCAACATCCAGAGAGTTATTACGTCCAACACAACCTCTTACTGACCAACCAGCAAGTTCAGTGTTCGACGTAAGGCCTATATCAACATCTGTAGTGTTATTAAGTCCAACACAAACGCTTACTGACCAACCAGCAAGTTTGGTGTTGGACTTTAGGCCTATATCAACATCTGGAGGGATATTAAGTCCACCACAACAGCTTACTGACGATCCAGCAAGTTTGATGTTGGACGTAAGGCCTATATCACACTTTGGGGGGTTATTAAGTCCAACACAAACGCATATAGACAAACCAGCAAGTTTTATGTTGGACATAAGGCCTATATAACCTCTTGAGGGGTTTTAAGTCCAACACAACAGCTTACTGACCAACCAGCAAGTTTGGTGTTGGACTTAAGGCCTATATATCAACATCTGGAGGGGGTATTAAGTCCACCACAACAGCCGGATACCCTGAACAATCGATACACATCCCACTGAAGCTTGCAATTTATATAAATAAATCAATAAATACAATTATAACCAAAAAATATAAATCAAAGCATCGCTAAACATATTTTTTTAGTTCCCGTTAATGTTGTTATTTTTCTTCCGTTTTCTCTAATAACGCGCGTCGCGTCGCTTTCTATGATTCAGACATTCTGGGGCTAGATTCACGAAACAGTTACGCAAGCACTTACGAACGTGTACATCTTATCTCAATATGTTTTTGCGGCTATGTTTACATTTATTAAACAGTTTACAAGCATGATAACTTGCCCAATCAACTGTTGTTATTGTTATAAACAGCCTCCTGGTGCTTCGGGGCTCATTAACTGTTTAATAATTGTAAACAAAGCCGCCAAAGATTGAGAAAAGATGTACAGGTTCGTAAGTGCTTGCGTAACTGCTTCGTGAATCTGGCCCCTGGGTCATAGAGGCCATTTATAGGCCTACTGGTAAACAAATGACTGTTTCTTGGTCTATATTGATCATGTGAACGTTCAATAGCACTTTGTTTACCCTTTCAGTTTGGCCTTCTTCTAAGGCGCCGGTGGCTGAGTGGACAGCACGCTGGGCACGTAATTATGATTGACCCGGGTTCGATCCCCGGCGGAAACAAATGGGGGGGGGGGCAGAGTTTCTTTCAGCCTGATGCGCCTGTTCACCCTAGCAGGGAATAGGTATACCTGGGAGTTAGACAGCTGCTACGGGTTGCTGCTTCCTGGGTCGAGGACCGGGCCGCGGGGACGCTGAGCCCCGAAATAGTATCAAGATAACCCCAAGATAACCTCAAGATAACCTCAAGATAACCCCATGATTACCCCAAGATAACCTCAAGATAACCTCAAGATAACCCCATGATTACCCCAAGATAACCCAAAGATAACCTCAAGATAACCCCATGATTACCCCAAGATAACCTCAAGATAACCCCATGATTACCCCAAGATAACCTCAAGATAACCTCAAGATAACCCCAAGATAACCCGAATAACCTCAAAATATCTCAAGATAACCTAGGGAGCCGGTCGGCCGAGCGGACAGCACGCTGGACTTGTGATCCTGTGGTCCTGGGTTCGATCCCAGGCGCCGGCGAGAAACAATGGGCAGAGTTTCTTTCACCCTAGGCCCCTGTTACCTAGCAGTAAAATAGGTACCTGGGTGTTAGTCAGCTGTCACGGGCTGCTTCCTGGGGGTGGAGGCCTGGTCGAGGACCGGGCCGCGGGGACACTAAAGCCCCGAAATCATCTCAAGATAACCTCAAGATCTGAAGATAACCTGAAAATAACCTCTAAATATCTCAAGATAACTTGAAGATAACCCCAAGATAACCTCAAGATAACCTTAAGATAACCTTAAGGTTTGTACCGTGTGTGTGCAGGTTTGTACCGTGTGTGGACAGGTTTGTACCGTGTATGTGCAGGTTTGTACCGTGTGAGAGCAGGTTTGTACCGTGTATGTGCAGGTTTGTACCGTGTATGAGCAGGTTTGTACCGTGTATGTGCAGGTTTGTACCGTGTATGAGCAGGTTTGTACCGTGTATGTGCAGGTTTGTACCGTGTATGAGCAGGTTTGTACCATAGGGTGCAGCATTGCGGCGCCTAATCCTCCAATCTGAGGACTGTACCGCGCCCACAGGTACGGATTCACGTACCTGTAAGGAGGCTGTACCACACGTACCGTGACGAGGTACCACGTACCTGTAAGGAGGCTGTACCGCACGTACCGCGACGAGGTACCACGTACCTGTAAGGAGGCTGTACCACACGTACCGTGACAAGGTACCACGTACCTGTAAGGAGGCTGTACCGCACGTACCGCGACGAGGTACCACGTACCTGTAAGGAGGCTGTACCGCACGTACCGCGACGAGGTACCACGTACCTGTAAGGAGGCTGTACCGCACGTACCGCGACGAGGTACCACGTACCTGTAAGGAGGCTGTACCGCAACGAGGTACCACGTACCTGTAAGGAGGCTGTACCGCACGTACCGCGACGAGGTACCACGTACCTGTAAGGAGGCTGTACCACACGTACCGCGACGAGGTACCACGTACCTGTGGGGGAGAGAGAGAGGGAACTCAGTTAGGATTTGACAGAAATCTTCATATCTTTGTTTTAGCTTAGTTACCGCTGCAACATAAACATAGAAAATGAACTAGTGTCACATACCAAAGAAAACGGTATTTCATTCATGAACTCTGACGTGCAACTTGTCCATTTGCCAAGTTCCTCTCCGTCTGGCGGAGCGGGGCGAGGCGGCGCTGTTCTAACGGAGTGCGGCAGTTTAGAGGAACTATATCACACAAATACTCATTCATCGGTGTATATATATACACCAAACACCTTGTGGTGTATATATATATACACCAAAAGGTGTATTTCCCTCTTGTCGATGTATATATATACACTGAGACGTTAGTTCTGGACAAATGAATAATAATTCGTTGTGTCAGAGGGAACATGAAGGTAAAATATACATTTTAGACCTGTATCGAGGTGGACACTTGCAACAGAACAACAGAAGATTGTTCAACAGATATGTTCTGTTGCCAACAGGCAACAGAACACCCCCAACAGTGTAATGGAACACACCAACAGACCACCAGCATATAAGGATTAGGGATGGGACGGGGAGGGAAAGGAATGGTGCCCAACCACTTGTGGACGGTCGGGGGATTGAACGCCGACCTGCATGACGCCAGACCGTCGCTCTACCGTCCAGCCCCAAGTGGTTGTAAATATACCGGTCACCATTGTAAACATTGGCCCGGTCTCTGGAAGACACAGTTCGCTAAACGTCCTGAAAACGGTCAGTTTAAAGTGGTCTCTCCTAGCCTACCAGAGGACCCACAACAGAAAACGGAACAGTGCTCCACTTTCGCCAGCCGCTTCCATTTTCTAGTACGACCATTTTTGGCAGTTATGTGACGCCTACGATGGAAACACGACGTTCGTCGTAGGCGGACAGGTTGTCGACATTAAACTATGAAAATACAATTGAGACTAAATCTTTAAATTGCTGTTGGGTAGGTGCCCAACAGGGTCGGATCGGGACTGTGTTGATAAGATAACTATGTGAAGGGATTTAGCGTGTCGTAGATTACTGATGCTGCGGGAGAGATGGGAGAGAGAGAGAGGATGGAAGAGGAGGGCCAGACAGAGGGACAGGAAAGGAAAAGGGCACAAAAAAGACAGAAAAAACTGACAGGTCTGTAGTCCCTACCGTCGGTTAATCTCCGAGTGAGATAAACAAACCGAAGAAAACGGGAATATAACTCATTTCACCGCAGACAACAGCTAAATTATTCCCGCTGTTTGCTGGGGGTGTAGAGGGGGGAAGGGGTGGGCATGGGCGTAGTTGTGGTAGGGGGCGGCCAGGGGTCGTGGGCGGCCAGGGGTCGTGGGCGGCCAGGGGCTGTGTGTTTTTTTTCCCGACATATTTTTTTTCTGTGGGCGTCGCGAGTGAAGAACTGTTTGACTAGTGTAAATATAGCCTACAGGGGAGCCTTGGGTGAGGGCGTACACGCGCACGCGTGTGTGTGTGTATACTGTATGTATACTGTGTGTATACTGGGTGTATACTGGGTGTCAGTGTGACTATATGTTATACAATAATGTGACATGAGGAGTTGTTATGCAGGCGATGAGTCACAATAACGTGGCTGAAGTATGTTGACCAGACCACACACTAGAAGGTGAAGGGACGACGACGTTTCGGTCCGTCCTGGACCATTCTCAAGTCGATTGTGATGAGGACAGGTAGGGACAGGCAATAAATAGGCAAGAGAGAGCTGAGGAGGAAAGTCAGGTGTAGGGGATAGTAGTAATGAAAACTGCAGCAGGCCTATTGGCCCATACGAGGCAGCTCCTATTATAACCACCGAAGGAGATAGTAATAGGAATAAGAAGAGGATAACAAAGGAGCGTAGGAGAAGACAATGCACAGAAAAAGGGAGAAGAGAGAAAGAAAAGGAAAGAGAAAGAAATATAAATAGAAGGGGTAAGCTTATGTTAAGTCACGTTTGTTAGAAAGATTAGAGCATATGAGTATATACTGTGAAAGGGAAGAGTCCACAGCAACAAAGCCAGGACTCAAGTTCATGTTGGGTACATTGTGTATTAGAGCCGATTCTACAAGACGGCGTCTGTGTAGAGTAGAGGCAGGAAAGATTATTTTGGAGGAAGACCAATCAATGGGATGATTAGAATCCCTCACATGGCAGAAGAGAGCATTGTTAGTGTCTGCAGACTTAACACTTCTCTTGTGTTCTTTAAGTCTGTCATTCAGTGTACGGCCAGTTTGCACCAAAGTATTGGAGAGGACAAGATGAACAGGAAATAGAGTAGACACCAGCAGCATTAGAAGCAGGAGGAGCAGTGTGAACTAGATTGCTACGAAGTGTGTTAGTTTGTACGAAAGGCGAGTTTAATGTCAAGAGGACGAAAGGTATTGGTAAAAGTTTTGAGTTCAGATATGAAGGGAAGGCATAGTACAGTGCTACTAGTGTTGGAAGCAGGTTCAGGATGAAAGAAATTTCGTTTAGCTTGAGAGTAGGCACAGTTGATGAAATGCAAAGGATAACCAAGGCGAGAGAATGATTTGTAGATAAAGGCAATTTCAGAATCAAGAAACTGAGGGTCGCTGATGCGTAGAGCGCGGAGGAAGATGAGAGACGAGGACACTTTTCTTAACAGAAGGAGGATGGTAGGAAAAGAAGTGAATGTACATGCCACTATGCATAGGGTTTACGGTAGACAGAGAAAGAGAACCCGGACACAGAGCTGTGAACATGAACATCAAGAAAAGGAAGGAGGGAATTAGATTCCCACTCAACTTTGAAATGGATAGAAGGAGCCAGATTGTTAAGAGAGGCGAGGAAAGGCTGGAAAAGATTAAGATCATGAGGCCATAAAGCAAAAATGTCATCAACATAGCCAAGCCAGAGAGAGGGACGAGTATCAATAGAAGGAAGAAGAACAGTTTCAAAGTATTCCATGTAGAAATTGGAATACTTTTTATATATGGGTTCCCCTCTCTCCCCAAGAACAGGGGAGAGAGGGGAACCCATAGCGACACCGAAAGTTTGAGTGTAATATTTACCGTTGAAAGAGAAAGAGTTAGAGTCAACACAGAGTCTAATGAGATCGAGAGAAACGTCAGTGGGAAGTGGGAGAGGAATGGTCCAGGACGGACCGAAACGTCGTCGTCCCTTCAACTTCTAGTGTGTGGTCTGGTCAACAAATGTTTTCCTTGTTTTGTTCCATTGTTGCTTTGTTCCATTGTTCCATTGTTGCTTTGTTCCATTGTTGCTTTGTTCCATTGTTGCTTTGTTCCATTGTTCCATTGTTGCTTTGTTCCATTGTTGCTTTGTTCCTTTGTTCCATTGTTGCTTTGTTCCATTGTTGCTTTGTTCCATTGTTCCATTGTTGCTTTGTTCCATTGTTGTTTTGTTCCATTGTTCCATTGTTGTTTTGTTCCATTGTTCCATTGTTGCTTTGTTCCATTGTTTTGTTCCATTGTTCCATTGTGGCTTTGTTCCATTGTTCCATTGTTGCTTTGTTCCATTGTTGCTTTGTTCCATTGTTGCTTTGTTCCATTGTTGCTTTGTTCCTTTGTTCCATTGTTGCTTTGTTCCATTGTTGCTTTGTTCCATTGTTGTTTTGTTCTATTGTTGCTTTGTTCCACTGTTGCTTTTTCCATTGTTCCATTGTTCCATTGTTGCTTTGTTCCACTGTTGCTTTGTTCTATTGTTCCATTGTTGCCTTGTTCCATTGTTTGTTCCGTTGTTGCTTTGTTCCATTGTTGCTTTGTTGCTTTGTTCCATTGTTGCTTTGTTCCATTGTTGCTTTGTTCCATTGTTCCATTGTTGCCTTGTTCCATTGTTGCTTTGTTCCATTGTTGCTTTGTTCCATTGTTGCTTTGTTCCATTGCTCCATTGTTGCCTTGTTC
This sequence comes from Procambarus clarkii, assembly GCF_040958095.1. Taxonomy (NCBI): domain Eukaryota; kingdom Metazoa; phylum Arthropoda; class Malacostraca; order Decapoda; family Cambaridae; genus Procambarus; species Procambarus clarkii. Next base: position 11,628,430 of record NC_091204.1, read on the forward strand.
CATTGTTGCTTTGTTCCGTTGTTGCTTTGTTCCGTTGTTGCTTTGTTCCGTTGTTCCATTGTTGCTTTGTTCCATTGTTGCTTTGTTCCATTGTTGCTTTGTTCCATTGTTGCTTTGTTCCGTTGTTGCTTTGTTCCATTGTTGCTTTGTTTCAATGTTGCTTTGTTCCATTGTTGTTTTGTTCCATTGTTGCTTTGTTCCATTGTTGCTTTGTTCCAATGTTGTTTTGTTCCAATGTTGCTTTGTTCCATTGTTGCTTTGTTCCATTGTTGCTTTGTTCCATTGTTCCTTTGTTCCGTTGTTGCTTTGTTCCATTGTTGCTTTGTTCCAGTGTTGCTTTGTTCCATTAGTTCTAATAACAGCTGCCTCGTATGGACCAATAGCAGCTGCCTCGTATGGACCAATAGCAGCTGCCTCGTATGGACCAATAACAGCTGCCTCGTATGGACCAATAACAGCTGCCTCGTATGGACCAGCAGCCTCGTATGGACCAGCTGCCTCGTATGGACCAATAGCAGCTGCCTCGTATGGACCAATAACAGCTGCCTCGTATGGACCAATAGCAGCTGCCTCGTATGGACCAATAGGAGCTGCCTCGTATGGACCAACAGCAGCTGCCTCGTATGGACCAATAGCAGCTGCCTCGTATGGACCAGCTGCCTCGTATGGACCAATAGCAGCTGCCTTGTATGGACCAATAGCAGCTGCCTCGTATGGACCAATAACAGCTGCCTCGAATGGACCAATAGCAGCTGCCTCGTATGGACCAATAGGAGCTGCCTCGTATGGACCAATAGCAGCTGCCTCGTATGGACCAATAGCAGCTGCCTCGTATGGACCAGCTGCCTCGTATGGACCAATAGCAGCTGCCTCGTATGGACCAATAGCAGCTGCCTCGTATGGACCAATAGCAGCTGCCTCGTATGGACCAATAACAGCTGCCTCGTATGGACCAATAGGAGCTGCCTCGAATGGACCAATAGGAGCTGCCTCGTATGGACCAATAACAGCTGCCTCGTATGGACCAATTGCAGCTGCCTCGTATGGACCAATAGCAGCTGCCTCGTATGGACCAATAGCAGCTGCCTCGTTTGGACCAATAGCAGCTGCCTCGTATGGACCAATAGCAGCTGCCTCGTATGGACCAGCTGCCTCGTATGGACCAATAGCAGCTGCATCGTATGGACCAATAGCAGCTGCCTCGTATGGACCAATAACAGCTGCCTCGTATGGACCAATAGCAGCTGCCTCGTATGGACCAATAGCAGCTGTCTCGTATGGACCAATAGCAGCTGCCTCGTATGGACCAATAGCAGCTGCCTCGTATGGACCAATAGCAGCTGCCTCGTATGGACCAATAGCAGCTGCCTCGTATGGACCAATAGGAGCTGCCTCGTATGGACCAATAGGAGCTGCCTCGTATGGACCAATAACAGCTGCCTCGTATGGACCAATAGCAGCTGCCTCGTATGGACCAATAGCAGCTGCCTCGTATGGACCAATAACAGCTGCCTCGTATGGACCAATAACAGCTGCCTCGTATGGACCAATAGCAGCTGCCTCGTATGGACCAATAGCAGCTGTCTCGTATGGACCAGCTGCCTCGTATGGACCAATAGCAGCTGCATCGTATGGACCAATAGCAGCTGCCTCGTATGTACCAATAACAGCTGCTTCGTATGGACCAATAGCAGCTGCCTCGTATGGACCAATATCAGCTGTCTCGTATGGACCAATAGGAGCTGCCTCGTATGGACCAATAGCAGCTGCATCGTATGGACCAATAGCAGCTGCCTCGTATGGACCAATAGCAGCTGCCTCGTATGGACCAATAGCAGCTGCCTCGTATGGACCAATAGCAGCTGCCTCGTATGGACCAATAACAGCTGCCTCGTATGGACCAATAGGAGCTGCCTCGTATGGACCAATAGGAGCTGCCTCGTATGGACCAATAACAGCTGCCTCGGATGGACCAATAGCAGCTGCCTCGTATGGACCAATAGCAGCTGCCTCGTATGGACCAATAGCAGCTGCCTCGTTTGGACCAATAGCAGCTGCCTCGTATGGACCAATAGCAGCTGCCTCGTATGGACCAGCTGCCTCGTATGGACCAATAGCAGCTGCATCGTATGGACCAATAGCAGCTGCCTCGTATGGACCAATAACAGCTGCCTCGTATGGACCAATAACAGCTGCCTCGTATGGACCAATAGCAGCTGCCTCGTATGGACCAATAGCAGCTGTCTCGTATGGACCAGCTGCCTCGTATGGACCAATAGCAGCTGCCTCGTATGGACCAATAGCAGCTGCCTCGTATGGACCAATAGCAGCTGCCTCGTATGGACCAATAGCAGCTGCCTCGTATGGACCAATAACAGCTGCCTCGTATGGACCAATAGGAGCTGCCTCGTATGTACCAATAACAGCTGCTTCGTATGGACCAATAGCAGCTGCCTCGTATGGACCAATAGCAGCTGTCTCGTATGGACCAATAGGAGCTGCCTCGTATGGACCAATAGCAGCTGCCTCGTATGGACCAGCTGCCTCGTATGGACCAATAGCAGCTGCATCGTATGGACCAATAGCAGCTGTCTCGTATGTACCAATAACAGCTGCTTCGTATGTACCAATAACAGCTGCTTCGTATGGACCAATAGCAGCTGCCTCGTATGGACCAATAGCAGCTGCCTCGTATGGACCAATAGCAGCTGCCTCGTATGGACCAATAGCAGCTGCCTCGTCCTCCCACGTACACAGGTGGTGTCAGAGGGCCTCCCACGTACACAGGTGGTGTCAGAGGGCCCCCCACGTACACAGGTGGTGTCAGAGGGTCCCCCACGTACACAGGTGGTGTCAGAGGGTCTCCCACGTACACAGGTGGTGTCAGAGGGTCTCCCACGTACACAGGTGGTGTCAGAGGGCCCCCCACGTACACAGGTGGTGCCAGAGGGTCTCCCACGTACACAGGTGGTGTCAGAGGGCCCCCCACGTACACAGGTGGTGTCAGAGTGCCTCCCACGTACACAGGTGGTGTCAGAGGGTCTCCCACGTACACAGATGGTGTCAGAGGGTCCCCCACGTACACAGGTGGTGTCAGAGGGTCTCCCACGTACACAGGTGGTGCCAGAGGGCCTCCCACGTACACAGGTGGTGTCAGAGGGCCCCCCACGTACACAGATGGTGTCAGAGGGTCTCCCACGTACACAGGTGGTGTCAGAGGGCCTCCCACGTACACAGGTGGTGTCAGAGGGCCCCCCCACGTACACAGGTGGTGTCAGAGGGCCCCCCACGTACACAGGTGGTGTCAGAGGGTCTCCCACGTACACAGATGGTGTCAGAGGGCCTAACACGTACACAGGTGGTGTCAGAGGGCCTCCCACGTACACAGGTGGTGTCAGAGGGCCTCCCACGTACACAGGTGGTGTCAGAGGGCCCCCCCACGTACACAGGTGGTGTCTGAGGGTCCCACGTACACAGGTGGTGTCAGAGGGCCCCCACGTACACAGGTGGTGTCAGAGGGTCCCACGTACACAGGTGGTGTCAGAGGGCCCCCACGTACACAGGTGGTGTCAGAGGGCCCCCCACGTACACAGGTGGTGTCAGAGGGCCCCCCACGTACACAGGTGGTGTCAGAGGGTCCCACGTACACAGGTGGTGTCAGAGGGCCTCCACGTACACAGGTGGTGTCAGAGGGTCTCCCACGTACACAGGTGGTGTCAGAGGGCCTAACACGTACACAGGTGGTGTCAGAGGGCCCCCCACGTACACAGGTGGTGTCAGAGGGTCCCACGTACACAGGTGGTGTCAGAGGGCCCCCACGTACACAGGTGGTGTCAGAGGGTCCCACGTACACAGGTGGTGTCAGAGGGCCCCCACGTACACAGGTGGTGTCAGAGGGTCTCCCACGTACACAGGTGGTGTCAGAGGGCCTAACACGTACACAGGTGGTGTCAGAGGGCCTAACACGTACACAGGTGGTGTCAGAGGGTCCCACGTACACAGGTGGTGTCAGAGGGCCCCCACGTACACAGGTGGTGTCAGAGGGCCCCCCACGTACACAGGTGGTGTCAGAGGGCCTCCCACGTACACAGGTGGTGTCAGAGGGCCCCCCACGTACACATGTGGTGTCAGAGGCCCCCCACGTACACAGGTGGTGTCAGAGGGCCCCCACGTACACAGGTGGTGTCAGAGGGCCCCCCACGTACACAGGTGGTGTCAGAGGGCCCCCCACGTACACAGGTGGTGTCAGAGGGCCTCCCACGTACACAGGTGGTGTCAGAGGGCCCCCCACGTACACAGGTGGTGTCAGAGGGTCCCACGTACACAGGTGGTGTCAGAGGGCCCCCCACGTACACAGGTGGTGTCAGAGGGCCCCCCACGTACACAGGTGGTGTCAGAGGGCCCCCCACGTACACAGGTGGTGTCAGAGGGCCCCCCACGTACACAGGTGGTGTCAGAGGGCCCCCCACGTACACAGGTGGTGTCAGAGGGCCTCCCACGTACACAGGTGGTGTCAGAGGGCCCCCCACGTACACAGGTGGTGTCAGAGGGTCCCACGTACACAGGTGGTGTCAGAGGGCCCCCCACGTACACAGGTGGTGTCAGAGGGCCCCCACGTACACAGGTGGTGTCAGAGGGCCTCCCACGTACACAGGTGGTGTCAGAGGGCCCCCCACGTACACAGGTGGTGTCAGAGGGCCTCCCACGTACACAGGTGGTGTCAGAGGGCCCCCCACGTACACAGGTGGTGTCAGAGGGTCCCACGTACACAGGTGGTGTCAGAGGGCCCCCCACGTACACAGGTGGTGTCAGAGGGCCCCCCACGTACACAGGTGGTGTCAGAGGGCCCCCCACGTACACAGGTGGTGTCAGAGGGCCCCCCACGTACACAGGTGGTGTCAGAGGGCCCCCCCACGTACACAGGTGGTGTCAGAGGGCCTCCCACGTACACAGGTGGTGTCAGAGGGCCCCCCACGTACACAGGTGGTGTCAGAGGGTCCCACGTACACAGGTGGTGTCAGAGGGCCCCCCACGTACACAGGTGGTGTCAGAGGGCCCCCACGTACACAGGTGGTGTCAGAGGGCCTCCCACGTACACAGGTGGTGTCAGAGGGCCCCCCACGTACACAGGTGGTGTCAGAGGCCCCCCACGTACACAGGTGGTGTCAGAGGGCCCCCCACGTACACAGGTGGTGTCAGAGGGCCCCCCACGTACACAGGTGGTGTCAGAGGCCCCCTACCTACGACACAGACTGTCAATACAACAATAATAACAGTCGAGTCACGACAATGGAGTCTGGTATTAAGGGAGTTTATAAACTGGTACCAAAGTACACATCGGGTGGAGCCTCCCTCTCTCTGTGACTCTCCCCCATCAATCACCAGTCACCCTTGTGACGATAATCTCCTTCAAGAGATTGAGCCTGCTCTTCCCTCCAAAAATACGTCACTACAAATATATAAAACTACTATGGAAGAAATGTCCAACAACGACAACAACATCTCCAAGGTTTGCCAGAGAGCAAAACGTATGCAGCCAGGAACACCTGCTCCACCTCAAACCGCCAAACTACCTGTCTTGTTGCCGGCTCCTCGCTGATTGGCCGCCGGTCTAGCTGCAACTGCACTCCACCCACCATACTACTTGATGTCTGGGGCCGCCACGACCTCAGTCTTCAGAATATTCAGTGCTTTCATACGGTTAACACGTCTTCTTGGTAGACTAAGCTGTGGCTTACGTGTACTAAGAGAGGTGATAGCTTAAAGCCAATATTCCTGCACCTCTCATTTTATTGTATATTGCACAGCTTGTTATTGTTCATTGGTCTTAACGTAACTTTTCACTTTGTCATTCGATTATTCTTATTATTTTGATTGATTTTATTATACGAATTTGTATGTCCATTTTATTCATGTTTTGATTTCTTTAACGTAATTAAAATTACATTGTTAAAATTTACTTGTGCTTTGTGTGTCTTCTCCTTACCTTACCACAGACGAAGTTCCAGATTTTCTATTTTTTTTTTATTCTATGTGACGAGGCCATACCCCTAGCTTTGAACAGCCGAACACCAACGCGTTACCGTCACACCCTGCAAAGTCTGAATTGATTAATTGATAAAGATTAAGCCACCCAAGAGGTGGCATGGGCATGAATAGCCCGTAAGTATTACACTGCTGTAACTGACACTGTTAGAGCAGTGTCTTCACTGCTGTAGCATCATACAAGATCGCTGGGCGCACGATCTCACTGCCGTGGAGAGGGAGAGGGACCTGCTGCATGGGTAACAGCTTCTCCTCTATATCAACCTACCCTGGCTCTGCACCGTGGAGAGGGAGGGGGACCTGCTGCATGGGTAACAGCTTCTCCTCTATATCAACCTACCCTGGCTCTGCACCGTGGAGAGGGAGGGGGACCTGCTGCATGGGTAACAGCTTCTCCTCCGCATCAACCTACCCTGGCTCTGCACCGTGGAGAGGGAGGGGGACCTGCTGCATGGGTAACAGCTTCTCCTCTATATCAACCTACCCTGGCTCTGCACCGTGGAGAGGGAGGGGGACCTGCTGCATGGGTAACAGCTTCTCCTCTATATCATCCTACCCTGGCTCTGCACCGTGGAGAGGGAGAGGGACCTGCTGCATGGGTAACAGCTTCTCCTCCGCATCAACCTACCCTGGCTCTGCACCCTGGAGAGAGAGAGGGACCTGCTGCATGGGTAACAGCTTCTCCTCCGCATCAACCTACCCTGGCTCTGCACCCTGGAGAGAGAGAGGGACCTGCTGCATGGGTAACAGCTTCTCCTCCGCATCAACCTACCCTGGCTCTGCACCCTGGAGAGGGAGGGGGACCTGCTGCATGGGTAACAGCTTCTCCATATCAACCTACCCTGGCTCTGCACCCTGGAGAGGGAGAGGGACCTGCTGCATGGGTAACAGCTTCTCCTCCGCATCAACCTACCCTGGCTCTGCACCCTGGAGAGGGAGAGGGACCTGCTGCATGGGTAACAGCTTCTCCTCCGCATCATCCTACCCTGGCTCTGCACCATGGAGAGGGAGAGGGACCTGCTGCATGGGTAACAGCTTCTCCTCCGCATCAACCTACCCTGGCTCTGCACCCTGGAGAGGCTACAACAGACTGACAGCTGGACGGATAACTCCATAGTCTCGAGAGATTATGGACGATGACTGCCACAAAATACACAGCGAGGCTCTTACAAGTTATATATGTAAGAGCGGAATATAAATATTCGGCTCTTACAAGTCGCTTGTCAAGGATTCTGTTAAGAATGGGAAGAAGGTTTTAATGTTGTCTTGAAGAATAGCTGATCTTACCTGAGCCTCGGGGGGGGGGGGAATCCAAGAGTAAGGAGAGAGGTGCAAGAGACAAAATTTATATAAGACACGATAAAATATGATATTAATTACAACTTAATGGTCCTGCTGCAGTTGGTAACTTAGTTAATAAGAATCCCACGCGGGCTCTGGACAACCCGATGGCTCACAGTCCCAATCCTGGAACACACACACACACACACACACACACACACACACACACACACACACACACACACACACACACACACACACATTCAAGGACATGATCACCACATACACGATTTTCAAGGGAATTGATAGGGTAGATAAAGAAAGCCTATTTAACACAATGCTCGATACTGCAGACACAAATAGGTGAGTACAAATAGGCGAGTACACACACACAAACCTCTAAGAACCCTGGATTCTCTCTTAGAAAACATCACCAAAGACTGCCTGAGTAATCTTCCTTATCTTAACACCAGTCTACGGGCTCACCATAGCCTGTGCTACTTGCAACTTTCTGTTCCAAGTTGTGAATCTTAAACAACAACAACAAACCTTATCTTGCAACATTGCTAAAAAAATATGATGCCTTATCCGACTGTACTGACGGAGAAACTCTCACTAAGCATGATCAAGGCATCAAAGATCATGCCCGCTAAACCCGGCGGGCGAGAGGCCCGCTAAACCCGGCGGGCGAGAGGCCCGCTAAACCCGGCGGGCGAGAGGCCCGCTAAACCAGGCGGACGAGAGGCCCGCTAAACCCGGCGGGCGAGAGGCCCGCTAAACCCGGCGGGCGAGAGGCCCGCTAAACCCGGCGGGCGAGAGGCCCGCTAAACCAGGCGGACGAGAGGCCCGCTAAACCCGGCGGGCGAGAGGCCCGCTAAACCCGGCGGGCGAGAGGCCCGCTAAACCCGGCGGGCGAGAGGCCCGCTAAACCAGGCGAGCGAGAGGCCCGCTAAACCCGGCGGGCGAGAGGCCCGCTAAACCCGGCGGGCGAGAGGCCCGCTAAACCCGGCGGGCGAGAGGCCCGCTAAACCAGGCGGGCGAGAGGCCCGCTAAACCAGGCGAGCGAGAGGCCCGCTAAACCCGGCGGGCGAGAGGCCCGCTAAACCAGGCGAGCGAGAGGCCCGCTAAACCAGGCGAGCGAGAGGCCCGCTAAACCAGGCGAGCGAGAGGCCCGCTAAACCAGGCGAGCGAGAGGCCCGCTAAACCAGGCGAGCGAGAGGCCCGCTAAACCAGGCGGACGAGAGGCCCGCTAAACCCGGCGGGCGAGAGGCCCGCTAAACCAGGCGGGCGAGAGGCCCGCTAAACCAGGCGAGCGAGAGGCCCGCTAAACCAGGCGAGCGAGAGGCCCGCTAAACCAGGCGAGCGAGAGGCCCGCTAAACCAGGCGAGCGAGAGGCCCGCTAAACCAGGCGAGCGAGAGGCCCGCTAAACCAGGCGAGCGAGAGGCCCGCTAAACCAGGCGAGCGAGAGGCCCGCTAAACCAGGTAGGCGAGAGGCCCGCTAAACCCGGCGGGCGAGAGGCCCGCTAAACCCGGCGGGCGAGAGGCCCGCTAAACCTGGCGGGCGAGAGGCCCGCTAAACCTGGCGGGCGAGAGGCCCGCTAAACCCGGCGAGCGAGAGGCCCGCTAAACCCGGCGGGCGAGAGGCCCGCTAAACCCGGCGGGCGAGAGGCCCGCTAAACCTGGCGGGCGAGAGGCCCGCTAAACCAGGCGGGCGAGAGGCCCGCTAAACCCGGCGGGCGAGAGGCCCGCTAAACCAGGTAGGCGAGAGGCCCGCTAAACCCGGCGGGCGAGAGGCCCGCTAAACCCGGCGGGCGAGAGGCCCGCTAAACCAGGCGAGCGAGAGGCCCGCTAAACCAGGCGAGCGAGAGGCCCGCTAAACCCGGCGGGCGAGAGGCCCGCTAAACCCGGCGGGCGAGAGGCCCGCTAAACCAGGCGAGCGAGAGGCCCGCTAAACCAGGCGAGCGAGAGGCCCGCTAAACCAGGTAGGCGAGAGGCCCGCTAAACCCGGAGGGCGAGAGGCCCGCTAAACCCGGAGGGCGAGAGGCCCGCTAAACCCGGCGAGCGAGAGGCCCGCTAAACCCGGAGGGCGAGAGGCCCGCTAAACCAGGCGAGCGAGAGGCCCGCTAAACCAGGTAGGCGAGAGGCCCGCTAAACCAGGCGAGCGAGAGGCCCGCTAAACCCGGCGGGCGAGAGGCCCGCTAAACCCGGAGGGCGAGAGGCCCGCTAAACCTGGCGGGCGAGAGGCCCGCTAAACCAGGCGAGCGAGAGGCCCGCTAAACCTGGCGGGCGAGAGGCCCGCTAAACCTGGCGGGCGAGAGGCCCGCTAAACCAGGCGGGCGAGAGGCCCGCTAAACCTGGCGGGCGAGAGGCCCGCTAAACCTGGCGGACGAGAGGCCCGCTAAACCCGGCGGGCGAGAGGCCCGCTAAACCCGGCGGGCGAGAGGCCCGCTAAACCCGGAGGGCGAGAGGCCCGCTAAACCCGGCGGGCGAGAGGCCCGCTAAACCAGGCGAGCGAGAGGCCCGCTAAACCAGGCGAGCGAGAGGCCCGCTAAACCAGGCGAGCGAGAGGCCCGCTAAACCCGGAGGGCGAGAGGCCCGCTAAACCCGGAGGGCGAGAGGCCCGCTAAACCAGGCGAGCGAGAGGCCCGCTAAACCAGGCGGGCGAGAGGCCCGCTAAACCAGGCGGGCGAGAGGCCCGCTAAACCAGGCGGGCGAGAGGCCCGCTAAACCTGGCGGACGAGAGGCCCGCTAAACCAGGCGAGCGAGAGGCCCGCTAAACCAGGCGAGCGAGAGGCCCGCTAAACCAGGCGAGCGAGAGGCCCGCTAAACCCGGCGGGCGAGAGGCCCGCTAAACCCGGAGGGCGAGAGGCCCGCTAAACCAGGCGAGCGAGAGGCCCGCTAAACCTGGCGGGCGAGAGGCCCGCTAAACCAGGCGAGCGAGAGGCCCGCTAAACCTGGCGGGCGAGAGGCCCGCTAAACCAGGCGAGCGAGAGGCCCGCTAAACCCGGCGGGCGAGAGGCCCGCTAAACCCGGAGGGCGAGAGGCCCGCTAAACCAGGCGAGCGAGAGGCCCGCTAAACCAGGCGAGCGAGAGGCCCGCTAAACCAGGCGAGCGAGAGGCCCGCTAAACCAGGTAGGCGAGAGGCCCGCTAAACCCGGAGGGCGAGAGGCCCGCTAAACCCGGAGGGCGAGAGGCCCGCTAAACCCGGCGAGCGAGAGGCCCGCTAAACCCGGAGGGCGAGAGGCCCGCTAAACCAGGCGAGCGAGAGGCCCGCTAAACCAGGTAGGCGAGAGGCCCGCTAAACCAGGCGAGCGAGAGGCCCGCTAAACCCGGCGGGCGAGAGGCCCGCTAAACCCGGAGGGCGAGAGGCCCGCTAAACCTGGCGGGCGAGAGGCCCGCTAAACCAGGCGAGCGAGAGGCCCGCTAAACCTGGCGGGCGAGAGGCCCGCTAAACCTGGCGGACGAGAGGCCCGCTAAACCAGGCGAGCGAGAGGCCCGCTAAACCAGGCGAGCGAGAGGCCCGCTAAACCAGGCGAGCGAGAGGCCCGCTAAACCAGGCGAGCGAGAGGCCCGCTAAACCAGGCGAGCGAGAGGCCCGCTAAACCAGGCGAGCGAGAGGCCCGCTAAACCAGGCGAGCGAGAGGCCCGCTAAACCAGGCGAGCGAGAGGCCCGCTAAACCAGGCGAGCGAGAGGCCCGCTAAACCAGGCGAGCGAGAGGCCCGCTAAACCCGGAGGGCGAGAGGCCCGCTAAACCCGGAGGGCGAGAGGCCCGCTAAACCCGGAGGGCGAGAGGCCCGCTAAACCCGGCGAGCGAGAGGCCCGCTAAACCCGGAGGGCGAGAGGCCCGCTAAACCAGGCGAGCGAGAGGCCCGCTAAACCAGGTAGGCGAGAGGCCCGCTAAACCAGGCGAGCGAGAGGCCCGCTAAACCAGGCGAGCGAGAGGCCCGCTAAACCAGGCGAGCGAGAGGCCCGCTAAACCAGGCGAGCGAGAGGCCCGCTAAACCAGGCGAGCGAGAGGCCCGCTAAACCAGGCGAGCGAGAGGCCCGCTAAACCAGGCGAGCGAGAGGCCCGCTAAACCAGGCGAGCGAGAGGCCCGCTAAACCCGGAGGGCGAGAGGCCCGCTAAACCCGGAGGGCGAGAGGCCCGCTAAACCCGGAGGGCGAGAGGCCCGCTAAACCCGGCGAGCGAGAGGCCCGCTAAACCCGGAGGGCGAGAGGCCCGCTAAACCAGGCGAGCGAGAGGCCCGCTAAACCAGGTAGGCGAGAGGCCCGCTAAACCAGGCGAGCGAGAGGCCCGCTAAACCCGGCGGGCGAGAGGCCCGCTAAACCTGGCGGACGAGAGGCCCGCTAAACCCGGCGAGCGAGAGGCCCGCTAAACCCGGAGGGCGAGAGGCCCGCTAAACCTGGCGGACGAGAGGCCCGCTAAACCAGGCGGGCGAGAGGCCCGCTAAACCTGGCGAGCGAGAGGCCCGCTAAACCAGGCGAGCGAGAGGCCCGCTAAACCAGGCGGGCGAGAGGCCCGCTAAACCCGGCGAGCGAGAGGCCCGCTAAACCCGGCGGGCGAGAGGCCCGCTAAACCAGGCGAGCGAGAGGCCCGCTAAACCTGGCGGGCGAGAGGCCCGCTAAACCTGGCGAGCGAGAGGCCCGCTAAACCAGGCGAGCGAGAGGCCCGCTAAACCAGGCGAGCGAGAGGCCCGCTAAACCAGGCGAGCGAGAGGCCCGCTAAACCCGGCGGGCGAGAGGCCCGCTAAACCAGGCGAGCGAGAGGCCCGCTAAACCAGGCGAGCGAGAGGCCCGCTAAACCAGGCGAGCGAGAGGCCCGCTAAACCAGGCGAGCGAGAGGCCCGCTAAACCTGGCGGACGAGAGGCCCGCTAAACCTGGCGGACGAGAGGCCCGCTAAACCTGGCGGAGGAGAGGCCCGCTAAACCCGGAGGGCGAGAGGCCCGCTAAACCTGGCGGGCGAGAGGCCCGCTAAACCTGGCGGACGAGAGGCCCGCTAAACCAGGCGAGCGAGAGGCCCGCTAAACCAGGCGAGCGAGAGGCCCGCTAAACCAGGCGAGCGAGAGGCCCGCTAAACCAGGCGGGCGAGAGGCCCGCTAAACCCGGCGGGCGAGAGGCCCGCTAAACCAGGCGGGCGAGAGGCCCTCAGATAATGCTTTCTGTTGTCTACGTCGGTTAATCGTCTGGCTGGCTCTTAGATGTCGACCCGGAAGACAAATCCAGTTTGGGATGGTCTTGTACAACATAATCCCAAAGGGAACATGGCATCGTTTCTTCTCTTTGACTTGTGCGGGGAGCGGGTTTGGTAGTGGTGGGAGTGGTCTTCTGGGGAGGAGCTGTTTGGGGTTTACGGGAACGCCCTTGCTCCAAGAGGGCGCTAATCGCTTTCTTCCACCCTTCAACCCCCACAGCGTCATTCCCACTTATCACCACTTCTTCCTTATCTCCAGACATTTAGATCCGTACTAAATGTTGCTGTTCGTAGTACTTGATGGTCTCGCCCTTTTTGCCAATGATCAAGCCATAATTTTCGTTGGGACAGGCCAGGGTGACCATGTGGCTCTCTTCCGCATCCTTAGAAGTTGGAGGCTTTTCCTGCTGACGGGTCGTTTTTGACTTGGCGGCAGATTTATTTTATATCTGAGGAGGTTTCTTCCCATCTGTAGAATGTGTTGACATAAAGTCTTTAACACATCTTTTGCAGCTTTTCACCCTTATGGTTACCATCTCTGTGTCACAAGAGACGCATGGGAGCCGGTCGGCCGAGTGGACAGCACGCTGGACTTGTGATCCTGTGGTCCTGGGTTCGATCCTAGGTGCCGGCGAGAAACAATGGGCAGAGTTTCTTTCACCCTATGCCCCTGTTACCTAGCAGTAAAATATGTACCTGGGTGTTAGTCAGCTGTCACGGGCTGCTTCCTGGGGGTGGAGGCCTGGTCGAGGACCGGGCCGCGGGGACACTAAAACCCCGAAATCATCTCAAGATAACCTCAAGAAGACGAAAATTTAAACATTGTGTCGCGTCTCGAAGGCCAGAAGCTAAGTATCGTGTTACCCGATAACTAATTCACACATTTGCGCTGGACATGCCAGGGTGACGATGTAGTGAGACCCAGTCTTGCGAATGGTTTCCAGTTCCCTGGGAGACACTTCCTCTGTCGGAGATTTTGGCTCCGTTGGGAGCTCTTCTTCCTTGAGAGGAGCAAGAGGGTTCTGTGAGGAATCTGTTTTGTCCTGAGCGAAACACTTAAGTGTTTCGGCTGGATCGCAATCATTTTTGTCGTCCAAGGGCTCATTATTTTCCTTTTCAATGATCTCTTCATTCTCTTCACGGTGTTCATCACTCTCCTCTTCCCGGAGCTCATCCTCGTCAAGATGAAGACCATGTTCTTCCTGCTGTTCCTCAGTTTATCCGCAGGTCTTGCGTGGTCGTGTGTAGTATAAACAAGTTAAAAATATTATAATGAAAACCGGTACGCTTTCCCACCGACACAAGGGAAGGGGTTATGTAGTGGGCTCCAAACCCTGTCCTTCCAAGAAAATCTTGAGGCGTTCTGCCTTCAGTAGCATGTGCTGGCGCCGCAAGACGGGCCCTACTGAGGGCACCGAACCCCATTCAGGCTCCGGTTCTTCCTTGAGGAAAGTGGAAAGGCTCCACGTAGGCTATGCCGGGAATATTTTGATGGTTTAGATGACATGCTTCATGAGATGAGCGAGACCGCTTGGGCTCTTGCGCCATTCAACTAATTGAGTTTACAATATGCTTGTAACCTTGCATGCTCTTCTCTCTACCCAAACCATAGCATCCCGAATCCCAGTAAGGCCAGGCCTATAAAGATCGCACGCACAAACGTCTTCATCCTGTCTTGAGTTGATCTCGTGTTTTGCTGGATGTTAAAAAATGCTTTTGAGCTCAAAAACATACCATAGAGCGCGAACAGGAAACGGGTAAATATATATTCAAAATTGCGTAAAATAGTATAGTTTTAGGCCATTGGTCTCCAGCCAATGAAGTTTACATCAGGTGTTTTGACACCTGATGTTTACAACAGGTGTCAAACCTGATGTAAATCAGGGTTTACATCAGGTACAATGAAGTTTACATCAGGTGTTTGTTAGAGAACGAACCTAGAACCGTACTAGATGGTGAACTCCCAGCACAACTTTCCCTCACATGAACCTGATGCAGGGTTCGTCCCAGCAAACAATGCAAGTACCTGGGAAGTGTTTAAAAGCTGTGGCAACGTTTGTTTTCACATATTAGCAATGTCGAAGTCTGTGGTTGTAAATAAGTTGCCACAACTTACGGCACTCAACGTGGGCCAGACACAATTGTGAGATATTGTGGCAACCTTAAATGTTGCGTTAAAGTTGTTTGTGTGATGTTATATAAATAAAGGAGGATAATAAATGTGAGTTCAAATAGTTTTATTGATTTTCACATTAATGTAATCCATGATGGTGGTGGGTTATGGTTGGTGGTGAGTGATGGTGTTCGTGGCTGTTGTGGTGTGGTAGAAATGGTATAGTATGGTGTAGTAGTGTGATAACAAGGTGTGGTAGTGTGGTAGTGTATTCACCTAGTTGTATTTACCTAGATGTGTTTGCGGGGGTTGAGCTTTGCTCATTTCAACCCGCCTCTCAACTGTCAATTAACTGTTTACTAACTTCTATTTTTTTCCACACCACACACACACACACACACCCAAGGAAGCAGCCCGTGACAGCTGACTAACTCCCAGGTACCTATTTACTGCTAGGTAACAGAGGCATTCAGGGTGAAAGAAACCTTGCTCATTTGTTTCTGCCTGGTGCGGGAATCGAACCCGCGCCATAGAATTACGAGTCCTGCGCGCTATCCACCAGGCTACGAGGCCCGCTTGTGTGGTAGTGTGGTAGTGTAATAACATGGTGTGGTAGTACTGGTTGTGTGGTGTGATAATTATAGTGTGGTGGTGGTGGGTTAGTGGTGGTAGTGTGGTAGTGATGGTAGTGTGGTAGTGGTGTTAGTGTGGTAGTGTGGTAGTGGTGTTAGTGTGGTAGTGTGGTAGTGGTGTTAGTGTTGTTAGTGTGGTAGTGTGGTAGTGTTGTTAGTGTGGTAGTGGTGTTAGTGTGGTAGTGTGGTAGTGATGGTAGTGTGGTAGTGGTGTTAGTGTGGTAGTGTGGTAGTGTTGTTAGTGTGGTAGTGGTGTTAGTGTGGTAGTGGTGGTAGTGGTGTTAGTGTGGTAGTGTGGTAGTGTGGTAGTGGTGTTAGTGTGTTAGTGGTGTTAGTGTGGTAGTGTGGTAGTGTGGTAGTGGTGTTAGTGTGGTGGTGGTGGGTTAGTGGTGGTAGTGATGGTAGTGTGGTAGTGTTGTTAGTGTGGTAGTGTGGTAGTGGTGTTAGTGTGGTAGTGGTGTTAGTGTGGTAGTGTGGTAGTGGTGTTAGTGTGGTAGTGTTGTTAGTGTGGTAGTGTGGTAGTGTTGTTAGTGTGGTAGTGTGGTAGTGTGGTAGTGGTGTTAGTGTGGTAGTGGTGTTAGTGTGGTAGTGTGGTAGTGTGGTAGTGGTGTTAGTGTGGTGGTGGTGGGTTAGTGGTGGTAGTGGTGTTAGTGTGGTAGTGTGGTAGTGTGGTAGTGTGGTAGTGGTGTTAGTGTGGTGGTGGTGGGTTAGTGGTGGTAGTGGTGTTAGTGTGGTAGTGTGGTAGTGGTGTTAGTGTGGTAGTGGTGTTAGTGTGGTAATGTGGTAGTGTGGTAGTGTGGTAGTGGTGTTAGTGTGGTAGTGTGGTAGTGGTGTTAGTGTGGTAGTGTGGTAGTTTTGTTAGTGTGGTAGTGTGGTAGTGGTGTTAGTGTGGTAGCGTGGTAGTGTGGTAGTGGTGTTAGTGTGGTAGTGTGGTAGTGTGGTAGTGTGGTAGTGTTGTTAGTGTTGTTAGTGTGGTAGTGTGGTAGTGTGGTAGTGGAGTTAGTGTGGTAGTGTGGTAGTGGTGGTAGTATGGTAGTGGTGTTAGTGTGGTAGTGGTGTTAGTGTGGTAGTGTGGTAGTGTTGTTAGTGTGGTAGTGTTGTTAGTGTGGTAGTGTGGTAGTGGTGTTAGTGTGGTAGTGGTGTTAGTGTGGTAGTGTGGTAGTGGTGGTAGTATGGTAGTGGTGGTAGTATGGTAGTGGTGGTAGTGTGGTAGTGTGGTAGTGTTGTTAGTGGTGGTAGTGTGGTAGTGTGGTAGTGGTGGTAGTGTGTTAGTGTGGTAGTGTGGTAGTGGTGTTAGTGTGGTAGTGTGGTAGTGGTGGTAGTGTGGTAGTGTGGTAGTGTTGTTAGTGTGGTAGTGTGGTAGTGGTGGTAGTGTGGTAGTGGTGTTAGTGTGGTAGTGTTGTTAGTGTGGTAGTGTGGTAGTGGTGTTAGTGTGGTAGTGGTGGTAGTATGGTAGTGGTGTTAGTGTGGTAGTGGTGTTAGTGTGGTAGTGGTGTTAGTGTGGTAGTGGTGTTAGTGTGGTAGTGGTGTTAGTGTGGTAGTGTGGTAGTGGTGGTAGTATGGTATTGGTGGTAGTGTGGTAGTGGTGGTAGTGTGGTAATGGTGGTAGTGTGGTAGTGGTGGTAGTGTGGTAATGGTGTTAGTGTGGTAATGGTGTTAGTGTAGTAGTGGTGGTACTCACCTAGTTGTACTCACCTAGTTGTGTCTGCAGGATCGAGCATTGACTCTTGGATCCCGCCTTTCGAGCATCGGTTGTTTACAGCAATGACTCCTGTCCCATTTCCCTATCATACCTGGTTTTAAAATTATGAATAGTATTTGCTTCCACAACCTGTTCCTGAAGTGCATTCCATTTCCCCACTACTCTCACGCTAAAAGAAAACTTCCTAACATCTCTGTGACTCATCTGAGTTTCAAGCTTTCACCCATGTCCCCTCTTTCTGTTACTATTCCGTGTGAACATTTCGTCTATGTCCACTCTGTCAGTCCCTCTGAGTATCTTATACGTTCCTATCATGTCCCCCCTCTCCCTTCTTCTTTCTAGTGTCCCTCAGGCGCTCCTCATACCCCATCCCTCGTAGCTCTGGGACGAGTCTCGTTGCAAACCTCTGAACCTTTTCCAGTTTCATTATATGCTTCTTCAGATGGGGACTCCATGATGAGGCGGCATACTCTAAGACTGGCCTTACGTAGGCAGTGTAAAGCGCCCTAAATGCCTCCTTACTTAGGTTTCTGAATGATGTTCAAACTTTTGCCAGTGTAGAGTACGCTGCTGTCGTTATCCTATTTATATGTGCCTCAGGAGATAGATTAGGTGTTACGTCCACCCCCAGGTCTCTCTCACGCGTCGTCACAGGTAGGCTGTTCCCCTTCATTGTGTACTGTCCCTTTGGTCTCCTATCTCCTAGTCCCATTTCCATAACTTTACATTTGCTCGTGTTGAATTCGAGTAGCCATTTCTCTGACCATCTCTGCAACCTGTTCAGGTCCTCTTGGAGGATCCTGCAATCCTCATCTGTCACAACTCTTCTCATCAACTTTGCATCATCCGCAAACATCGACATGTAGGACTCTACGCCTGTAAACATGTCGTTAACATATACAAGAAATAGAATTGGTCCCAGCACCGATCCTTGTGGTACTCCACTTGTTACTGTTCGCCAGTCCGACTTCTCGCCCCTTACCGTAACTCTTTGGCTCCTTCCTGTTAGGTAGTTCCTTATCCATGCTAGGACCTTTCCCCCCACCCCCGCCTGCCTCTCGAGCTTGAACAGCAGTCTCATGTGCGGTACTGTATCAAAGGCTTTTTGGCAGTCCAGAAATATGCAGTCTGCCCAACCATCTCTGTCCTGTCTTATCCTCGTTATTTTATCATAGAATTCCAGAAGGTTTGTTAGGCACGATTTCCCTGTCCAGAACCCATGTTGATGTTTGTTCACAAACCTAATGTTCTCCAGGTGTGCAACCAGTCGTAGCCTAATTATTCTTTCCAGTATTTTACAGGTGATGCTTGTCAGTGATACAGGTCTATAGTTAAGTGCCTCCTTCCTATCACCTTTCTTGAAGATCGGCACGACATTTGCCTTCTTCCAGCAACTGGGCAATTCTCCCAGTGTTAGTGTGTTAGTGTGGTAGTGGCGTTAGTATGGTAGTGGGGTTAGTGTGGTAGTGGTGGTAGTGTGTTAGTGTGGTAGTGGTGGTAGTGGTGGTAGTGTGGTAGTGGGGTTAGTGTGGTAGTGGCGTTAGTATGGTAGTGGTGGTAGTGTGGTAGTGGTGGTAGTGTGGTAGTGGCGTTAGTGTGTTAGTGTGGTAGTGGGGTTAGTGTGGTAGTGGTGGTAGTGTGGTAGTGGCGTTAGTGTGGTAGTGGTGGTAGTGTGTTAGTGTGGTAGTGGTGTTAGTGTGGTAGTGGTGGTAGTGTGTTAGTGTGGTAGTGGTGTTAGTGTGGTAGTGGTGGTAGTGTGGTAGTGGTGTTAGTGTGGTAGTGGTGGTAGTGTGGTAGTGGGGTTAGTGTGGTAGTGGGGTTAGTGTGGTAGTGATGGTAGTGGTGGTAGTGGTGGTAGTGTGGTAGTGGTGGTTGTGTGTTAGTGTGGTAGTGTGGTAGTGGTGGTAGTGTGGTAGTGGTGGTAGTGGGGTTAGTGTGGTAGTGGTGGTAGTGTGGTAGTGGTGGTAGTGGTGGTAGTGTGGTAGTGGTGGTTGTGTGGTAGTGGTGGTAGTGTGTTAGTGTGGTAGTGGGGTTAGTGTGGTAGTGGTGGTTGGTAGTGTGGTAGTGGTGGTTGTGTGGTAGTGGTGGTAGTGTGTTAGTGTGGTAGTGGTGTTAGTGTGGTAGTGGTGTTAGTATGGTAGTGTGGTAGTAGTGGTAGTGGTGTTAGTGTGGTAGTGATGGTAGTGGTGGTAGTGGTGGTAGTGTGGTAGTGGTGGTAGTGTGGTATTAGTGGTAGTGGTGTTAGTGTGGTAGTGTGGTAGTGTGGTAGTGGTGGTAGTGTGGTAGTAGTGGTAGTGGTGTTAGTGTGGTAGTGGTGGTAGTAGTGGTAGTGGTGTTAGTGTCGTAGTGGTGGTTGTGTGTTAGTGTGGTAGTGGTGGTAGTGTGGTAGTGTGGTAGTGGTGGTAGTGTGGTAGTGGTGGTAGTGTGGTAGTGGTGGTAGTGTGGTAGTAGTGGTAGTGGTGTTAGTGTGGTAGTGGTGGTAGTGTGGTAGTGTGGTAGTGGTGGTAGTGTGGTAGTAGTGGTAGTGGTGTTAGTGTGGTAGTGGTGGTAGTGTGGTAGTGGTGGTAGTGTGGTAGTGGTGGTAGTGTGGTAGTAGTGGTAGTGGTGTTAGTAGTGGTAGTGGTGTTAGTGTGGTAGTGGTGGTAGTGTGGTAGTGGTGGTAGTGTGGTAGTAGTGGTAGTGGTGTTAGTGTCGTAGTGGTGGTTGTGTGTTAGTGTGGTAGTGTGGTAGTGGTGGTAGTGCGGTAGTCGCGTCCTGGGTACAATAAAATGGCGCCCCCTGGCCGGCGAATCCACCATTTTGTGTGCGGCGCCCGCCGGTCGGTGATTGGCTGGCTGAGGTCACGTAACTTTTTTGACCAATCAGAACCCGCCTCTGGGTCTGTGACGTCACCGGGAGACCCAGCCCGCCGCCTGCAGAGCGCCAGGCGCTCAGAGGTACTTGGCGCTTCGTTGAGAGCGGACGTGCGCCGATTGAGCTCTCCTTATCCTGACCCCTTCCCAGTGGTTGGGCACCATTCCTTCCCTCCGTCCCATCCCTAATCCTTATCCTGACCTCTTCCCTGTGGTTGGGCACCTGGATATACCTTTATAAACCTTGGGTCTCCTATCCCAACATGCTGACTAATTCCTGGGGTACCTACTCACTGCTAGGTGAACAGGCGCATGAGGTGAAGGGAAAACGCGCCCAACCATTTCTCTCCAGCCCCCGGGATTCGAACTCCGGAATTTTCGATTGTGCGTCGAGAACGAAGCCGACTCTACTACTGGGAGCCTAATATATTAGTGGTGTATAAGTTCGTTGTTTGATACAAGAGAGTTTACGTTCGTAAATGTTTATATTCGTAAATAAGGGTAAACGCTCGTAAATATGAGTTTACATTTGTAAATTAGGTTATTTGTTCGTAAATAAGTAGATAAAATTTTAAATAAAGATATTCGTTCGTAAATAAATGTATACATTTGTAAATTAAGGTATTTTTTCGTAAAAAGAGTATACTTTTGTAAATAAGGGTAAACGTTCGTATACAATTGTAAATAAGGCTATTTGTTCGTAATTAATTAACGAAATACCAATTGGACATTCAGTCTTGTTCAGAGAGAGAGACTTACTTGCCTAACGGGCTTCAACAGCCAATCTGCACCAATCAGGTGGTGACACGTCGTTAGGTAGAGTGTTCGAATTACTTCCCCTCAGCCCCTTTAGCCTCTCCCCTCGTCCAACCAGTCACAGGGGCTGTCACCAGCTGAGGGACGGGGGGGAAACGCTAGGAGAAATGCAGCGAGGGGGTGTGTGATATTTAAGGAGTTTCCCCTTAAATTTGAAAATTTTTCCACATTTTGACTCGTTTTCTATGGTTAATGTTGTTGTTGTTACAGGCTTGCCAACCCTCTTTCCTTGAGGTCAGGCTTGCCAACCTTAGCTAGTATCTCTCTCCAGGAGGTCAGGGTTGCCAGCCCTAGCTAGTATCTCTCTCCTGGAGGTCAGGGTTGCCAACTTTAGCTAGTATCTCTCTCCTGGAGGTCAGGGTTGCCAACCCTAGCTAATATCACTCCTGGAGGCCAGGATTGCCAATATTACCTTCCCTCACAACCAGAATTGCAAACCTTGCATCACCCTTAAGACAATGAGCCATCAATCTTACCTATAATCAACTGGACGAATAGATGACTATTGACTGAAGATAAAAACTTCTTTAGCAATTATATATCTTTAAATATAATAAAACAT
>NC_091204.1:11654626-11714626 GCF_040958095.1 Procambarus clarkii
AAGTCATACCCCAGCATTAGACATACCCCTGCAGATACACACCAACAGCAGACACATACCAGCAACAGACACACCCCAAAAGCAAATATACCCTAGCAGACATATCCCCATCACCATACACACCTCAGCAGACATACCCCCAGCAGCTGACATACCGCAGCAGACATACCCCCAGCAGCAGACATACCGCAGCAGACATACCCCCAGCAGCAGACATACCGCAGCAGACATACCCCCAGCAGCAGACATACCCCCAGCAGCAGATATGCCCCAGCAGCACACATACTCCAGCAGACATGCCCCAGCAACAGACATACCCCAGCAGACATGCCCCAGCAGACATGCCCCAGCAGCACACATACCCCAGCAGACATGCCCCAGCAGCAGACATACCCCGGCGACCGACATACCCCAGCACGAGATATACCCCAGCAGCAGACACACCCCAGCAGCAGACATACCTCAGCAGACCTACCCCAGCAAAAGACATACCCCAGCAGCAGACATACAGCAGCAACAGACATACCCCCAGCAGCAGACATACCCCCAGCAGACATTCCCCAGCATCAGACATACCCCCAGCAGCAGACATACCCCTAGCAGACATACCCCAGCAGCAGACATACCCCAGCAGACCTACCCCAGCAACAGACATACCCCAGCAACAGACATACCCCAGCAGCAGACATACCCCAGCAACAGACATACCCCAGCAGCAGATATACCCCCAGCAGCAGGCATACCATCAGCAGACACAACCTAATAGCAGACATACCGTCAGCAGCAGACATACCCCAGCAGACATATCCCCAGCAGGAAACCTACCCCAGCAGACATACGCCCACCAGACATATACCGCCAGCAGACATATCCCCAGCAGACATACTCTAGCAGACATATCCCATCAGTAGACATGTCCCATCAGCAGACATGTCCCATCAGCAGACATACCCCATCAGCAGACATACTCCAGCAGAGATACCCCCAGCAGCAAAAATACCCCATCAGCAGACATACCCCATCAGCAGACATGTCCCATCAGCAGACATACCCCATGAGCAGACATACTCCAGCAGAGATACCCCCAGCAGCAAACATACCCCATCAGCAGAAATACCCCAGCAGCAGACATACCCCAGCAGCAGACATACCCCATCAGCAGACATACCCCATCAGCAGACATACCCCATCAGCAGACATACCCAGCAGCAGACATACCCCGTCAGCAGACATACCCCATCAGCAGACATACCCCAGCAGCAGACATACCCCAGCAGCAGACATACCCCAGCAGCAGACATACCCCAGCAGCAGACATACCCCATCAGCAGACATACCCCCGCAGCAGACATACCCCATCAGCAGACATACCCCAGCAGCAGACATACCCCATCAGCAGACATACCCCATCAGCAGACATACCCCAGCAGCAGACATACCCCATCAGCAGACATACCCCAGCAGCAGACATACCCCGTCAGCAGACATACCCCATCAGCAGACATACCCCATCAGCAGACATACCCCAGCAGCAGACATACCCCAGCAGCAGACATACCCCATCAGCAGACATACCCCAGCAGCAGACATACCCCGTCAGCAGACATACCCCATCAGCAGACATACCCCAGCAGCAGACATACCCCATCAGCAGACATACCCCAGCAGCAGATATACCCCATCAGCAGACATACCCCATCAGCAGAAATACCCCAGCAGCAGACATAACTCAGAAGACACACCCCTTAGCAGACATACCCCATCAGCAGAGATACCCAAGCTGCAGACATACCACAGCAGACATACCCCATCAGCAGAAATACCCCAGCAGCAGACATAACTCAGCAGACATACCCCAGCAGCAGACATACCCCATCAGCAGAGATACCCAAGCTGCAGACATACCACAGCAGACATACCCCATCAGCAGAAATACCCCAGCAGCAGAAACACCCCAGCAGCAGACATACCCCAGCAGCAGACATACCCCAGCAGCAGACATAACTCAGAAGACACACCCCTCAGCAGACATACCCCAGCAGCAGACATGGGGGGTCCTCCCCCAGGCTATGCGTTCGTTCAGTTGGAAGAGAATATCAGAGATGCCTCGAACGCCTGAACACAAATTTACCAGCCATCGGTGGCAAGGTCTCCTATTGTGGTATGTCGCCCCATCCCCCCCCCTCCCCCTCCCCCCCCCAGGTGGATAGTTAGGGGGGGGTTAACTAACATTCCAAAACACTGTTTGTTGGTTGCAAATGTGTATATACTAATTTGTTTGTGTGTTCTAGGTGTACAAGGGAAGGGGTCCTGGTGGCTCAGAAGACAGTGCACAGGGTTCGTAATTCCTGCGGTTCCCGGGGATCGATCCCTCGGTAAACAAATGGAGGTTAATAGTCAATAATGTTTAGTCAAGAGGCATTCATAGAGTCATTTCACAATTCCCAAGTAATATATGCATTTGAGTCACTTGGAGGCTCGAACTATGGTCTCAAGCATACGAGATTGTCCCCACAGACAATACTGCGACATATACATTCTATACATAGTATGTATAACCTCTGGGGAATCCATTCGATCCGCCCATATTTAGTCTGAGTATTGGGGAGGGAGGGGGTATGTATTCTTGTATGTGGGGTGTATAGCTATGTATACTCACCTAGTTGTGCTTGCTGGGGGGGTTGGGCTTTGGCTCTTGGGTCCCGTATGCGCATTGGCACTCAGTGGCCCTCCTCGGTGAGTAGCGCCAAAGCTGGCACTCTCAACAACTCTGTTCGGGTCGTTGGCACACACCTTCCCTCTGATAGGTGTGTGTTTTGCTTTGCACATATTAGCCACACAAACAGGTGTGTGTGTGTGTGTGTGTGTGTGTGTGTGTGTGTGTGTGTGTGTGTGTGTGTGTGTGTGTGTACTCACCTATATGTACTCACCTATATGTGCTTGCAGGATCGAGCATTGACTCTTGGATCCCGCCTTTCGAGCATCGGTTGTTTACAGCAATGACTCCTGTCCCATTTCCCTATCATACCTGGTTTTAAAATTATGAATAGTATTTGCTTCCACAACCTGTTCCTGAAGTGCATTCCATTTCCCCACTACTCTCACGCTAAAAGAAAACTTCCTAACATCTCTGTGACTCATCTGAGTTTCAAGCTTCCATCCATGTCCTCTCGTTCTGTTACTATTCCGTGTGAACATTTCGTCTATGTCCACTCTGTCAATTCCTCTGAGTATCTTATACGTTCCTATCATGTCCCCCCTCTCCCTTCTTCTTTCTAGTGTCGTAAGGCACAGTTCCCTCAGGCGCTCTTCATACCCCATCCCTCGTAGCTCTGGGACGAGTCTCGTTGCAAACCTCTGAACCTTTTCCAGTTTCATTATATGCTTCTTCAGATGGGGACTCCATGATGAGGCGGCATACTCTAAGACTGGCCTTACGTTGGCAGTGTAAAGCGCCCTAAATGCCTCCTTACTTAGGTTTCTGAATGATGTTCTAACTTTTGCCAGTGTAGAGTACGCTGCTGTCGTTATCCTATTAATATGTGCCTCAGGAGATAGATTAGGTGTTACGTCCACCCCCAGGTCTATTTCACGCGTCGTTACAGGTAGGCTGTTCCCCTTCATTGTGTACTGTCCCTTTGGTCTCCTATCTCCTAGTCCCATTTCCATAACTTTACATTTGCTCGTGTTGAATTCTAGTAGCCATTTCTCTGACCATCTCTGCAATCTGTTCAGGTCCTCTTGGAGGATCCTGCAATCCTCATCTGTCACAACTCTTCTCATCAACTTTGCATCATCCGCAAACATCGACATGTAGGACTCTACGCCTGTAAACATGTCGTTAACATATACAAGAAATAGAATTGGTCCCAGCACCGATCCTTGTGGTACTCCACTTGTTACTGTTCCCCAGTCCGACTTCTCGCCCCTTACCGTAACTCTTTGGCTCCTTCCTGTTAGGTAGTTCCTTATCCATTCTAGGACCTTTCCCCCCACCCCCGCCTGCCTCTCGAGCTTGAACAGCAGTCTCATGTGCGGTACTGTATCAAAGGCTTTTTGGCAGTCCAGAAATATGCAGTCTGCCCAACCATCTCTGTCCTATCTTATCCTCGTTATTTTATCATAGAATTCCAGAAGGTTTGTTAGGCACGATTTCCCTGTCCAGAACCCATGTTGATGTTTGTTCACAAACCTAATGTTCTCCAGGTGTGCAACCAGTCGTAGCCTAATTATTCTTTCCAGTATTTTACAGGGGATGCTTGTCAGTGATACAGGTCTGTAGTTAAGTGCCTCCTCCCTATCTCCTTTCTTGAAGATCGGCACGACATTTGCCTTCTTCCAGCAACTGGGCAATTCTCCTGACATAAGTGACTCATTAAAGATCATTGCCAGAGGCACGCTGAGGGCCTGTGCTGCTTCTTTTAGTATCCACGGTGATACTTTGTCTGGTCCAACTGCTTTAGTTGCATCTAGAGTTGTCAACTGTTTCATTACCTCCTCTGCTGTCACCTCTATATCTGATAGTCTTTCATCTAGGGTAACCCCTTCCAACAATGGGAGCTGCTCAGGCTCGGTAGTGAACACTCCATGGAAACTGGCATTCAGTGCCTCGCAGATTTCCTTGTCACTTTCAGTATATGCCCCCTCTGTCTTCCTTAGTCTTGTCACTTGGTCGTTCACCGACATTTTTCTTCTTATATGACTGTGTAGTAACCTAGGTTGTTTTTTCGCTTTGATTGCAATATCGTTCTCATAGTCCCTTTCCGATGTTCGTCTTATGTTAATGTAATCGTTCCTAGCTCTGTTGTATCTGCTTCTGTTGTCCTCTGTTCTTTGTCTTCTGTACTTCCTCCACTCCCGCCTGCTGGCCATTTTTGCTTCCTGACACTGTCTATTAAACCATGGGTTATTATATTCCCTCTTATTTTTTCCCTTTACCGTTGGTATAAATCTCTCTTCGGCCTCCTGGCATTTCTGTATGACTAGGTCCATCATATCTTGGACTGTTTTTCCTCTAATTTCTTCCTCCCACTGCACTTCACCCAGATAGTCCCTCATCCTCATATAGTCCCCTTTCCTGTAGTCAGCTCTCCTTTCCCAGATCTCTTGTCCCATGGTCATAAGTTTGAATTCCATCATGTAGTCAAAGACTAGGACACAATGGTCACTGGCCCCTAGAGGTATTTCATGCTCTAAATTCTCGATATCTTCTACGTTCTGGGTGAAAATCAGGTCTAATAGGCTCGGTGCATCTCCTCCTCTTTCCCTTGTGTCTTCCTTCACATGTTGTGTCAGGAAATTCCTGTCTATAACATCTACTAATTTTGCTCCCCACGTTTCGTCCCCTCCATGGGGATTCCTTGATTCCCAATTTATCTCTCCATGATTTAGGTCCCCCATGATCAGCAGCTTCGCTCTCATTCTGTGGGCTAGTGTTGCTGCCTTCTGCAGTTCATCTATACATGCTTTGTTGTTGTCATCATACTCCTGCCTGGGTCTTCTACTGTTTGGTGGGGGATTGTAGATTACCATGATCACAATCTTCCTCCCATCTACTGTCAGAGTTCCATGTATGAAGCTTGTGCACTCATTGGTAACTCGATTTCCCAGGTCTTCAAACTTCCATTTCCGCTTTATTAGGAGTGCTACTCCCCCTCCCTGTCTCTGTGTCCTCTCTTTTCGTATCACCTGGTACCCTTCAGGAAAGATTGCATCTGAGATCATGTCATTAATTTTAGTTTCCACAATTGCAACTATGTCAGGATCTGCTTCACCCACTCTTTCTTTTATCTCTTCTGCTTTATTAGATACCCCATCAGCATTGGTGTACCAAACCTTGAGATTCTTCATGGAAACTCTTGTACCAGAGTTCTCCCTTTCTCTGGGGGTCTGGGGGGATCTGGGGGATGTCTGGGGGGTGACTGGGGGCAGAGGGGATCCGGGGGATCTGGGGGGTGTCTGGGGGATGACTGGGGGCGGGGAGGGTCCGGGGGATGTCCGGGGGGATCCGGGGGGTGTCTGGGGGGGTCCGGGGGGTGTATGGGGGGTGAAAGAGTTCAGGAGGGGTGCTTGGGGGGCTACTGGGGGCTGGGCTTCTAGGAAGGTAGGTAGGAGGGTCTGGGGTAGGGCCTGGGTAGGTAGGTCTGGAGTAGGAAGGGCATACTGGGTCTGAAGATTAGGGAGGGCATAGAGGGGTTGGGAGATAGCGTAAGGTTGGGAGACAGATAGAGGTTGAGAGGTTGGGAGGGGGAAGGATAGAGGGGGTGGGGGGGACCTCCCACCTCCCTCGCAAGGGTGGGGGGTCACATGGAAGGAGAGGGGATGAGGAGGGGTGAGGGCAGGGTAGGCTTTGGGTGTTGAGGGGATGAGGTCTGGGTGGGTTCTTGGGGTTGAGGGGATGAGGTCTGGATGGGTTTTGGGGGTTGAGGGGATGAGAGCTGGGTGGGTTTTGGGGGTTGAGGGGATGAGGGCTGGACGGGTTTTGGGGGTTGAGGTGATGAGGGGGTCCTTGGAATGTGGGATGAATTTGACTCCAGTGGGGTCAGAGGGGTCAAGGGATGTGCTGGGGAGATAAGCAGGGGCGGCTGATTTGGGGAAGGGGTGACCTGAGAAGCACTTGTGAGCTTGTTAGCATGGGGTGGATTAGCACTGGGGTGTGTAGCTGCGCTCAAATGGGAAGAGTCGTATTGTTGTTTGCATGCTCTGTGGGCAATCTGTTCCTCCTTCGTCATGAATTTGTCAATAAATACGTTGTAGTAATTGTGTGTGTGTGTGTGTGTGTGTGTGTACTCACCTAGTTGTGCTTGCGGGGGTTGAGCTCTGGCTCTTTGGTCCCGCCTCAATGTGTGTGTGTGTGTGTGAGTGTGTGTGTGTGTGGTGGTCTCGGGGGTCAGTGTCCCCGCGGCCCGGTCCTCGACCAGGCCTCCTTTTTCTTACACATCCCCAGGAAACAGCAGCTGTCTAACTCCCAGGAATATCTATTTACTTCTAGGTGAACATGTGCATCAGGGTGAAAGAAACTCTACCCTATTTGTTTCTGCCGGGGATCGAAACTCGGAACCTCAGGGCTAACGAATCCCTAGCGCTGTCTACTCAGCCATCAGGACCAGGTAACGAATATCAGGGGTGACGTATTTCGCGCAGACGTCATTCTGTGAATCGCTTGGGAATCTCAAAGGAAAAAAAGAATCAGCCTAATCTTCTATGCAACATATTACAGATGAATCTAGAACCAAACTTGCCATCTGACAGCCCCTTACGGGTTATTCATGCCCGTGCCACCTCTTGGGTGGCTTAATCTTCATCAATCAATCAATCTGACAGCTCCACATACTTCACAGACGGATCAGTAGACCAACGGGGACAAGAATCTGGAGGTGCAGTTGGGGCCTCGTAGCCTGGTGGATAGCGCGCAGGACTCGTAATTCTGTGGCGCGGGTTCGATTCCCGCACGAGGCAGAAACAAATGGGCAAAGTTTCTTTCACCCTGAATGCCCCTGTTACCTAGCAGTAAAATAGGTACCTGGGTGTTAGTCAGCTGTCACGGGCTGCTTCCTGGGGGTGGAGGCTTGGTCGAGGACCGGGCCGCGGGGACACTAAAGCCCCGAAATCATCTCAAGATAACCTCAAGAAGAAGGCAGGCAATTCTGTAGTTAGTTGAAAGACTCTCAAACTGCTGGTCAACTGTACTGAGATGCTACTGCTGGTCAACTGTACTGAGATGCTACTGCTGGTCAACTGTACTGAGATGCTACTGCTGGTCAACTGTACTGAGATGCTACTGCTGGTCAACTGTACTGAGATGCTACTGCTGGTCAACTGTACTGAGATGCTACTGCTGGTCAACTGTACTGAGATGCTACTGCTGGTCAACTGTACTAAGATGCTACTGCTGGTCAACTGTACTGAGATGCTACTGCTGGTCAACTGTACTGAGATGCTAGCCTGTCGAATAACCAGCATCTCTGTTACATGGAGAACTTTGGAACATGTTCTTCCTGAACACCAAGAACATGTTATCGTTCATATAGATTCGAGAACCGCCTTTGAAACCTTGCAACAAGAACACATACATGACAACATCCATCTGACCACAAATGTCATTGCACTAATGCAACTGTCAAGATAAATAAATAATAACGGGGAGCCAAGTCATGTGGGACTGCTAGGGAACGACATTGCAGACTTGCAAAACTTGCAACTAAGAGAAGAAATGTAGGCATACAGTCATTTACTCAATACATTAATACAAACATATCATACATTCATTCAAACACTCAAAAGTCAAGATCGTTAAATAAATAATGTCAAGATCGTTGACCAGACCACACACTAAAAGGTGAAGGGACGACGACATTTCGGTCCGTCCTGGACCATTCTCAAGTCGATCGTCCCTTCACCTTCTAGTGTGTGGTCTGGTCAACATTCTTCAGCCACGTTATTGTGACTCCTCCCCTACAATGTCAAGATCGTTAATAAATAATAACGTCAAGATCGCTGAATAACTAATAACGGGGAGTCGAGTCATATGGGAACACTAGGAAACAACATTGCCGACGAAGCGGCAAAACTTGCAACGAACAGAAGAAATGGTAATATTTACATACCACAGAGTCTAGAAAGGATTAATACCTATTGTTGAATTGCATTGTTCGAATTAGAGATCGAACAATGCAAGAATTGCACAGAGATGCATCAGCGGCAGGTGCAACATCCGGAAGTACGGGCCAACTCGTTCTCTTAATAGAACGTCCCATTTTGACGTATATCTTGAGGTTATCTTGAGATGATTTTGGGGCTTTTTAGTGTCCCCGCGGCCCGGTCCTCGACCAGGCCTCCACCCCCAGGGAGCAGCCCGTGACAGCTGACTAACACCCAGGTACCTATTTACTGCTAGGTAACAGGGGCATAGGGTGAAAGAAACTTTGCCCATTTGTTTCTGCCTCGTGCGGGAATCGAACCCGCGCCACAGAATTACGAGTCCAGCGCGCTATCCACCAGGCTACGAGGCCCCCCTCGTAAACTTCACTTTCAACCCAAAACTGTCATACCAGACGGTAGTGCAGTAAATAGCAGCGGCTTGCGAAGCTGACATAATGTGCCGTTTTCTGTTTTGGCTCCTCATGTAGGTTAGGAAAAGGGCACTTTAGTGCGACAGTTTCTGGACGTTGGGGAACCTTAGGAGGACCAGGATAAGGATTAGGGATGGGACAGGGGAAAGGAATGGTGCCCGACCACTGGGAAGGTGTCAGGATTAGGGATGGGACAGGGGAAAGGAATGGTGCCCGACCACTGGAAAGGTGTCAGGATAAGGATTAGGGATGGGACAAGGGGAAGGAATGGTGCCCAACCACTGGGAAGGGGTCAGGATAAGGATTAGGGATGGGACAGGGGGAAGGAATGGTGCCCAACCACTGGGAAGGGGTCAGGATAAGGATTAGGGATGGGACAGGGGGAAAGGAATGGTGCCCAACCACTGGGAAGGTGTCAGGATTAGGGATGGGACAGGGGAAAGGAATGGTGCACGACCACTGGAAAGGTGTCAGGATAAGGATTAGGGATGGGACAAGGGGAAGGAATGGTGCCCAACCACTGGGAAGGGGTCAGGATAAGGATTAGGGATGGGACAGGGGGAAGGAATGGTGCCCAACCACTGGGAAGGGGTCAGGATAAGGATTAGGGATGGGACAGGGGGAAGGAATGGTGCCCAACCACTGGAAAGGTGTCAGGATAAGGATTAGGGATGGGACAGGGGGAAGGAATGGTGCCCGACCACTGGGAAGGTGTCAGGATAAGGATTAGGGATGGGACAGGGGGAAGGAATGGTGCCCGACCACTGGAAAGGTGTCAGGATAAGGATTAGGGATGGGACAAGGGGAAGGAATGGTGCCCAACCACTGGGAAGGGGTCAGGATAAGGATTAGGGATGGGACAGGGGAAGGAATGGTGCCCAACCACTGGGAAGGGGTCAGGATAAGGATTAGGGATGGGACAGGGGGAAGGAATGGTGCCCAAACACTGGAAAGGTGTCAGGATAAGGATTAGGGATGGGACAGGGGGAAGGAATGGTGCCCGACCACTGGGAAGGTGTCAGGATAAGGATAAATGATGGGACAGGGGGAAGGAATGGTGCCCAACCACTGGGAAGGGGTCAGGATAAGGATTAGGGATGGGACAGGGGGAAGGAATGGTGCCCAACCACTGGGAAGGTCTCAGGATAAGGATTAGGGATGGGACAAGGGTAAGGAATGGTGCCCAACCACTGGGAAGGGGTCAGGATTAGGGATGGGACAGGGGGAAGGAATGGTGCCCGACCACTGGGAAGGTGTCAGGATAAGGATTAGGGATGGGACGGGCGGAAGGAATGGTGCCCAACCACTGGAAAGGTGTCAGGATAAGGATTAGGGATGGGACGGGGGGAAGGAATGGTGCCCAACCACTGGGAAGGTGTCAGGTTAAGGATTAGGGATGGGACGGGGGGAAAGGAATGGTGCCCAACCACTGGAAAGGTGTCAGGATAAGGATTAGGGATGGGACTGGGGGAAGGAATGGTGCCCAACCCCTGGGAAGGTGTCAGGATAAGGATTAGGGATGGGACTGGGGGAAGGAATGGTGCCCAACCACTGGGAAGGTGTCAGGATAAGGATTAGGGATGGGACAAGGGGAAGGAATGGTGCCCGACCACTGGAAAGGTGTCAGGATAAGGATTAGGGATGGGACAGGGGGAAGGAATGGTGCCCAACCACAGGGAAGGGGTCAGGATAAGGATTAGGGATGGGACAGGGGGAAGGAATGGTGCCCAACCACTGGAAAGGTGTCAGGATAAGGATTAGGTGATGGGACAAGGGGAAGGAATGGTGCCCGACCACTGGAAAGGTGTCAGGATAAGGATTAGGGATGGGACAGGGGGAAGGAATGGTGCCCAACCACTGGAAAGGTGTCAGGATAAGGATTAGGGATGGGACGGGGGGAAGGAATGCTGCCCAACCACTGGGAAGGGGTCAGGATAAGGATTAGGGATGGGACAGGGGGAAGGAACGGTGCCCAACCACTGGGAAGGTGTCAGGATAAGGATTAGGGATGGGACAGGGGGAAGGAATGGTGCCCAACCACTGGGAAGGGGTCAGGATAAGGATTAGGGATGGGACAGGGGGAAGGAATGGTGCCCGACCACTGGGAAGGGGTCAGGATAAGGATTAGGGATGGGACAGGGGGAAGGAATGGTGCCCAACCACTGGGAAGGGGGTCAGGATAAGGATTAGGGATGGGACTGGGGGAAGGAATGGTGCCCAACCACGGGGAAGGTGTCAGGATAAGGATTAGGGATGGGACGGGGGGAAGGAATGGTGCCCAACCACTGGGAAGGTGTCAGGATAAGGATTAGGGATGGGACGGGCGGAAGGAATGGTGCCCGACCACTGGGAAGGGGTCAGGATTAGGGATGGGACAGGGGAAAGGAATGGTGCCCAACCACTGGGAAGGGGTCAGGATAAGGATTAGGGATGGGACAAGGGGAAGGAATGGTGCCCGACCACTGGAAAGGTGTCAGGATAAGGATTAGGGATGGGACAGGGGGAAGGAATGGTGCCCAACCACTGGGAAGGTGTCAGGATAAGGATTAGGGATGGGACTGGGGGAAGGAATGGTGCCCAACCACGGGGAAGGTGTCAGGATAAGGATTGGGGATGGGACGGGCGGAAGGAATGGTGCCCGACCACTGGGAAGGTGTCAGGATTAGGGATGGGACAGGGGAAAGGAATGGTGCCCGACCACTGGAAAGGTGTCAGGATAAGGATTAGGGATGGGACGGGGGGAAGGAATGGTGCCCAACCACTGGAAAGGTGTCAGGATAAGGATTAGGGATGGGACTGGGGGAAAGAATGCTACCTAACCACTGGGAAGGGGTCAGGATAAGGATTAGGGATGGGACGGGGGGAAGGAATGGTGCCCGACCACTGGAAAGGTGTCAGGATAAGGATTAGGCATGGGACAGGGGGAAGAAATGGTGCCCAACCACTGGGAAGGTGTCAGGATAAGGATTAGGGATGGGACAGGGGGAAAGAATGCTACCCAACCACTGGGAAGGTGTCAGGATAAGGATTAGGGATGGGACAGGGGGAAGGAATGGTTGCCCAACCACCTATTTGTGCCATCATGGTTGAACACAGGCTCCTGGTCCCCGCCTTTCTAGCCATCGGTTGTTTACAACAATGACTCCTGTCCCATTTCCCTGCCACATCCAGTTATACCATTACGAATCGCGTGTGCGTGCGTGTGACAGGCAGGTAAAGGATTGAGTGCCAGATATGGCACTCTACCATCACTGGCAGTGCCAGGGCGATGCCTCAAGCCAACCAGAATAGCCCCCTTGTATTTACACTCGGACCCGCCTGTATACATAGCAGAGGCACCTGTGAGTATACGGCTCATACTCACACCTGGTATTATGAATTGGAGGGGCCTGGCGGCTGAGAGCTCAGCGCTACGGACTCGTAGACGCCAGAGATCGATCCCCGCCGTTTGGGTGGAAATCAATGAACCGAGTTTCTTTCATTCTGATGCATATGTTCACCTAGCAGTGAGTATAGGAGTTAGAGAGCTGTTGTAGGCTGCCTCTTAAAGCTCGACCAGGCTGGCACTTAAGTGGTCGTTCAACAGTAAGTGGTCGTTCAGTAGTAAATGGTCGTTCAACAGAAACTGGTCGTTCAACAGTAACTGGTCGTTCAGTAGTTAGTGGTCGTTCAACAGTAAGTGGTCGTTCAACAGAAACTGGTCGTTCAACAGTAAGTGGTCGTTCAGTAGTAAGTGGTCGTTCAACAGAAACTGGTCGTTCAACAGTAACTGGTCGTTCAGTAGTAAGTGGTCGTTCAGTAGTAAGTGGTCGTTCAACAGAAACTGGTCGTTCAACAGTAACTGGTCGTTCAGTAGTAAGTGGTCGTTCAACAGTAAGTGGTCGTTCAGTAGTAAGTGGTCGTTCAACAGTAAGTGGTCGTTCAACAGTAAATGGTCGTTCAACAGTAAGTGGTCGTTCAACAGTAAGTGGTCGTTCAACAGTAAGTGGTCGTTCAACAGTAAGTGGTCGTTCAACAGTAACTGGTCGTTCAGTAGTAAGTGGTCGTTCAACAGTAAGTGGTCGTTCAACAGTAAGTGGTCGTTCAACAGTAAGTGGTCGTTCAGTAGTAAGCGGTCGTTCAACAGTAAGTGGTCGTTCAACAGTAAGTGGTCGTTCAGAAGTGATAGTTCAACAGTAAGTGGTCGTTCAACAGTAAGTGGTCGTTCAACAGTAAGTGGTCGTTCAACAGTAAGTGGTCGTTCAGTAGTAAGTGGTCGTTCAACAGTAAGTGGTCGTTCAACAGTAAGTGGTCGTTCAACAGTAAGTGGTCGTTCAACAGTAAGTGGTCGTTCAGTAGTAAGTGGTCGTTCAACAGTAAGTGGTCGTTCAACAGTAAGTGGTCGTTCAACAGTAAGTGGTCGTTCAACAGTAAGTGGTCGTTCAACAGTAAGTGGTCGTTCAGTAGTAAGTGGTCGTTCAACAGTATGTGGTCGTTCAGTAGTAAGTGGTCGTTCACCAGTATGTAGTCGTTCAGTAGTAAGTGGTCGTTCAATAGTAAGTGGTCGTTCAGTGGTAATTGGTCGTTCAACAGTAAGTGGTCCTTCAACAGTAAGTGGTTGTTCAGTAGTAAGTGGTCGTTCAACAGTAAGTGGTCGTTCAACAGTAAGTGGTCGTTCAGTGGTAATTGGTCGTTCAACAGTAAGTGGTTGTTCAGTAGTAAGTGGTCGTTCAACAGTAAGTGGTCGTTCATTGGTAATTGGTCGTTCAACAGTAAGTGGTCGTTCAACAGTAAGTGGTCGTTCAACAGTAAGCGGTCGTTCAGTAGTAAGTGGTCGTTCAACAGTAAGTGGTCGTTCAGTGGTAATTGGTCGTTCAACAGTAAGCGGTCGTTCAGTAGTAAGTGGTCGTTCAACAGTATGTGGTCGTTCAGTAGTAAGTGGTCGTTCAGTAGTAAGTAGTCGTTCAGTAGTAAGTGGTCGTTCAGTAGTAAGTGATCGTTCAGTAGTATGTGGTCGTTAAACAGTAAGAGGTCGTTCACCAGTAAGTGGTCGTTCAACAGTAGTGGTTGTTCAACAGTAAGTGGTCGTTCAGTAGTAAGTGGTCGTTAAACAGTAAGAGGTCGTTCAACAGTAAGTGGTCGTTCAACAGTAGGAGGTCGTTCAACAGTAAATGGTGGTTCAACATTAGTGCTCGTTCAACAGTAAGTGGTCGTTTAACTGTAAGTGGTCGTTCAGTAGTAATTGGTCGTTCAGTAGTAAGTGGACGTATAACAGTAAGTGGTCGTTCAACAGTAAGTGGTCGTTCAACAGTAAGTGGTCGTTCAACAGTAAGTGGTCGTTCAGTAGTAATTGGTCAACAATTAGTGGTCGTTCAGTAGTAAGTGGTCGTTCAACAGTAAGTGGTCGTTCAACAGTAAGTGGTCGTTCAACAGTAAGTGGTCGTTCAGTAGTAATTGGTCAACAATTAGTGGTCGTTCAGTAGTAAGTGGTCGTTCAACAGTAAGTGGTTGTTCAGTAGTAAGTGGTCGTTCAACAGTAAGTGGTCGTTCAGTGGTAATTGGTCGTTCAACAGTAAGTGGTCGTTCAACAGTAAGCGGTCGTTCAGTAGTAAGTAGTCGTTCAACAGTAAGTGGTCGTTCAGTGGTAATTGGTCGTTCAACAGTAAGCGGTCGTTCAGTAGTAAGTGGTCGTTCAACAGTATGTGGTCGTTCAGTAGTAAGTGGTCGTTCAGTAGTAAGTAGTCGTTCAGTAGTAAGTGGTCGTTCAGTAGTAAGTGGTCGTTCAGTAGTAAGTGGTCGTTAAACAGTAAGAGGTCGTTCACCAGTAAGTGGTCGTTCAACAGTAGTGGTTGTTCAACAGTAAGTGGTCGTTCAGTAGTAAGTGGTCGTTAAACAGTAAGAGGTCGTTCAACAGTAAGTGGTCGTTCAACAGTAAATGGTCGTTCAACATTATTGCACGTTCAACAGTAAGTGGTCGTTTAACTGTAAATGGTCGTTCAGTAGTAATTGGTCGTTCAGTAGTAAGTGGTCGTATAACAGTAAGTGGTCGTTCAACAGTAAGTGGTCGTTCAATAGTAAGTGGCCGTTCAGTAGTAATTGGTTGTTCAGTAGTAAGTGGTCGTTCAGTAGTAAGTGGTCGTTCAGTAGTAATTGGTCGTTCAACAGTAAGTGGTCGTTCAGTAGTAAGTGGTCGTTCAACAGTAAGTAGTCGTTCAGTAGAAATTGGTCGTTCAACAGTAAGTGGTCGTTTAACTGTAAGTGGTCGTTCAGTAGTAAGTGGTCGTTCAACAGTAAAAGGACATTCAGTAGTAAGTGGTCGTTCAACAGTAAGTGGTCGTTCTGTAGTAAGTGGTCGTTCTGTAGTAAGTGGTCGTTCTGGAGTAAGTGGTCGTTGAACAGTAAGTGGTCGTTCAACAGTAAGTGGTCGTTCTGTAGTAAGTGGTCGTTCAACAGTAAGTGGTCGTTCAGTAGTAAGTGGTCGTTCAACAGTAAGTGGTCGTTTTACAGTAAGTGGTCGTTTTACAGTATGTGGTCGTTTAACAGTAAGTGGTCGTTCAGTAGTAAGTGGTCGTTCAACAGTAAGTGGTCGTTCAAAAGTAAGTGGTCGTGCAACAGTAAGTGGTCGTTCAGTAGTGAGTGGTCGTTCTGTTCTAAGTGGTCGTTCAGTAGTAAGTGGTCGTTCAACAGTAAGTGGTCGTTCAATAGTAAGTGGTTGTTCAACAGTAAGTGGTCGTTCAGTAGTAAGTGGTCGTTCAACAGTAAGTAGTCGTTCAGTAGTAAGTGGTCGTTCAACAGTAAGTGGTCGTTCAGTAGTTAGAGGTCGTTCAACAGTAAGTGGTCGTTCAGCAGTAAGTGGTCGTTCAACAGTAAGTGGCCGTTCAACAGTAAGTGGTCGTTCAACAGTAAGTGGTCGTTCAGTAGTAAGTGGTCGTTCAATAGTAATTGGTCGTTCAACAGTAAGTGGTCGTTCAGTAGTAAGTGGTCGTTCAACAGTTAGTGGTCGTTAAACAGTAAGTGGTCGTTCAATAGTAATTGGTCGTTCAACAGTAAGTGGTCGTTCAGTAGTAAGTGGTCGTTCAACAGTTAGTGGTCGTTAAACAGTAAGTGGTCGTTCAATAGTAAGTGGTCGTTCAACAGTAAGTGGTCGTTCAGTAGTAAGTGGTCGTTCAACAGTAAGTAGTCGTTCAGTAGTAAGTGGTCGTTCAACAGTAAGTGGTCGTTCAGTAGTAAGAGGTCGTTCAACAGTAAGTGGTCGTTCAGTAGTAAGTGGTCGTTTAACAGTAAGTGGTCGTTCAACAGTAAGTGGTCGTTCAACAGTAAGTGGTCGTTCAACAGTAAGTGTTCGTTCAGTAGTAAGTGGTCGTTCAATAGTAAGTGGTCGTTCAACAGTAAGTGGTCGTTCAGTAGTAAGTGGTCGTTCAACAGTTAGTGGTCGTTAAACAGTAAGTGGTCGTTCAATAGTAAGTGGTCGTTCAACAGTAAGTGGTCGTTCAAAAGTAAGTGGTCGTTCAACAGTTAGTGGTCGTTCAGTAGTAAGTGGTCGTTCAACAGTAAGTGGTCGTTCAGTAGTAAGTGGTCGTTCAATAGTAAGTGGTCGTTCAACAGTAAGTGGTCGTTCAATAGTAAGTGGTCGTTCAACACTAAGAGGTCGTTCAACAGTAAGTGGTCGTTCAACAGTAAGTGGTCGTTCAACAGTAAGTGGTCGTTCAACAGTAAGTGGTCGTTCAGTAGTAAGTGGTCGTTCAACAGTAAGTGGTCGTTCAACAGTTAGTGGTCGTTCAAACGTAAGTGGTCGTTCAACAGTAAGTGGTCGTTCAGTAGTAAGTGGTCGTTCAACAGTTAGTGGTCGTTAAACAGTAAGTGGTCGTTCAATAGTAAGTGGTCGTTCAACAGTAAGTGGTCGTTCAGTAGTAAGTGGTCGTTCAACAGTAAGTAGTCGTTCAGTAGTAAGTGGTCGTTCAACAGTAAGTGGTCGTTCAGTAGTAAGAGGTCGTTCAACAGTAAGTGGTCGTTCAGTAGTAAGTGGTCGTTCAACAGTAAGTGGTCGTTCAACAGTAAGTGGTCGTTCAACAGTAAGTGGTCGTTCAGTAGTAAGAGGTCGTTCAACAGTAAGTGGTCGTTCAGTAGTAAGTGGTCGTTCAACAGTAAGTGGTCGTTCAGTAGTAAGTGGTCGTTCAACAGTAAGTGGTCGTTCAACAGTAAGTGGTCGTTCAACAGTTAGTGGTCGTTCAGTAGTAAGTGGTCGTTCAATAGTAAGTGGTCGTTCAACAGTAAGTGGTCGTTCAGTAGTAAGTGGTCGTTCAACAGTTAGTGGTCGTTAAACAGTAAGTGGTCGTTCAATAGTAAGTGGTCGTTCAACAGTAAGTGGTCGTTCAATAGTAAGTGGTCGTTCAACAGTTAGTGGTCGTTCAGTAGTAAGTGGTCGTTCAACAGTAAGTGGTCGTTCAGTAGTAAGTGGTCGTTCAATAGTAAGTGGTCGTTCAACAGTAAGTGGTCGTTCAACACTAAGTGGTCGTTCAACAGTAAGTCGTCGTTCAACAGTAAGTGGTCGTTCAGTAGTAAGTGGTCGTTCAACAGTAAGTGGTCGTTCAACAGTAAGTGGTCGTTCAACACTAAGTGGTCGTTCAACAGTAAGTGGTCGTTCAAATGTAAGTGGTCGTTCAGTAGTAAGTGGTCGTTCAACAGTAAGTGGTCGTTCAACAGTAAGTGGTCGTTCAACAGTAAGTGGTCGTTCAACAGTAAGTGGTCGTTCAACAGTAAGTGGTCGTTCAGTAGTAAGTGGTCGTTCAACAGTAAGTGGTCGTTCAGTAGTAAGTGGTCGTTCAATAGTAAGTGGTCGTTCAACAGTAAGTGGTCGTTCAATAGTAAGTGGTCGTTCATCACTAAGTGGTCGTTCAACAGTAAGTGGTCGTTCAGTAGTAAGTGGTCGTTCAACAGTAACTGGTCGTTCAACAGTTAGTGGTCGTTCAGTAGTAAGTGGTCGTATAACAGTAAATGGTAGTACAACAGTAAGTGGTAGTACAACAGTAAGTGGTCGTTCAACACTAAGTGGTCGTTCAACAGTAAGTGGTCGTTCAATAGTAAGTGGTCGTATAACAGTAAATGGTCGTTCAACAGTAAGTGGTAGTACAACAGTAAGTGGTCGTTCAACAGTAAGTGGTAGTACAACAGTAAGTGGTCGTTCAACAGTAGTGGTCGTTCAGCAGTAAGTGGTCGTTCAACAGTAAGTGGTCGTTCAGCAGTAAGTGGTCGTTCAACAGTAAGTGGTCGTTCAACAGTAG
This sequence comes from Procambarus clarkii, assembly GCF_040958095.1. Lineage (NCBI taxonomy): Eukaryota > Metazoa > Arthropoda > Malacostraca > Decapoda > Cambaridae > Procambarus > Procambarus clarkii. Next base: position 11,672,958 of record NC_091204.1, read on the forward strand.
TGGTCGTTCAACAGTAAGTGATAGTACATTAGTGGTCGTTCAGCAGTAAGTGGTCGTTCAACAGTAAGTGGTCGTTCAATAGTAAGTGGTCGTTCAACAGTAAGTGGTCGTTCAACAGTAAGTGGCCGTTAAGTAGTATGTGGTCGTTCAACAGTAAGTGGTCGTTCAGTAGTAAGTGGTCGTTTAGTAGTAAGTGGTCGTTCAACAGTAGTGGTCGTTCAGTAGTAAGTGGTGGTTCAGCAGTAAGTGGTCGTTCAACAGTAAGTGGTCGTTTAGTAGTAAGTGGTCGTTCAACAGTAGTGGTCGTTCAGTAGTAAGTGGTGGTTCAGTAGTAAGTGGTCGTTCAGTAGTAAGTGGTCGTTTAGTAGTAAGTGGTCGTTCAACAGTAGTGGTCGTTCAGTAGTAAGTGGTGGTTCAGTAGTAAGTGGTCGTTCAACAGTAAGTGGTCGTTGAGTAGTAAGTGGTCGTTCAACATTAAGTGGTCGTTCAACATTAAGTGGTCGTTCAACAGTAAGTGGTCGTTCAGTAGTAAGTAGTCGTTCAGTAGTAAGTGGTCGTTCAACATTAAGTGGTCGTCCAGTAGTAAATGGTCGTTCAGTAGTAAGTGGTCGTTCAGTAGTAAGTGGTCGTTCAACATTAAGTGGTCGTTCAACATTAAGTGGTCGTTCAATAGTAAGTGGTCGTTCAGTAGTAAGTGGTCGTTCAGTACTAAGTGATCGTTCAACAGTAAGTGGTCGTTCAGTAGTAAGTGGTCGTTCAACAGTAAGTGGTCGTTCAATAGTAAGTGGTTGTTTAGTAGTAAGTGGTCGTTCAGCAGTAAGTGGTCGTTCAACAGTAAGTGGTCGTTCAATAGTAAGTGGTCGTTTAGTAGTAAGTGGTCGTTCAGTACTAAGTGATCGTTCAACAGTAAGTGGTCGTTCAACAGTAAGTGGTCGTTCAGTAGTAAGTGGTCGTTCAACATTAAGTAGTCGTTCAACAGTAAGTGGTCGTTCAATAGTAAGTGGTCGTTTAGTAGTAAGTGGTCGTTCAGTACTAAGTGATCGTTCAACAGTAAGTGGTCGTTCAACAGTAAGTGGTCGTTCAGTAGTAAGTGGTCGTTCAACAGTAAGTGGTCGTTCAATAGTAAGTGGTCGTTTAGTAGTAAGTGGTCGTTCAACAGTAAGTGGTCGTTCAGTAGTAAATAGTCGTTCAACAGTAAGTGGTCGTTTAGTAGAAAGTGGTCGTTCAGTAGTAAGTGGTCGTTCAACAGTAAGTGGTCGTTCAACATTAAGTGGTCGTTCAGCAGTAAGTGGTTGTTCAACATTAAGTGGTCGTTCAACATTAAGTGGTCGTTCAACATTAAGTGGTCGTTCAGCAGTAAGTGGTCGTTCAACAGTAAGTGGTCGTTCAACATTAAGTGGTCGTTCAACAGTAAGTGGTCGTTCAACAGTAAGTGGTCGTTCAACAGTAAGTGGTCGTTCAACAGTAAGTGGTCGTTCAGTAGTAAATAGTCGTTCAACAGTAAGTGGTCGTTCAGTAGAAAGTGGTCGTTCAGTAGTAAGTGGTCGTTCAACAGTAAGTGGTCGTTCAACAGTAAGTGGTCGTTCAACAGTAAGTGGTCGTTCAGTAGTAAGTGGTCGTTCAACAGTAAGTGGTCGTTCAACATTAAGTGGTCGTTCAGCAGTAAGTGGTCGTTCAACATTAAGTGGTCGTTCAGTAGTAAGTGGTCGTTCAACAGTAAGTGGTCGTTCAACAGTAAGTGGTCGTTCAACAGTAAGTGGTCGTTCAATAGAAAGTGGTCGTTCAACAGTAAGTGGTCGTTAAACAGTAAGTGGTCGTTCAGCAGTAAGTGGTCGTTCAACAGTAAGTGGTCGTTCAGTAGTAAGTGGTCGTTCAACAGTAAGTGGTCGTTCAACAGTAAGTGGTCGTTCAACAGTAAGTGGTCGTTCAGTAGTAAGTGGTCGTTCAGTAGTAAGTGGTCGTTCAGTAGTAAGTGGTCGTTCAACAGTAAGTGGTCGTTCAGTAGTAAGTGGTCGTTCAGTAGTAAGTGGTCGTTCAGTAGTAAGTGGTCGTTCAACAGTAAGTGGTCTTTCAACAGTAAGTGGTCGTTCAGTAGTAAGTGGTCGTTCAACAGTAAGTGGTCGTTCAACATTAAGTGGTCGTTCAGCAGTAAGTGGTCGTTCAACAGTAAGTGGTCGTTCAGTAGTAAGTGGTCGTTCAACAGTAAGTGGTCGTTCAACAGTAAGTGGTCGTTCAACAGTAAGTGGTCGTTCAATAGAAAGTGGTCGTTCAACAGTAAGTGGTCGTTAAACAGTAAGTGGTCGTTCAGCAGTAAGTGGTCGTTCAACAGTAAGTGGTCGTTCAGTAGTAAGTGGTCGTTCAACAGTAAGTGGTCGTTCAACAGTAAGTGGTCGTTCAACAGTAAGTGGTCGTTCAGTAGTAAGTGGTCGTTCAGTAGTAAGTGGTCGTTCAGTAGTAAGTGGTCGTTCAACAGTAAGTGGTCGTTCAGTAGTAAGTGGTCGTTCAGTAGTAAGTGGTCGTTTAATAGTAAGTGGTCGTACAACAATGAGTGGGCGTACAACAGTAAGTGGTCGTACAACAGTAAGTGGTCGTCCAACAATGAGTGGGCGTACAACAGTAAGTGGTCGTTTAATAGTAAGTGGTCGTACAACAATGAGTGGGCGTACAACAGTAAGTGGTCGTACAACAGTAAGTGGTCGTACAACAGTAAGTGGTCGTACAACAATGAGTGGGCGTACAACAGTAAGTGGTCGTACAACAGTAAGTGGTCGTACAACAGTAAGTGGTAATACAACAGTAAGTGGTCGTACAACAATGAGTGGTCGTACAACAGTAAGTGGTCGTACAACAGTAAGTGGTCGTACAACAGTAAGTGGTAATACAACAGTAAGTGGTCGTACAACAATGAGTGGTCGTACAACAGTAAGTGGTCGTTCAACAGTAAGTGGTCGTACAACAGTAAGTGGTCGTACAACAGTAAGTGGTAATACAACAGTAAGTGGTCGTACAACAATGAGTGGTCGTACAACAGTAAGTGGTCGTTCAACAGTAAGTGGTAATACAACAGTAAGTGGTCGTACAACAGTAAGTGGTCGTACAACAGTAAGTGGTCGTACAACAGTAAGTGGTAATACAACAGTAAGTGGTCGTACAACAATGAGTGGTCGTACAACAGTAAGTGGTCGTACAACAGTAAGTGGTCGTACAACAGTAAGTGGTCGTACAACAGTAAGTGGTCGTACAACAGTAAGTGGTCGTACAACAGTAAGTGGTCGTACAACAGTAAGTGGTCGTACAACAGTAAGTGGTCGTACAACAGTAAGTGGTCGTACAACAGTAAGTGGTCGTACAACAATGAGTGGTCGTACAACAGTAAGTGGTCGTTCAACAGTAAGTGGTCGTACAACAGTAAGTGGTCGTACAACAGTAAGTGGTCGTACAACAATGAGTGGTCGTTCAACAGTAAGTGGTCGTACAACAGTAAGTGGTCGTACAACAGTAAGTGGTCGTACAACAGTAAGTGGTCGTACAACAGTAAGTGGTCGTACAACAGTAAGTGGTCGTACAACAGTAAGTGGTCGTACAACAGTAAGTGGTCGTACAACAGTAAGTGGTCGTACAACAATGAGTGGTCGTACAACAGTAAGTGGTCGTTCAACAGTAAGTGGTAATACAACAGTAAGTGGTCGTACAACAATGAGTGGGCGTACAACAGTAAGTGGTCGTACAACAGTAAGTGGTCGTACAACAGTAAGTGGTCGTACAACAGTAAGTGGTCGTACAACAGTAAGTGGTCGTACAACAGTAAGTGGTCGTACAACAGTAAGTGGTAATACAACAGTAAGTGGTCGTACAACAGTAAGTGGTCGTACAACAGTAAGTGGTAATACAACAGTAAGTGGTCGTACAACAGTAAGTGGTCGTACAACAGTAAGTGGTCGTACAACAGTAAGTGGTCGTACAACAGTAAGTGGTCGTACAACAGTAAGTGGTCGTACAACAGTAAGTGGTCGTACAACAGTAAGTGGTCGTACAACAGTAAGTGGTCGTACAACAGTAAGTGGTCGTACAACAATGAGTGGTCGTACAACAGTAAGTGGTCGTTCAACAGTAAGTGGTAATACAACAGTAAGTGGTCGTACAACAATGAGTGGGCGTACAACAGTAAGTGGTCGTACAACAGTAAGTGGTCGTACAACAGTAAGTGGTCGTACAACAGTAAGTGGTCGTACAACAGTAAGTGGTCGTACAACAGTAAGTGGTCGTACAACAGTAAGTGGTCGTACAACAGTAAGTGGTAATACAACAGTAAGTGGTCGTACAACAGTAAGTGGTCGTACAACAGTAAGTGGTCCTGCCTCGTACTTAAATATAACATAACTTCCAAGCAACAAAACGAGGGTAAAATTATTCAACTGTCCCTGCAAGCTGCAGCTCCGCTGGTCATAGCAGTGAAAACTACTTCTTTTGTTGCTCTAGTGTGTATATGTCCCAGGGTGCTCTAGTGTGTATATGTTCCTGGGTGCTCTAGTGTGTATATGTTCCAGGGTGCTCTAGTGTGTATATGTTCCAGGGTTGCTCTAGTGTGTAAATGTTCCAGGGTGCTCTAGTGTGTATATGTCCCAGGGTGCTCTAGTGTGTATATGTTCCAGGGTGCTCTAGTGTGTATATGTTCCAGGGTGCTCTAGTGTGTATATGTCCCAGGGTGCTCTAGTGTGTATATGTTCCTGGGTGCTCTAGTGTGTATATGTTCCAGGGTGCTCTAGTGTGTATATGTTCCAGGGTTGCTCTAGTGTGTATATGTTCCAGGGTGCTCTAGTGTGTATATGTTCCAGGGTGCTCTAGTGTGTATATGTTCCAGGGTGCTCTAGTGTGTATATGTTCCAGGGTTGCTCTAGTGTGTATATGTTCCAGGGTGCTCTAGTGTGTATATGTTCCAGGGTGCTCTAGTGTGTATATGTTCCAGGGTGCTCTAGTGTGTATATGTTCCAGGGTGCTCTAGTGTGTATATGTTCCAGGGTGCTCTAGTGTGTATATGTTCCAGGGTGCTCTAGTGTGTATATGTTCCAGGGTTGCTCTAGTGTGTATATGTTCCAGGGTGCTCTAGTGTGTATATGTTCCAGGGTGCTCTAGTGTGTATATGTTCCAGGGTGCTCTAGTGTGTATATGTTCCAGGGTGCTCTAGTGTGTATATGTTCCAGGGTTGCTCTAGCATGTATATGTTCCAGGGTGCTCTAGTGTGTATATGTTCCAGGGTGCTCTAGTGTGTATATGTTCCAGGGTGCTCTAGTGTGTATATGTTCCAGGGTGCTCTAGTGTGTATATGTTCCAGGGTGCTCTAGTGTGTATATGTTCCAGGGTTGCTCTAGTGTGTATATGTTCCAGGGTGCTCTAGTGTGTATATGTTCCAGGGTGCTCTAGTGTGTATATGTTCCAGGGTTGCTCTAGTGTGTATATGTTCCAGGGTGCTCTAGTGTGTATATGTTCCAGGGTGCTCTAGTGTGTATATGTTCCAGGGTGCTCTAGTGTGTATATGTTCCAGGGTGCTCTAGTGTGTATATGTTCCAGGGTGCTCTAGTGTGTATATGTTCCAGGGTGCTCTAGTGTGTATATGTTCCAGGGTGCTCTAGTGTGTATATGTTCCAGGGTGCTCTAGTGTGTATATGTTCCAGGGTGCTCTAGTGTGTATATGTTCCAGGGTGCTCTAGCATGTATATGTTCCAGGGTGCTCTAGTGTGTATATGTTCCAGGGTGCTCTAGTGTGTATATGTTCCAGGGTTGCTCTAGCATGTATATGTTCCAGGGTGCTCTAGTGTGTATATGTTCCAGGGTTGCTCTAGTGTGTATATGTTCCAGGGTTGCTCTAGCATGTATATGTTCCAGGGTGCTCTAGTGTGTATATGTTCCAGGGTGCTCTAGTGTGTATATGTTCCAGGGTTGCTCTAGTGTGTATATGTTCCAGGGTTGCTCTAGCATGTATATGTTCCAGGGTGCTCTAGTGTGTATATGTTCCAGGGTGCTCTAGCATGTATATGTTCCAGGGTGCTCTAGTGTGTATATGTTCCAGGGTGCTCTAGCATGTATATGTTCCAAGGGTTGGGCACCATTCCTTCCCCCCGTCCCATCCCTAATCCTTATCCTGACACCTTTGTTCAAAACAAATGTTTATTGTGTGTTTTTTGACAAGAATTTCATGGAAAAATGTTTCTTTTTATGCTTCTTAAAAATGGAAAAACATAATTTTCATCCTCAAAGTACCGCACCTGGCCCAACCCCGTGGACGACCAGTAGTTGGCACCCGTGGCACTCTAGGCTCTCAACCATCAACAGTCTCATGCTGCAAGTGCCATTCTCAAGGAACATCCCTCCATCATTCCCTCCTAGACTGACTGGCATCTGGAACTTGTTGGCCCAACAGGTTTGACGCACGGGAGATCAGGTCAACTGACCACCTGAAGGCTCTGGCACACAGCTGCCTACAGGCTCCTGCTCCTCCTTATATGATTATACTTAATGATGTTAATGAATAAAGACCAACATCCTCAAAGTACCGGACCTGGTCCAACTCCGTGGACAACCAGCTCATCCTCTTCTAAATATTATTGTTACCTAATGTTGTTAATGCATAGAGCCTATTCCTACTGATGTATATAGCAGTCTCATGGTATATATATGGGTCTCTAGGAACAGGTCTCAACTGAGGCAGGATAACAACTCATGCTTGCAGTTTCACCGGGTTCTTATATGATAGTTCCAAAGTACATTGTCATGAGATAAATGAGTCTCTAGTAGCAGTCTTCAGATGAGCTGAGGCAGCATAACAACTCTTGATTGCATTTACACTAGGGAAGAGAGAGAGAGAGAGAGAGAGAGAGAGAGAGAGAGAGAGAGAGAGAGAGAGAGAGAGTGAGAGTGAGAGTGAGAGAGAGAGAGAGAGAGAGACAGAGACAGAGAGAGAGAGAGAGAGAGAGAGAGAGAGAGAGAGAGAGAGAGAGAGAGAGAGAGAGAGAGAGAGAGTGAGAGTGAGAGTGAGAGAGAGAGAGAGAGAGAGACAGAGACAGAGAGAGAGAGAGAGAGAGACAGACAGAGAGAGAGAGAGAGAGAGACAGACAGAGAGAGAGTGAGAGAGAGAGAACTAACAGGCAACATTACCTTAGAGCGAGAGACTGAAAGCAGCAGCAGCAGCAGCAGCAGCAGCAGCAGCAGCAGCAGCGGCGGCGGCGGGCTTCCAAGATATTTTCGTCACGGGTTCGTCTCCCCCCAAAATAAACACAAGTACATCTCTCTCTCACCAACCCCCAAGCTCCTTTCACTAACTACTTACTTTCCTAGTTCACTTCTTGAGCTAACAATCACCTCCTTTGGGGCCAGGATATCTCACATATCAAATCCTCGGCCAAGATATCACCAGACGCTAAGGCTTGCCTGAAAGGGGGGGTCAAAATGACAGTCAAAATTACTGTCAACTGGGCCTCCTTGTGCTTACATAGTTATTCCTTAATCACCAGCTTCCAAACTTGTCATATATATGTATAAATCACTTCACTCGACGGTCAAATGCCTTTCACTCACAGGCATATATATCATTATATCACATATAAATGGCTAATTCCATTCCTTGAGAGTCAAACTGTCTTCACATGTGACCTTCACAAAAATATATATATAAAGGAAAGTCTTAAACAACTCGTAAGTAATTCCAGCGTTTTCAGAAAATATTGTTGACAATTTGGCGCAAAAAAAACTATTGTTTATGTAGGTTTTCAAAACTGATTTTCACACACACACAAAATATTATTTTTCTTTCATATTCTATACAAAAATATAAGATATCTTCTTCATCACTCAATATCTTCAAATCTATTCATTTCTTTAATTATTTCGCCAATCATTTTAAACTGTAAACGTAATCCACCAATCATTTTAAACTGTGACCATTATCCACCAATCATTTTAAACTGTAACCATTATCAACCAATCATTTTAAACTGTGACCGTTGTCCACCAATCATTTTAAACTGTGACCGTTATCCACCAATCATTTTAAACTGTAACCATTATCCACCAATCATTTCAAACTCTAACGGTCATCCCGTTTCAAAAAGAGACTGGCTTTCTTAGTGCCAATAAATAGGCTCACCATGGCACTTGCGTGAGTGCCACTACCCTGAGTGCCGCGGGAGAGGTCACAGGCGCACACGCACAGGTTCCTGACTATACTGAGGGGCCTTGGCCAAGTGGCACCCCCCATTGCCGCTACGCCTGGGTAATGGGGGGACTGGCACACACACACACCATTAGAGGGGGAGGAGGGGTTTTGTAGTGCCAAACGTCATTTGTCGTTCACTACTGGGGGGGTGTAGTGCCGATTGATCTGACTAGTGCCATAGGTGTAGTGCCGGCCCTCTCACACAATGCCTAGGTTAGGTTAGGCAGCCCCTAGGTTAGATTAGACAGCCCCTAGGTTAGGTTAGACAGCCCTTAGGTTAGATTAGACAGCCCCTAGGTTAGATTAGACAGCCCCTAGGTTAGGTTAGACAGCCCCTAGGTTAGGTTAGACAGCCCCTAGGTTAGGTTAGACAGCCCCTAGGTTAGATTAGACAGCCCCTAGGTTAGATTAGACAGCCCCTAGGTTAGGTTAGACAGCCCCTAGGTTAGGTTAGACAGCCCCTAGGTTAGGTTAGACAGCCCTAGGTTAGGTTAGACAGGTTAGGTTACGTTAGACAGGTTAGGTTAGGTTAGGTTAGACAGCCTAGATTAGGTTAGACAGGTTAGGTCAGGTTAGACAGCCTTGGCTAGGATAGGTTAGACAGTCTAGATTATGTTAGAAAGCTTAGGTTGGACAGCCTAGGCTACGTTAGACAGCCTAGGTTAGGATTGACAGCCTAGGTTAGGTTAGGTTAGGTTAAACAGCCTAGGTTAGATTAGGAAGTCGAGGTTAGGTTTGACTGCCTAGGTTAGACAGCCCCTAGGTTAGGTTAGGTTAGACAGCCCCTAGGTTAGGTTAGGTTAGACAGCCCCTAGGTTAGGTTAGACAGCTCCTAGGTTAGGTTAGACAGCCTAGGTTAGATTAGACAACCTCGGTTAGGTAGAGAGCCTAGGTTAGATTAGACAGCTTAAGTTAGGTTAGGTCAGACAGCCCCCCGGTTAGTATATGTTAGACAGCCTAATTTAGATTAGAAAGCCTAGGTTAGGCTTGAATGCCTAGGTTAGAATAGACAGTTTAAGTTAGGTTAGGTTAGACAGCTTAAGTTAAGTTAGGTTAGACAGCTTAGGTTAGGTTATGTTAGACAGCTTAGGTTATGTTAGACAGCCTAGGTTAGGTTACGTTAGACAGCCCCTAGGTTATGTTAGACAGCCTAGGTTAGGTTACGTTAGACAGCCCCTAGGTTATGTTAGACAGCCTAGGTTAGGTTAGACACCCTAAGTTAGGTTAGGTTATGTTAGACAGCCTTTGTTAGGTTAGACAGCCTAGGTTAGGCTAGAAAGCTCCTAGATTAGGTTAGACAGCCTAGGTTAGGTTAAACATCCAAGGTTAGGTTAGACAGCCTAGGTTATGTTAGACAGCCAAGGTTAGGTTAGGTTAGACAGCCCCTAGGTTAGGTTAGGTTAGACAGCCCCTAGGTTAGATTAGGTTAGACAGCTTAGGTTATATTAGACAGCCTAGGATATGCTAGACAGCCTAGGTTATGTTAGACAGCCTGGGTTAGGTTAGGTTAGACAGCCCCTAGGTTAGGTTAGACAACCTAGGTAATATTAGACAGCCTAGGTTATGTTAGAGAGCCTGGGTTAGATTAGGTTAGACAGCCCCTAGGTTAGGTTAGACAGCCTAGGTTATATTAGAGAGCCTAGGTTATGCTAGACAGCCTAGGTTATGTTAGACAGCCTGGGTAAGGTTAGGTTAGCCCCTAAGTTAGGTTAGACAACCTAGGTAATATTAGACAGCCTAGGTTATGTTAGACAGCCTAGGTTATGTTAGAGAGCCTGGGTTAGGTTAGGTTAGACACCCTAAGTTAGGTTAGACAGCCTAGGTTATATTAGACAGCCTAGGTTATATCAGACAGCCTAGGTTAGGTTAGACACCCTAAGTAAGGTTAGGTTAGACAGCCTAGGTTAGGCTAGACAGCTCCTAGGTCAGGTTATACAGCCGAAGTTAGGCTAGGTTAGACGTCTCTTAGGTTAGATTAGGTTAGACAGCCTAGGTTAGGTTAGATAACCTAAGTTAGGTTAGACAGCCAAGGTTAGGTTAGACAGCCTAGGTTAGGTTAGATAACCTAAGTTAGGTTAGACAGCCCAGGTTAGGTTAGACAGCCTAGGTTAGGTTAGACAGCCCAGGTTAGGTTAGACAGCCTAGGTTAGGTTAGACAGCCTAGGTTAGGTTAGACAGCCCAGGTTAGATTAGACAGCCTAGGTTAGGTTAGATAACCTAAGATAGGTTAGACAACCCAGGTTAGGTTAGACAGCCTAGGTTAGGTTAGACAGCCCAGGTTAGGTTAGAAGCCTAGGTTAGGTTAGACAGCCCAGGTTAGGTTAGACAGCCTAGGTTAGGTTAGACAGCCCATGTTAGACAGCTCCTAGGTTTGCTTAGCCTAGGTTATGTTAGACAGCCCGGGTAAGGTTAGGTTAGACAGCCCCTAGGTTAGGTTAGACAACCTAGGTAATATTAGACAGCCTAGGTTATGTTAGACAGCCTAGGTTATGTTAGAGAGCCTGGGTTAGGTTAGGTTAGACACCCTAAGTTAGGTTAGACAGCCTAGGTTATATTAGACAGCCTAGGTTATATCAGACAGCCTAGGTTAGGTTAGACACCCTAAGTAAGGTTAGGTTAGACAGCCTAGGCTAGGATAGGTTAGACAGTCTAGATTATGTTAGAAAGCTTAGGTTGGACAGCCTAGGCTACGTTAGACAGCATAGATTAGGTTAGACAGCCTAGGCTACGTTAGACAGCCTAGGTTAGGATTGACAGCCTAGATTAGGATTGACAGCCTAGGTTTGGTTAGTTTAGACAGCCTGGTTTAGGTTAGAAAGCCTAGGTTATGTTTGACTGCCTAGATTAGACAGCCCCTAGGTTAGGTTAGATTAGACAGCCCCTAGGTTAGGTTAGACAGCCCCTAAGTTAGGTTAGACAGCTCCTAGGTTAGGTTAGCCTAGGTTAGGTAGAAAACCTAGGTTAGGATAGACAGCTTATGTTAGGTTAGGTCAGACAGCCCCCCGGTTAGTATATGTTAGACAGCCTAATTTAGATTAGAAAGCCTAGGTTAGGATAGAATGCCTAGGTTAGAATAGACAGTTTAAGTTAGGTTAGGTTAGACAGCTTAAGTTAAGTTAGGTTAGACAGCTTAGGTTAGGTTATGTTAGACAGCTTAGGTTAGGTTATATCAGACAGCCTAGGTTAGGTTAGACACCCTAAGTTAGGTTAGGTTATGTTAGACAGCCTTTGTTAGGTTAGACAGCCTAGGTTAGGCTAGAAAGCTCCTAGGTTAGGTTAGACAGCCTAGGTTAGGTTAAACATCCAAGGTTAGGTTAGACAGCCTAGGTTATGTTAGACAGCCAAGGTTAGGTTAGGTTAGACAGCCCCTAGGTTAGGTTAGGTTAGACAGCTTAGGTTAGGCTAGACAGCTCCTAGGTTAGGTTATACAGCCGAAGTTAGGCTAGGTTAGACGTCTCTTAGGTTAGATTAGGTTAGACAGCCTAGGTTAGGTTAGATAACCTAAGTTAGGTTAGACAGCCCAGGTTATGTTAGACAGCTTAGGTTAGGTTAGACAGCCCAGGTTAGGTTAGACAGCCTAGGTTAGGTTAGACAGACCAAGTTAGGTTAGACAGCCTAGGTTAGGTTAGACAGACCAGGTTAGGTTAGACAGCCTAGGTTAGGTTAGATAACCTAAGTTAGGTTAGACAGCCCAGGTTAGGTTAGACAGCCTAGGTTAGGTTAGACAGCCCAGGTTAGGTTAGACAGCCCAGTTTAGGTTAGACAGCCTAGGTTAGGTTAGACAGCCTAGGTTAGGTTAGACAGCCCAGGTTAGGTTAGACAGCCTAGGTTAGGTTAGACAGCCCATGTTAGACAGCTCCTAGGTTTGCTTATACAGCCTAGGTTATGTTAGACAGCCTGGGTAAGGTTAGGTTAGACAGCCCCTAGGTTAGGTTAGACAACCTAGGTAATATTAGAAAGCCTAGGTTATGTTAGACAGCCTAGGTTATGTTAGAGAGCCTGGGTTAGGTTAGGTTAGACACCCTAAGTTAGGTTAGACAGCCTAGGTTATATTAGACAGCCTAGATTATATCAGACAGCATAGGTTAGGTTAGACACCCTAAGTAAGGTTAGGTTAGACAGCCTAGGTTAGGCTAGACAGCTCCTAGGTTAGGTTATACAGCCGAAGTTAGGCTAGGTTAGACGTCTCTTAGGTTAGATTAGGTTAGACAGCCTAGATTAGGTTAGATAACCTAAGTTAGGTTAGACAGCCCAGGTTAGGTTAGACAGCCTAGGTTAGGTTAGATAACCTAAGTTAGGTTAGACAGCCCAGGTTAGGTTAGACAGCCTAGGTTAGGTTAGACAGCCCAGGTTAGGTTAGACAGCCTAGGTTAGGTTAGACAGCCCAGTTTAGGTTAGACAGCCTAGGTTAGGTTAGACAGCCTAGGTTAGGTTAGACAGCCCAGGTTAGGTTAGACAGCCTAGGTTAGGTTAGACAGCCTAGGTTAGGTTAGACAGCCTAGGTTAGACAACCCAGGTTAGGTTAGACAGCCTAGGTTAGGTTAGATAACCTAAGTTAGGTTAGACAGCCCAGGTTAGGTTAGACAGCCTAGGTTAGGTTAGACAGCCCAGGTTAGGTTAGACAGCCCAGGTTAGGTTAGACAGCCCAGTTTAGGTTAGACAGCCTAGGTTAGGTTAGACAGCCTAGGTTAGGTTTGACAGCCTTTGTTAGGTTAGACAGCTTATGTAAGGCTAGAAAGCTCCTAGGTTTGGTTAGACAGCCTAGGTTAGGTTAGTTTAGACAGCCTAGGTTAGGTTAGTTTAGACAGCCTAGGTTAGGTTAGAAAGCCCCTAGGTTAGGTTAGGTTAGACAGCCTCTAGGTTAGGTTAGACAGTACCCACATGAGCCACAGAGACGTTAGAAAGAATTTTTTCAGTGTGGGGGTAGTTAACAAATGGAGTGCATTAAGTAGTGATGTGGTGGAGGCTGACTCCATACACAGTTTCAAGTGTAGATATGATAGAGCCCAGTAGGCTCAGGAACCTGTACACCAGTTGAGAGGCGGGACCAAAGAGCCATAGCTCAACCCCCGCAAGCACAACTAGGCGAGTACTAGTACGCGCAGCGTTTCGGGCAGGTCCTTAATCTAAGAAAATTTTAAGTAGGTAAATACTTGCAAAATTTATAAAAAATGATAACAGTTATAGCAAGAAAAAAGTAAAAGATGAGAGAAAATTATAGGTATATTAACCAAAACTGGTCTAACAAACTTGTCTAAACTTACCTAAACTAACTTAGGAATAACCAAACTTAGCCATCTGTACTTAACTGGCCTAACCTTGCCTTAGTCTTGCCTAACCTCACCTAACCTAACCTAACCTAACCTCACCTTAATAGACCACGAACATGACTGTGGGCGCTGACTGTGTTCAGCTGGGATGCAATAGACGCCTTGCACCATGCTGGGATGCAATAGACGCCTTGCACCATGCTGGGATGCAATAGACGCCTTGCACCATGCTGGGATGCAATAGACGCCATGCTGGGATGCAATAGACGCCTTGCACCATGCTGGGATGCAATAGACGCCTTGCACCATGCTGGGATGCAATAGACGCCTTGCGCCATGCTGGGATGCAATAGACGCCTTGCACCATGCTGGGATGCAATAGACGCCTTGCACCATGCTGGGATGCAATAGACGCCTTGCACCATGCTGGGATGCAATAGACGCCTTGCACCATGCTGGGATGCAATAGACGCCTTGCACCATGCTGGGATGCAATAGACGCCTTGCACCATGCTGGGATGCAATAGACGCCTTGCACCATGCTGGGATGCAATAGACGCCTTGCGCCATGCTGGGATGCAATAGACGCCTTGCACCATGCTGGGATGCAATAGACGCCTTGCACCATGCTGGGATGCAATAGACGCCTTGCACCATGCTGGGATGCAATAGGTGCCTTGCGCCATGCTGGGATGCAATAGACGCCTTGCACCATGCTGGGATGCAATAGACGCCTTGCACCATGCTGGGATGCAATAGACGCCATGCTGGGATGCAATAGACGCCTTGCACCATGCTGGGATGCAATAGACGCCTTGCACCATGCTGGGATGCAATAGGTGCCTTGCACCATGCTGGGATGCAATAGACGCCTTGCACCATGCTGGGATGCAATAGGTGCCTTGCACCATGCTGGGATGCAATAGGTGCCTTGCACCATGCTGGGATGCAATAGACGCCTTGCACCATGCTGGGATGCAATAGGTGCCTTGCACCATGCTGGGATGCAATAGACGCCTTGCACCATGCTGGGATGCAATAGCTGCCTTGCACCATGCTGGGATGCAATAGGCGCTTTGCACCATGCTGGGAACAACTTATTAAGTTATTTCCCTGCAGATGCTCTACGAGCCTCTTCCTCACGACCTGCTCCATCACCTTGCATGGTTTACAAGTTAGGGGAAACTGGCCTGTACCTCAGCGCCATCAAGCTGAGTCTCACATTAAGGAACAGACTAATGGTTGATGTCTAGGAGAGACGTAGCAGAGAAACCTGAAGTCAACGTAACAAATCTTCGCGTGGGTTATCTTGAGATGATTTCGGGGCTTTAGTGTCCCCGCGGTCCGGTCCTCGACCAGGCCTCCACCCCCAGGAACCAGCCCGTGACAGCTGACTTAACTCCCAGGTACCTATTTACTGCTAGGTAACAGGGGCATTCAGGGTGAAAGAAACTTTGCTCGTTTGTTTCTGCCTCGTGCGGGAATCGAACCCGCGCCACAGAATTACGAGTCCTGCGCGCTATCCACCAGGCTACGAGGGTTAGTCAACGTCTCAAAAAAAAAAAAGGGCCCTAATTACACACGTT
The DNA here is from genome assembly GCF_040958095.1 of Procambarus clarkii. Classification (NCBI taxonomy): domain Eukaryota; kingdom Metazoa; phylum Arthropoda; class Malacostraca; order Decapoda; family Cambaridae; genus Procambarus; species Procambarus clarkii. Next base: position 11,688,023 of record NC_091204.1, read on the forward strand.
TTATATCGAGTTAAAATATATGAAAAGCTGTGTAAAATATAGAAAATATAATTTGTTAATTATCACTATAATGTGATGAACATTTTACGGCATTTTTTTCATAAATGAATTTTTAAAACGCAACGTATATATTACATACATACAGTAAAAATAAAGATTTAGACGCAATGAATATTAATTTTTTCTACCTATCCTAGGGGAGCCGGTCGGCCGAGCGGACAGCACGCTGGACTTGTGATCCTGTGGTCCTGGGTTCGATCCCAGGCGCCGGCAAGAAACAATGGGCAGAGTTTCTTTCACCCTATGCCCCTGTTACCTAGCAGTAAAATAGGTACCTGGGTGTTAGTCAGCTGTCACAGGCTGCTTCCTGGGGGTGGAGGCCTGGTCGAGGACCGGGCCGCGGGGACACTAAAGCCCCGAAATCATCTCAAGATAACCTCAAGATAACCCTGTCTTCGTAGTACTTACAGCAACGATAAGAACTATAGTATATACACCCACCAACAACGAAATTCGTTCGTAGAAATCTGAACCATTGAGTCACAATAACGTGGCTAAAGTAAGTTGACCAGACCACACACTAGAAGGTGAAGGGACGACGACGTTTCGGTCCGTCCTGGACCATTCTCAAGACCATTCTTACAATCGACTTGAGAATGGTCCAGGACGGACCAAAACGTCGTCGTCGTCCCTTCACCTTCTAGTGTGTGGTCTGGTCAACTGAGCTATCGAGTTGGACAAACCGCAAAGCTATTTTTCATTTGTTTGCTCTGACAAACAAAACCTATCCTCCCTAGGCCTAATACACGATATCTGAGGCCTAATATAGTACATATGTGTACTATACTAGGCCTAAGAATATTTAAGTTTGTGTTTTAGCTGCATTTATTTTACAAGAATTCCTTACTAGTCAATATACTACTTTCTGAAAGCTAAGAACTTAGGAATCCTGATTATTGACGATAGTCACAATAGGTACTATCTAAACAAGAGGATGGGGTCCAACAGGAGGATGGGGTCCAACAGGAAGACGGGGTCCAACAGGAAGACGGGGTCCAACAGGAGGACGGGGTCCAACAGGAAGACGGGGTCCAACAGGAGGATGGGGTCCAACAGGAAGACGGGGTCCAACAGGAGGACGGGGTCCAACAGGAAGACGGGGTCCAACAGGAGGATGGGGTCCAACAGGAAGACGGGGTCCAACAGGAAGACGGGGTCCAACAGGAGGATGGGGTCCAACAGGAAGACGGGGTCCAACAGGAGGATGGGGTCCAACAGGAAGACGGGGTCCAACAGGAAGACGGGGTCCAACAGGAGGACGGGGTCCAACAGGAAGACGGGGTCCAACAGGAAGACGGGGTCCAACAGGAAGACGGGGTCCAACAGGAAGACGGGGTCCAACAGGAAGACGGGGTCCAACATGAAGACGGGGTCCAACAGGAGGACGGGGTCCAACAGGAGGACGGGGTCCAACAGGAAGACGGGGTCCAACAGGAAGACGGGGTCCAACAGGAAGACGGGGTCCAACAGGAAGACGGGGTCCAACAGGAAGACGGGGTCCAACAGGAAGACGGGGTCCAACAGGAAGACGGGGTCCAACAGGAGGACGGGGTCCAACAGGAAGACGGGGTCCAACAGGAAGACGGGGTCCAACAGGAAGACGGGGTCCAACAGGAGGACGGGGTCCAACAGGAGGACGGGGTCCAACAGGAGGACGGGGTCCAACAGGAGGACGGGGTCCAACAGGAAGACGGGGTCCAACAGGAAGACGGGGTCCAACAGGAAGACGGGGTCCAACAGGAAGACGGGGTCCAACATGAAGACGGGGTCCAACAGGAAGACCGAATCCGCAAAAACCGAATCGAATCGCAAAACCGGAAAAAAACAGGAAACCTAATCGCAAAACGATGGCGCCAATCACTGGAAACTTATAAGCCTCGAGGCAAAGAAACGCAAACGGATCGATGATTAGGGAGTCCCAAGAGTCCCTCAGGGTGACTCCCCCCGCCCCCACACAGGTCAACAAAACCAAAACTTGGCCCCCTCAGCTAAAACGTTAAAATCATCCAGTGTTCTCCAGTAGAACAAACGGCCAGCTGCCCACTACGGCTGAGGGCACACCACGAGCTTACCAACTCCCGGCACCTCTCGGCCAAGCCGCCGATGGACACCGTCACACCGCCGGGAGAACCAGCCAGAACACGTCAAAAACATCTATCAACAATCCCGTGCCCCAAGGTGATATGTGCGCCTGGCGTCGTACAACCAGAACACGTCAAGAACAATGCCAAACGGAAGTATCAAATCCATAACGCGAAAACAGAGCGTGAACCGTCGGCTCCCAGGCGAAGGAGGTGTCCAGACGTCCACTGGTCGTCAAGGTTGAACCAGGAGTACTCCCTAACAAGAGGTTCAAATCAGCGTCCTGCTGGAGGACACAATGTTCTGTAGCAGGTCTTGGTCATCCTAAGTACATGACTTTAGACTTTAATTTGAACTTACCATTAAGTCGAACGTCGGTGGCATCACCATGTTGCTATGAATCTGCTAATTAATACTGCCTTAACTAGGGGTAACTAGCTCCTTGTGCCGAGGCTCGGCTCTCTCGTAGTCTCGCTACCACAAACTAAAAGCGTTTGTGAACGTTTGCTGGCTTTAAACTCGCAAAGAGGACGCACAAACACTATCATGTACTTAAATAACACTTAAAATCATTTACTTTCCATGAAGTTGCGCCAATTTAGAGTGCAAATACCACACGCGCGACTAGGCCAGTCCCTCACACCCCGTCCTCACTCACTAGTAAACAACTTGTCCGGAACCCTTCTCGCTCTGTTCTATTCCTGACATTTGTAACATTCAACTATTTAAGACAAAAAAAATTAATGCGTTCTTTACATTTTCAGTGGATTTAATTTATCTCTTAAACAAAATTTGAATTGCCATATATTTGGATGTCTTGAAATGTAGTCAACAGTGGACCGCTGGAAGAAAGGATCGTTTTCTAGTTAATATATTAATTTCATATCAGTGCTATCGCGTTTATTTTGTTTCTTCGAGACCCAAAAATGGGGTGAAGATATTTTTTAGGGTTGTCTTGATATGTGTGAGACTGTCAAAAGCCAAACAGTTAAAAGTATCTAGCCAATTGAAGCAGATATGAGAAAATCCAACCCATCCTCGACTCAAGTCCATTACATCCAGCGGTCGACCCCACAGACGCATTCATAAATTTTAACATGCTGTTCATTCAAAACGGGAATTTTCTCAAATATAAATTAATATTATAATATATTAGCATATTGTGTATATATAGGCATAGGTTAGGTTAGGTGTTTAGGTTCTGTTGGCGATTATTTGTATTTGTAGTACGTGGGTGAAGCATTTACAGCGTTGTGGTTCGAACAAATTTCGTCAGTGAAGCACTTGTTCCGGAAGTGTTCGAACGTCATCAGTTATGAGTCGTGTGTAAACCGTTTTTCATTTATAAACACCTGGGGGATTGGCGGGTGTATGAACATCAGAGGTCCGCGGTTGTTCAACATCCTCCCAGGGAGCATCAGAAATAATCCCGGAACAACTGTGGACATCTTCAAGAGGAAACTAGATAGTTTCCTCCAAGGAGTGCCGAACCAACCGGGCTGTGGTGGGTATGTGGGCCTGCGGGCCGCTCCAAGCAACAGCCTGATGGACCAAACTCTCACAAGTCAAGCCTGGCCTCGGGCCGGGCTTGGGGAGTAGAAGATCTCCCAGAACCCCTGGTTGATAGGGTTCTGGGAGTTCTACTCTCCAAGCCCGGCCCGAGGCCAGGCTTGACTTGTGAGAGTTTGGTCCACTAGGCTGTTGCTTGGAGCGGCCCGCAGGCCCACATACCCACCACAGCCCGGTTGGTCCGGCACTCCTTGGAGGAATAAATCTAGTTTTCTCATAAAGATGTCCACGGTTGTTCCAGCAATATTTCTTATAGTCGCTGGGAGGACGTTGAACAACCGTGGACCTCTGATGTTTATACAGTGTTCTCTGACTGTGCCTATGGCACCTCTGCTCTTCACTAGTTCAATTCTGCATTTTCTTCCATATCGTTCACTCCAGTACGTTGTTATTTTACTGTGTAGATTTGGGACCTGTCCCTCCAGTATTTTCCAGGTGTATATTATTTGGTATCTCTCTCGTCTCCTTTCTAGTGAGTACATTTGGAGAGCTTTGAAACGATCCCAATAATTTTGGTGCTTTATCGCGTCTATGCGTGCCGTATATGTTCTCTGTATTCCCTCTATTTCAGCAATCTCTCCTGCTCTGAAGGGGGAAGTGAGTACTGAGCAGTACTCAATCAAGCAGGTGCCCCCACCCTTAAGGTTCCCAGCACCCACCAGGAAGCTCTTGGACCTCAGACCCTCTAGAAGAGGTCAAGGAATAACACATGTACATTACAGATGTTTATTACAATATGACTTTATACATAAATCACAATTTACCAGAACACAGTACTGTGCACATCACAAGCTGCCCGAGCACAGTACTGTGCACGTAACAAGTTGCCAGAGCACAGTACTGTGCACGTAACAAGTTGCCAGAGCACAGTACTGTGCACATCACAAGCTGCCCGAGCACAGTACTGTGCACATCACAAGCTGCCCGAGCACAGTACTGTGCACATCACAAGCTACCCGAGCACAGTACTGTGCACATCACAAGCTGCCCGAGGACAGTACTGTGCACATCACAAGTTGTCAGGGCACAACACTGTGCACATCACAAGCTGCCCGAGCACAGTACTGTGCACATCACAAGCTGCCCGAGCACAGTACTGTGCACATCACAAGTTGCCAGAGCACATCTCGCACATCATTCATACCAATAAAAACAATAACAACGAATTTGGCACACACCACGTGGCTTGACTTACGTAAGAATGCACTGTACAAGGCGGTCAGTCAGACATTTATATACAGGAAGATGATAGTGTACAGGAGCCGTACCACAACCCCATTATAGTACAAAACTGGGTCCTTTGCAGAGAGTTGGTATGGTCTATTGACCAGACCACACACTAGAAATTGAAGGGACGACGACGTTTCGGTCCGTCCTGGACCATTCTCATCGACTTGAGAATGGTCCAGGACGGACCGAAACGTCGTCGTCCCTTCAATTTCTAGTGTGTGGTCTGGTCAACATACTTTAGCCACGTTATTGTGACTCATCGCCTGCATTGGTATGGTCTAGTTTTCTTTGCTGAGCATTCATAAAATACCAATTTAAGGAGTTAATATTTTCACACCAAGAAATAAGAAACGAATCTTTACAAATTTAGACGTGAAACTAATTTTTGTACACAAGTGATTCCATCACTAATTATATTTTGAGTTAGCCTGATAATAACAGCAATACGTCAAGGAAAATTGAATCAATTTTTTTTTAAATAAAGGTAAAAATATGAAAATCCCTCAATCAGAAGATAATTTAAATTTGTTTATTAACTGCAAAACCCCAGGGGGTCAGCTTGAGAGGTCACCATGGCAACTGAGGTTCAGGGGCCAGATTCACGAAAGCACTTACGCAAGCACTTACGAACCTGTACATCTTTTCTCAATCTTTGTCGGCTTTGTTTACAATTATTAAACAGTTAATGAGCTCCGAAGCACCAGAAGGCTGTTTATAACAATAACAACAGTTGATTGGCAAGTTTTCATGCTTGTAAACTGTTTAATAAATGTAACCAAAGCCGTCAAATATTGAGGAAAGATGTACACGTTTGTAAGTGCTTGCGTAAGTGCTTTCTTGAATCTGGCCCCAGATTACCTTGAGCAGACAGCATCAGCATGACTTACACACTATGATTTAGAAATAGATATATGAGTGTGTGAGGGGGGGGGAAGACCTAGGACAAGACCGTAACTTCTAACTCAAGGTTGCTCATCCCCTTATTTACTTCAGCTCTGGGGCGCTGCTTCGCGGTAACCCATACAGTCTCCGGTGGTGTAGTGGTAAGACACTCGCCTGGCGTTCCGCGAGCGCTATGTCATGGGTTCGTATCCTGGCCGGGGAGGATTTACTGGGCGCAATTCCTTAACTGTAGCCTCTGTTTAACGCAACAGTAAAATGTGTACTTGGATGAAAAAACGATTCTTCGCGGCAGGGGATCGTATTCCAGGGACCATAGGATTAAGGACTTGCCCGAAACGCTACGCGTACTAGTGGCTCTACAAGAATGTAACAACTCTTGTATATACCTCAAAAAAAAACAACCTGTCTTTGATTATAGTAGTGGAAATGCACTTTGGTTCAGTAAACGCCGAGGGATGAGGATTTGGCCATTGTTGTGGTTCATATGATCCAATTGCACACACATACGAGTTCTTTTTAAATGCGTAGCAATTATATAAGAGGAAAAAAACTTAAACATGAACATTTTAATTACATAAGTTTGGCCTCTGAGAATTCACAATATTTTCTATGAATCAAAGAGCACTTGGCACTTCAACATTTGGCAACTCTGAACCAGTAAATCATCTATTATATGCGAACATTTGTTCAGTTTTGGCAACTTGAACTCGAGTACCAGGTCAAAAAGTTCATAAACTTCGGCACTTAATTTACCACTTGGCCACTGAGACATGATGCTTATTAAAAGATATGTAGACGGGGGTAGAAATAGCCTAAGCTACTCTATCCCTTTGAGATGTATTTATTGCTTATCTCAATAAACATACTTGAACTTGAAAAGATATGAAAATGAGTATGTTATGATGCTACCATTGGCTATTCTAGTTGCACAAAATTGTTTTCAAGCTGCAATTGTTTTTCAAGCTTTGTAATAGAGATGCAATCACTTCACCGTCAGGCCTGCCAACTGCCGTCAGTGTTTCTCTCACAAATGGCGGGGGGAAAGGGGGCCCTGGGGGGGTAGAAATGTATTCATTATATTACACAACGTCCTCGGCAACTGTCCGAACACAGTCGCCCTCGCCAACTGTCCGAACACAGTCGCCCTCGCCAACTGTCCGAACACAGTCGCCCTCGCCAACTGTCCGAACACAGTCGCCCTCGGCAACTGTCCGAACACAGTCGCCCTCGGCAACTGTCCGAACACAGTCGCCCTCGGCAACTGTCCGAACACAGTCGCCCTCGCCAACTGTCCGAACACAGTCGCCCTCGCCAACTGTCCGAACACAGTCGCCCTCGGCAACTGTCCGAACACAGTCGCCCTCGGCAACTGTCCGAACACAGTCGCCCTCGGCAACTGTCCGAACACAGTCGCCCTCGGCAACTGTCCGAACACAGTCGCCCTCGGCAACTGTCCGAACACAGTCGCCCTCGGCAACTGTCCGAACACAGTCGCCCTCGGCAACTGTCCGAACACAGTCGCCCTCGGCAACTGTCCGAACACAGTCGCCCTCGGCAACTGTCCGAACACAGTCGCCCTCGGCAACTGTCCGAACACAGTCGCCCTCGCCAACTGTCCGAACACAGTCGCCCTCGGCAACTGTCCGAACACAGTCGCCCTCGGCAACTGTCCGAACACAGTCGCCCTCGGCAACTGTCCGAACACAGTCGCCCTCGGCAACGGGCGTTGGGCTGCTTCTTCTATGCTTATAAATTATAGGCTTTGGCGGCTGCTAAGTATTGTCCTCGCTACGCCCTAGCTACCGTTATACGTACTCCTCGTTGGGCTTGGGGGTGTTGTCCGGTAGTTCGGCTATGTCCTTGAACACGCCGGTCGGCCGAGCGGACAGCACACTGGACTTGTGATCCTGTGGTCCTGGGTTCGATCCCAGGCGCCGGCGAGAAACAATGGGCAGTGCTTCTTTCACCCTATGCCCCTGTTACCTAGCAGTAAAATAGGTACCTGGGTGTTAGTCAGCTGTCACGGGCTGCTTCCTGGGGGTGGAGGCCTGGTCGAGGACCGGGCCGCGGGGACACTAAAGCCCCGAAATCATCTCAAGATAACCTCAAGATAGCTCTGCCAGTTTGTCTTTACGCTGATTGTCTTCGCTGGAAGAAGACACAGCATCCAGCGTTGATACCAGAGATGAGTTTCTTGGCCTCGTGTTGAGGCGCTCAATCTCTTCAGGTGTCAGGCCCAGACTGCTGTCATGTTTCTTTTTCTTTGTTGACTGTGAAGATGCGTGCATTACCTGGTTGATACCTGGTTGATGGGGTTCTGGGAGTTCTTCTACTGCCCAAGCCCGGCCCGAGGCCAGGCTTGACTTGTGAGAGTTTGGTCCACCAGGCTGTTGCTTGGAGCGGCTCGCAGGCCCACATATACCTGGTTGATGGGGTTCTGGGAGTTCTTCTACTGCCCAAGCCCGGCCCGAGGCCAGGCTTGACTTGTGAGAGTTTGGTCCACCAGGCTGTTGCTTGGAGCGGCCCGCAGGCCCACATATACCTGGTTGATGGGGTTCTGGGAGTTCTTCTACTGCCCAAGCCCGGCCCGAGGCCAGGCTTGACTTGTGAGAGTTTGGTCCACCAGGCTGTTGCTTGGAGCGGCCCGCAGGCCCACATATACCTGGTTGATGGGGTTCTGGGAGTTCTTCTACTGCCCAAGCCCGGCCCGAGGCCAGGCTTGACTTGTGAGAGTTTGGTCCACCAGGCTGTTGCTTGGAGCGGCCCGCAGGCCCACATACCCACCACAGCCCGGTTGGTCCGGCACTCCTTGGAGGAATAAATCTAGTTTCCTCTTGAAAATCATTGACCCAGACGACTGGGACAAGTGTGAAACAGGTGAATTTAGAGATCTTTCACTGGTGGACATGACATCTTTTACACCTTGTGGGGTATTTGGGCTTGATTCTGATTAATTAATAATTAAAATAGTAAATTAAATTACGAAGGACCACCCGCTTTTAAAGTAAAGAGGGAAACTGAGAATTTCAGATCATTAGATAAAATTCTAGAGAAAACCAGTGACTATGGATATGACTAGAAAGCATGATCATAAGAATAATTAATGGGCTGTATTATTAAAGAAACAAACCTCAAACACCTACATTGGGGGGTTATTACTGGAGGTCAGTACGTCCAGGAATCAGTGTGGTTCGTTCACTAATTCAATTAATAATAATCTAATCCTATAAATAATGCTGAATATAATATCATTCACATAAAGAAGAACATGAATATGAGCATAGTAATGAGTTACAGTAAATCACACATTATGATTAAACATTCTGAATGTATCAAATTGCAAGAATATGGATAAAAAGAAATAAGCCTTAGCTGGTAGTAGGTTCCTTTAGATAACCATGGACGTCCTCTTAATCTCCAAGTCTGGTACACTGACGAATGGCACGGTTAACATGGAGAAGACAGCATGAGGAATTCGTCTCTCGAGCTGCAAGATAAATAACTACCAGTAGCAATTGATTTAACTACTCAATTCATATTCAAGATTATTGATATCTACAGATGGAATTCTAATCACCTGTTATTAGGTGTTATCTCGCCGCGTGACGAACAATCACCCCGCTATTATTAAACCCATAAATGATGCATCAAATAAAAGGTACTTAGCTGTAGGCACTGTATAAGTATTAAGATTGCCGTAATTTCGCATCCCAGGCTCCGGTGAACCTATCCTGGATAGTGATGCGTTTCAAGCTGGCTGATCACATGTCGTCAGGAACCAAGTCTAGGGGTCCCTTATTTAACACCAGCACTAGTTGAAGATATTATCTGCAAGGTCGTTCACGCCTCACAGTGGCGGCTTTCATCTGTGGATGGACACACTTGTCCTATTTGCTGGACAATGGCGTCTTTTGTGAGTACGGTAAGCGCAGCTTTGCCTCCTTTCGGCTCTGCACGTGTCCGCGTCCCGACTGCGGGGGATGGCGTCCCTCCAACCCACGCCGAGTCGACGTTCATAACACAAATTATTGTCTTGAACATTAATATTTCTCGCATTCGCGCTTGAAACTCTAAAGACTGGACGGGTTTATTATTTAGAGGAACGAAATATTATTATTTAACTATTTAAGAATAGTAAATATATAAGGGAGAGGAATTAATGTCTCCCCATGGCATTCATTGATGACGTTAACTCTAACGCGAGGTAGACGCTATGATTCTAACGCTCTATTCGGCTTTTAGTTAGAGAACAATTCGTCTGCAATCAGTTGTCATACAGAATGCTTTGATTATGGAGAATCGTATTTAATTCTCACACAAATTGAATATAATGTGTTTTACTGTAAAGAAATCTGACGCAATACTGGCGTCAGGTGACGTGAGAATTCTAGCCTAATGTACAGATGAATTATTAGTACAGGAGAATTCTACGAGTTGTTAATTTTACTTAATACAATATTAAGTATGGTTAGTAATAAGTAATGAGAATACAACAATGCTGTATTCGATGTTGGAAATATCCAACACACCTGGCCCTTGTGAAGTGGCAAGAAGTGCTGTCTGCAGAGGCTTACCGCTGATGTCCTGCAATGTGATTATCTTGATCTTGGTTATCTTGAGATGATTTCGGGGCTTTTTAGTGTCCCCGCGGCCCGGTCCTCGACCAGGCCTCCACCCCCAGGAAGCAGCCCGTGACAGCTGACTAACACCCAGGTACCTATTTTACTGCTAGGTAACAGGGGCATAGGGTGAAAGAAACTCTGCCCATTGTTTCTTGCCGGCGCCTGGGATCGAACCCAGGACCACAGGATCACAAGTCCAGCGTGCTGTCCGCTCGGCCGACCAGCTCCCTGTATTCCCTGTATTGGGGAAATTATGAGGCGAGTGTCGATGATTGAGCTTGTGGTACCCGGGCATGGGGGTTGGTCTTGTACTTGCGGACATTGCCGTCTCTGTACCCCTTATAGTGGTAGACGATGTCGACGTCAGAGGGCGCGATGGATGAGGCGTTCTCTAGGTCGTAATGCTCAGGACCTAGACGGGGACTAGGTAGTGGGTGGTAGTGGCCCCTATACCCATCCTGTGGGTGGTAGTGGCCCCTATACCCATCCTGGTTGATACCTGGTTGATACCTGGTTGATGGGGTTCTGGGAGTTCTTCTACTCCCCAAGCCCGGCCCGAGGCCAGGCTCGACTTGTGAGAGTTTGGTCCACCAGGCTGTTGCTTGGAGCGGCCCGCAGGCCCTCATACCCACCACAGCCCGGTTGGTCCGGCACTCCTTGGAGGAACAAATCTAATTTCCTCTTGAAAATGTCCACGGTTGTTCCGGCAATATTTCTTATGCTTGCTGGAAGGACGTTGAACAACCGCGGACCTCTGATGTTTATACAGTGTTCTCTGATTGTGCCTATGGCACCTCTGCTCTTCATTGGTTCTATTCTACAGTTTCTTCCATGTCGTTCACTCCAGTACGTTGTTATTTTACTGTGTAGATTTGGTACTTGGCCCTCCAGTATCTTCCAGGTGTATATTATTTGATATCTCTCTCGTCTTCTTTCTAGTGAGTACATTTGGAGAGCTTTGAGACGATCCCAATAATTTAGGTGCTTTATTGCGTCTATGCGTGCCGTATATGTTCTCTGTATTCCCTCTATTTCAGCAATCTCTCCTGCTCTGAAGGGGGAAGTGAGTACTGAGCAGTACTCAAGACGGGACAACACAAGTGACTTGAAGAGTACAACCATTGTGATGGGATCCCTGGATTTGAAAGTTCTCGTAATCCATCCGATCATTTTTCTGGCTGACGCAATATTTGCTTGGTTATGCTCCTTAAACGTTAGGTCGTCAGACATTATTATTCCCAAATCCTTTACATGCTGTTTTCCTACTATGGGTACATTTGATTGTGTTTTGTACTCTGTATTATGTTTAAGGTCCTCATTTTTACCGTACCTGAGTACCTGGAATTTATCACTGTTAAACATCATGTTATTTTCTGATGCCCAGTCGAAAACTTTATTAATATCAGCTTGAAGTTTTTCAATGTCCTCAGCCGAGGTAATTTTCATACTGATTTTTGTGTCATCTGCAAAGGATGATACGAAGCTGTGACTTGTATTTTTGTCTATATCTGATATGAGAATAAGGAAAAGCAGCGGTGCAAGGACTGTACCCTGAGGTACAGAGCTTTTCACTGCACTTGGACTAGATTTTATATGGTTGACAGTTACTCGCTGAGTCCTGTTTGACAGAAAACTGAGTATCCAGCGTCCTACTTTACCGGTTATTCCCATTGACTTCATTTTGTGTGCTATCACGCTATGGTCACATTTATCGAAAGCCTTTGCGAAGTCCGTGTATATCACATCAGCATTCTGTTTCTCTTCTAATGCCTCAGTGACTTTGTCGTAGTGCTCAAGTAGCTGTGAGAGGCACGATCTTCCCGCTCGAAATCCATGTTGGCCTGGGTTGTGAAGGTCATTGGTCTCCATGAAATTGGTGACCTGACTCCTAATCACTCTCTCAAATACTTTTATGATGTGCGATGTTAGTGCAACTGGTCTATAATTTTTTGCCAATGCTTTGCTCCCTCCCTTGTGTAGAGGGGCTATGTCAGCTACTTTAAGTGCATCTGGTATCTCCCCCGTGTCCAAGCTCTTCTTCCACACTATACTGAGTGCCTGTGCTACCGGCACTTTGCATTTCTTTATAAATATTGAATTCCATGAGTCTGGACCTGGGGCCGAGTGCATTGGCATGTTTTCAATTTCTTTTTCAAAATTTAGTGCGCTCGTGTTTATATCAGTTATATTTACAGGGGTTTGAATATCCCGCATAAAGAAATTGTCTGGATCTTCCACCTTCATGTTGTTTATTGGAGTGCTAAACATGTCCTCATACTGCTTTTTTAGGATTTCACTAATTTCTTTGTCATCCTCCGTGTATGAACCTTCACTTGTACGAATAGGTCCAATACTGGCAGTGGTTTTTGCTTTTGATTTCGCATATGAGAAGAAATATTTTGGATTTGTCTTTATTTCCTGAATTGCTTTCTGTTCTAACTGCCTTTCTTCAGTTTCATATGAGTGTTTCAATTTCCGCTCGATTTCTTCAATCTCCCTATTTAAATTATTCCTTCTTTGACGGGAAATTCGTGTCTGCATAAGCAGTTCCGTTATTTTTTTCCTGCGTTTATAGTGTCGTCTGCGTTCTCTTTCTACGTTAGATCTCTTTCTGGCTTTCCTCAAAGGAACATGTTTCAGACAGACTTGATACGCTTCTGAAGTCAGTTTTTCTATTCCTTCTGTAGCTTAAGAGTCACCAGTCTCTTCGGAGGCGTGGGTTCGGATCCCACCGCTGCCACCATTGTAACGGGGGGTGGGGGAAATAGCTCTATCTTGTCCATTATTCCACCCCCCAGTTAACTAACGAGGCCGGGGGAAACAGCTCTCTCTAGTCCGTTATCCCGTCCCCAGTTAGCTAACTATTCTAGAGCACCTCCGGAGTTCCTAAGGCAACCTCTCTCGTTCAACACCTTGTAACCTAGGTATTTGACTACCTAGGTGCTAAGACTACAAGGCGCCGTAACTGGATCAGTTACCCGAAACTCTAGAGAGAACTCTAGAATACAGAATCATTGCCACAAACGTATAAGAGAAAACGAAAGGAAAGAAATGAATAGTGAAGTAATTGGTGAGGGTTTGGGGTAAGAGGTAGGGAGGTGGGAGGAGCGAGGAGGGTCATTAGTTGAAAGTGAGAGTTTAGAGAAGGGTGGAGGGAGAGGTGTAGATAGGTAGAAGTAGAAGAGTAGATAGTAGAAGTCGAAATGCTGCCACCATCCATTCATGATCATTACATACAAGACAAGGAATGGAACTTGCCTGTATCACAAAATTCTCAAAAGATGTTATCATGAGTTCATTATTAGTATGTTCCCTCTGTACCATGTACTCATTAAAATCAGGGAACCAATAATCCCCGAGGAGGCTTTCTCACCTCAACTCAACTCTCTAGGAAACACAGTGAAAGACCATTTAAATAATAAATTCATAATTATATTTCACATGAAGTATCATAATTTAGCAATTCAATTAAAATGTTCCAGTTTAATATGCAAAGTGAGTCATCATCCAAGAATTCGAGAACCCTACAACTTGACTGCCCCTGATCATCACACAACATATGTAAACACGACCAAGTCACCTAAATGTTCACTCACCGAGGACTGAGTCTAAGTTGAATAGAGAGGGGGGGGGGGTCTGCAATTTTCAGGCAGCGTCACCCCCCGTCTGGTGACGGCCTATCTCGACGGCTGGCCTCTGCTCTGCTCCGCTGGCCGGTCTCCTATTGCCTTCTCGCTGGATAGCTCTCCGAGTTTATATTGGGGAACCTAGTAGCTAACTCCGCCCACAAGTAGATAGCCTCCGGCACTACCAAGCCACTCCTTAAACGTCGGCATGTTTGAAGGCTACCCGGCTCCAATTAAGAGCTTAGCGGAAGCAAGGTGAAATTCTCATGATCTGACCTCAGGTCACTTGGGGTCGTTAACGGTTAGAGGTGTGAGATCTCAGGCAGACAACTGGCGCCTCTCCGATCCTTGTCTGTGACTCATGTACTCTATGTATGTATTAACCTAAACCAAACACTTTTACAGTGTTACACCACTACCACCCACAGGATGGGTATAGGAGTCCACTACCACCCACAGGATGGGTATAGGGGCCACTACAACCCACAGGATGGGTATAGGGGCCACTACCACCCACAGGATGGGTATAGGGGTCCACTACCACCCACAGGATGGGTATGGGATCCACCACCACACACAGGATGGGTATAGGGGTCCACTACCACCCACAGGATGGGTATAGGGGTCCACTACCACCCACAGGATGGGTATAGGGGCCACTACCACCCACAGGATGGGTATAGGGGTCCACTACCACCCACAGAATGGGTATAGGGGCCACTACCACCCACAGGATGGGTATGGGGTCCACTACCACCCACAGGATGAGTATAGGGGCCACTACCACCCACAGGATGGGCATAGGGGTCCACTACCACCCACAGGAAATAGAGAAAATAAATTTAGTGATTATACTAATATACAAACCGCCAGATGCAACGGCTGAGGAATTCACAGAACAGATAAGCAAAATAGAGAATAGCCTTGATAATTTGGAGAACCCGATACCTGATATTATCTTCCTAGGTGACTTCAACTTGCCTAGTCTCGGGTGGAAAATAGCAAACAATAATATTATACCAGGAAATCTATCAGGACCTAACCAACCACAGATTAGAGAACTACTTAGATTCTGTGACAAATTTTCACTCAATCAGCAGATATCGGAGCCAACGAGAAATGAAAATATTCTAGATCTGGTGTTTACGAACAATGAAGACATTATCAGAGACATTACGATATCAGATACCACATACTCAGATCACAAACTCATTGAAGTGCAAACGACCATCAATACTCAGAATAGACCTAAAACGTTGATAAAGCGAGAGGGGCTATTCAGTAAATTCAATTTTAATAATAAAAGAATAGACTGGGAGATAATAAACAGGGAACTTACAAACATTCCATGGGGAACTGTTCTAAATAATACAAGTCCTACAGAAGGAATAGAAAAACTGACTTCAGAAGCGTATCAAGTCTGTCTGAAACATGTTCCTTTGAGGAAAGCCAGAAAGAGATCTAACGTAGAAAGAGAACGCAGACGACACTATAAACGCAGGAAAAAAATAACGGAACTGCTTATGCAGACACGAATTTCCCGTCAAAGAAGGAATAATTTAAATAGGGAGATTGAAGAAATCGAGCGGAAATTGAAACACTCATATGAAACTGAAGAAAGGCAGTTAGAACAGAAAGCAATTCAGGAAATAAAGACAAATCCAAAATATTTCTTCTCATATGCGAAATCAAAAGCAAAAACCACTGCCAGTATTGGACCTATTCGTACAAGTGAAGGTTCATACACGGAGGATGACAAAGAAATTAGTGAAATCCTAAAAAAGCAGTATGAGGACATGTTTAGCACTCCAATAAACAACATGAAGGTGGAAGATCCAGACAATTTCTTTATGCGGGATATTCAAACCCCTGTAAATATAACTGATATAAACACGAGCGCACTAAATTTTGAAAAAGAAATTGAAAACATGCCAATGCACTCGGCCCCAGGTCCAGACTCATGGAATTCAATATTTATAAAGAAATGCAAAGTGCCGGTAGCACAGGCACTCAGTATAGTGTGGAGGAAGAGCTTGGACACGGGGGAGATACCAGATGCAC
Organism: Procambarus clarkii; assembly: GCF_040958095.1. NCBI lineage: Eukaryota > Metazoa > Arthropoda > Malacostraca > Decapoda > Cambaridae > Procambarus > Procambarus clarkii. The sequence goes on from NC_091204.1 coordinate 11,704,176, forward strand.
TTAAAGTAGCTGACATAGCCCCTCTACACAAGGGAGGGAGCAAAGCATTGGCAAAAAATTATAGACCAGTTGCACTAACATCGCACATCATAAAAGTATTTGAGAGAGTGATTAGGAGTCAGGTCACCAATTTCATGGAGACCAATGACCTTCACAACCCAGGCCAACATGGATTTCGAGCGGGAAGATCGTGCCTCTCACAGCTACTTGAGCACTACGACAAAGTCACTGAGGCATTAGAAGAGAAACAGAATGCTGATGTGATATACACGGACTTCGCAAAGGCTTTCGATAAATGTGACCATAGCGTGATAGCACACAAAATGAAGTCAATGGGAATAACCGGTAAAGTAGGACGCTGGATACTCAGTTTTCTGTCAAACAGGACTCAGCGAGTAACTGTCAACCATATAAAATCTAGTCCAAGTGCAGTGAAAAGCTCTGTACCTCAGGGTACAGTCCTTGCACCGCTGCTTTTCCTTATTCTCATATCAGATATAGACAAAAATACAAGTCACAGCTTCGTATCATCCTTTGCAGATGACACAAAAATCAGTATGAAAATTACCTCGGCTGAGGACATTGAAAAACTTCAAGCTGATATTAATAAAGTTTTCGACTGGGCATCAGAAAATAACATGATGTTTAACAGTGATAAATTCCAGGTACTCAGGTACGGTAAAAATGAGGACCTTAAACATAATACAGAGTACAAAACACAATCAAATGTACCCATAGTAGGAAAACAGCATGTAAAGGATTTGGGAATAATAATGTCTGACGACCTAACGTTTAAGGAGCATAACCAAGCAAATATTGCGTCAGCCAGAAAAATGATCGGATGGATTACGAGAACTTTCAAATCCAGGGATCCCATCACAATGGTTGTACTCTTCAAGTCACTTGTGTTGTCCCGTCTTGAGTACTGCTCAGTACTCACTTCCCCCTTCAGAGCAGGAGAGATTGCTGAAATAGAGGGAATACAGAGAACATATACGGCACGCATAGACGCAATAAAGCACCTAAATTATTGGGATCGTCTCAAAGCTCTCCAAATGTACTCACTAGAAAGAAGACGAGAGAGATATCAAATAATATACACCTGGAAGATACTGGAGGGCCAAGTACCAAATCTACACAGTAAAATAACAACGTACTGGAGTGAACGACATGGAAGAAACTGTAGAATAGAACCAATGAAGAGCAGAGGTGCCATAGGCACAATCAGAGAACACTGTATAAACATCAGAGGTCCGCGGTTGTTCAACGTCCTTCCAGCAAGCATAAGAAATATTGCCGGAACAACCGTGGACATTTTCAAGAGGAAATTAGATTTGTTCCTCCAAGGAGTGCCGGACCAACCGGGCTGTGGTGGGTATGAGGGCCTGCGGGCCGCTCCAAGCAACAGCCTGGTGGACCAAACTCTCACAAGTCGAGCCTGGCCTCGGGCCGGGCTTGGGGAGTAGAAGAACTCCCAGAACCCCATCAACCAGGTATCAACCAGGTATCAACCAGGATGGGTATAGGGGCCACTACCACCCACAGGATGGGTATAGGGGCCACTACCACCCACTACCTAGTCCCCGTCTAGGTCCTGAGCATTACGACCTAGAGAACGCCTCATCCATCGCGCCCTCTGACGTCGACATCGTCTACCACTATAAGGGGTACAGAGACGGCAATGTCCGCAAGTACAAGACCAACCCCCATGCCCGGGTACCACAAGCTCAATCATCGACACTCGCCTCATAATTTCCCCAATACAGGGAATACAGGGAGCTGGTCGGCCGAGCGGACAGCACGCTGGACTTGTGATCCTGTGGTCCTGGGTTCGATCCCAGGCGCCGGCAAGAAACAATGGGCAGAGTTTCTTTCACCCTATGCCCCTGTTACCTAGCAGTAAAATAGGTACCTGGGTGTTAGTCAGCTGTCACGGGCTGCTTCCTGGGGGTGGAGGCCTGGTCGAGGACCGGGCCGCGGGGACACTAAAAAGCCCCGAAATCATCTCAAGATAACCAAGATCAAGATAATCACATTGCAGGACATCAGCGGTAAGCCTCTGCAGACAGCACTTCTTGCCACTTCACAAGGGCCAGGTGTGTTGGATATTTCCAACATCGAATACAGCATTGTTGTATTCTCATTACTTATTACTAACCATACTTAATATTGTATTAAGTAAAATTAACAACTCGTAGAATTCTCCTGTACTAATAATTCATCTGTACATTAGGCTAGAATTCTCACGTCACCTGACGCCAGTATTGCGTCAGATTTCTTTACAGTAAAACACATTATATTCAATTTGTGTGAGAATTAAATACGATTCTCCATAATCAAAGCATTCTGTATGACAACTGATTGCAGACGAATTGTTCTCTAACTAAAAGCCGAATAGAGCGTTAGAATCATAGCGTCTACCTCGCGTTAGAGTTAACGTCATCAATGAATGCCATGGGGAGACATTAATTCCTCTCCCTTATATATTTACTATTCTTAAATAGTTAAATAATAATATTTCGTTCCTCTAAATAATAAACCCGTCCAGTCTTTAGAGTTTCAAGCGCGAATGCGAGAAATATTAATGTTCAAGACAATAATTTGTGTTATGAACGTCGACTCGGCGTGGGTTGGAGGGACGCCATCCCCCGCAGTCGGGACGCGGACACGTGCAGAGCCGAAAGGAGGCAAAGCTGCGCTTACCGTACTCACAAAAGACGCCATTGTCCAGCAAATAGGACAAGTGTGTCCATCCACAGATGAAAGCCGCCACTGTGAGGCGTGAACGACCTTGCAGATAATATCTTCAACTAGTGCTGGTGTTAAATAAGGGACCCCTAGACTTGGTTCCTGACGACATGTGATCAGCCAGCTTGAAACGCATCACTATCCAGGATAGGTTCACCGGAGCCTGGGATGCGAAATTACGGCAATCTTAATACTTATACAGTGCCTACAGCTAAGTACCTTTTATTTGATGCATCATTTATGGGTTTAATAATAGCGGGGTGATTGTTCGTCACGCGGCGAGATAACACCTAATAACAGGTGATTAGAATTCCATCTGTAGATATCAATAATCTTGAATATGAATTGAGTAGTTAAATCAATTGCTACTGGTAGTTATTTATCTTGCAGCTCGAGAGACGAATTCCTCATGCTGTCTTCTCCATGTTAACCGTGCCATTCGTCAGTGTACCAGACTTGGAGATTAAGAGGACGTCCATGGTTATCTAAAGGAACCTACTACCAGCTAAGGCTTATTTCTTTTTATCCATATTCTTGCAATTTGATACATTCAGAATGTTTAATCATAATGTGTGATTTACTGTAACTCATTACTATGCTCATATTCATGTTCTTCTTTATGTGAATGATATTATATTCAGCATTATTTATAGGATTAGATTATTATTAATTGAATTAGTGAACGAACCACACTGATTCCTGGACGTACTGACCTCCAGTAATAACCCCCCAATGTAGGTGTTTGAGGTTTGTTTCTTTAATACAGCCCATTAATTATTCTTATGATCATGCTTTCTAGTCATATCCATAGTCACTGGTTTTCTCTAGAATTTTATCTAATGATCTGAAATTCTCAGTTTCCCTCTTTACTTTAAAAGCGGGTGGTCCTTCGTAATTTAATTTACTATTTTAATTATTAATTAATCAGAATCAAGCCCAAATACCCCACAAGGTGTAAAAGATGTCATGTCCACCAGTGAAAGATCTCTAAATTCACCTGTTTCACACTTGTCCCAGTCGTCTGGGTCAATGATTTTCAAGAGGAAACTAGATTTATTCCTCCAAGGAGTGCCGGACCAACCGGGCTGTGGTGGGTATGTGGGCCTGCGGGCCGCTCCAAGCAACAGCCTGGTGGACCAAACTCTCACAAGTCAAGCCTGGCCTCGGGCCGGGCTTACATGAGATGGAGACCACATGAAATGGACTCTGTTACCATCCTTAATAATTTTGTTGTATTTGTGTCTAGCTTCGGACACGAGCACGTTACAGTTATGTCTTAAAGAGTTGAGAGCATTTAAGGATGATAATGAGTCACTTACAATTAATGTATCAAGTTTGGAGACTTGTACACATTTCAGTGCAAGGATCAAGGCAAATAGTTCAGTCTGAAGGGTAGAGGCCCAGTTGTGTATACGGACTCCCCACTCAAAGTACAAGCCATCGCCCATTGTCAGAACAACTGCACCCGTGGTGCGGTGTAGGGAACTATCAGTGTATATGATTTGAGAGAGAGAATGCTCTGTGGACAGAGCATCAATATGGCTTAAGGCGTTGAGCTTTGCCTCAAGACGAAGCTTGGGCTGCCCTCTAATTTGCTTCTTGGGTGGAAAGGGAGGGATTAAAATTGGAAAGGGTTAATCTCCCACGGTGCAGGAAAGTGTCGATGTTGTTTCTCAAATCAAATCAAATCAAATGTTTATTTAGGTAAGGTACATACATACAAGAGATTTTACAAAGAGTGATGAATTTATAGATAGGGCTAGTACATACAATGCCTAAAGCCACTATTACGCAAAGCGTTTCGGGCATTAAAAACTTAAATGACTAAAGCTTAATACTAATTGAGCATAAAGAATAAAATGAGTTGAGAACAAATAAAAAAGAGATAAAAAGAGGAGAACATGGCTGAAAAAGCAGCACAAATACAATTCAGTCGACAAACAGCGTCATTTAAAAAAAAAAAAAAAACAGACATTGGTTGACAATAGAGGAGTAAGGTAGGTTACAGGGAATTTATTAGGTATAGCTTCGTTTTTATCTTAAACTGGTTGAGAGAGATACAGTCTTTAACATGGTTGGGAAGGTCATTCCGCATTCTGGTTTCTCTTGGTACAAATTATAAAGCTGATACATTTTGAGTTCAGTTCCAGTTTTAGTAATCCATTTGGAACAATGCTGACCTTCAATAAAGAAATTCTGGAGGGCTTCTGTGCAAGGGTTAGGATGAGTTAGCCTAAGCATTTTTATACCAATTTGACAGTTAATTTCAGTAACACGATCAACAAGAGCGTGTTTATTAAGATATTAAATAAGGTAGGACTGAGGACATCTCCCTGCGGGGTGCCTAGTTATCCATTGATGGATAACTTAGGCACCCTGTTATAAATAATATGTGTGTGGTGGGCTTGCTATGGGGCACTGGTACTATTAAGGGGTAAGGGTAGTTAGAAGACAGAGTATCAAATATGGGAGAGCTAAAAGGCCCGGCCCCCAAAATAAATTATCCACAGTAATAATACCTTGCTACTAGACCATATATGTCAGTCTAAGGGTTGATCAATGCACTCCCACACAGGAAGAAGGAATACTCCTATAATTCATGTACTTATTTATTTACCCCTTAACAACCCCCATATACACTCACACCAATAACAATAATAATAATAACTTTACCACACTACCTTACGTTAAAAAGCCTTCGTCCACTTAGGCAGGATACAAGGTTTACACTAAGAACAAGCTAGGGTAAAGTACTACTGGATAAGCACTGAAGCTGGATGCAGCTTAGGGTAGAGACACCACGTGGTACCCTAATACAAAACACAACACTTAGGGGTACCCAAACACTGGCAAATACTACCCCCAGGTCTCACCAATCGTTACTACCAGAGTAGGCACACTTAAACACCATACAGTACTTAACTTAATGGTACAGGAACTTAAGGTAAGGGAAATAAGTAAGAGGAGAAGGGAGGAGAGTAGGGGTGCAGCCACAGAGTAGGTCTCGTCCCCACGAATGCCAGCCAGAGAAGAACGCTCCTAGCGACAAGCTAGGCCTCCCGCATGTCGTGGTGCCGGAAGGAGCCTAATTGATCGTGCAGCTAAGCACATTAAAGATCTTCCCCTATGCAACTTATTGTTACTTTACAAACGATTAGAAAGTATTAGTAAGCAAAGTTGGTGCCTATGTTATTATTTAATAATCAACCCCCCAGCTCAGTCTTTAAATGCTCTTTGAGAAACTAGAATAGTCTTACGTCTGGCAGGGAAGATACAAATAATTGCCGCTCGTGATGCACTCAACTGTACTACCAGAAAGTTTAATAGCTCAATTTTGACCTCTGGTTTCCACTGGAGAACCCAGGGTTGTAACACTAGGGTTGGTTAAGTTCGGTCATATATCTACATTAATTTTAACTCCAATTAAAAAAAATTGACCTCATACATAATGAAATGGGTAGCTTTATTATTTCATAAGAAAAAAATTAGAGAAAATATATTAATTCAGGTAAACTTGGCTTATTAGGCAAATCGGGCCTTGCATAGTTGGCCGAGTACGACGTTCTGGCTACTAGGTACAACATATATATATATATATATATATAAATGTCGTACCTAGTAGCCAGAACTCACTTCTCAGCCTACTATGCAAGGCCCGATTTGCCTAATAAGCCAAGTTTTCATGAATTAATGTTTTTTCGTCTACCTAACCTAGCTTTTTTTGGCTACCTAACCTAACCTTACCTATAAAGATAGGTTAGGTTAGGTTAGGTTGGGGAGCCGGTCGGCCGAGCGGACAGCACGCTGGACTTGTGATCCTATGGTCCTGGGTTCGATCCCAGGCGCCGGCAAGAAACAATGGGCAGAGTTTCTTTCACCCTATGCCCCTGTTACCTAGCAGTAAAATAGGTGCCTGGGTGTTAGTCAGCTGTCACAGGCTGCTTCCTAGGGGTGGAGGCCTGGTCGAAGACCGGGCCGCGGGGACACTAAAGGCCCGAAATCATCTCAAGATAACCTCAAGAAGGTAGGGTTGGTTAGGTTCGGTCATATATCTACGTTAATTTTAACTCCAATAAAAAAAAATTGACCTCATACATAGTGAAAAGGGCAGCTTTATCATTTCATAAGAAAAATATTATAGAAAATATATTAATTCAGGAAAACTTGGCTTATTAGGCAAATCAGGCCTTGCATAGTAGGCTGAGAAGTGAGTTCTGGCTACTAGGTACGACACATATATATATATATATATATATATATAAATATATATATATATATATATATATATATATATATATATATATATATATATATATATATATATAAATAAAAGTGAATATGAAACTCCTGTTGGTCAATCTGCGCATGTAGTGCATCCAGTATGGGAAAGCTATTTCCTTCAAAAAGTATAATCGTGTGGCTTTATGTTTAAAGAAACCATTTCAAGTACATTCTTTGATTGAAAAACATGAATATAAATACAAGTGTGAATTGTAAATGACCAGTTATAAACTAAAATAAGTAGGAAAAATGATATATGGAACCAGACAAAAACATTGGAACGCTCAGGTGATGAGAGGGTAAACAACCGCCGCCATCTTAGCAGCGCGCCAGCCGGTGATGTCCAGCACGAGCATTAAGGGAAAACCTTGACACAAACTGCGCCTATCATAAAGAAGAAGCACCACCATTGACCGCCAAGTGCTCACATCAAGTCTAACTCTAAGAAACAACACTCAAGCCTTGACGCTTCTCCCAACATCCGGGGGAGAAAACCTTCACACAAACTGCACCTGTCATAAAGAAGATGAAGACTCACCAGTGTCCACAGTGTCAGAAGGTATTCCCCTGGCCTGGAAGTGTGAAGACTCACATGTTAGTGCATTCAGGTGACAAACCACATGAGTGTCCAGAGTGTGGGAAGAGATTCAGTGAGCGTGGAAATATGAAGACTCATATGTTAGTGCATTCAGATGATAAACTTCACAAGTGTCCAGAGTGTGGGAAGAGATTCAGTCGTCTTGACCATATGAAGACTCACAGGATGGTGCATGTGGATGAGAGACATTTTCAATGTGCTGAGTGTGGCAAAAAATTTAGAGCACGTGGAAATATAATAAGGCACATGTTAGTGCATTCAGGTGACAAACCTCATGAATGTCCAGAGTGTGGGAAGAGATTCAGTCAACTTGGAAGTATGAAGAGGCACATGATGGTGCATGCGGATGAGAGACCTTTTCAATGTGCTGAGTGTGGCAAAAAATTTAGAGTACGTGGAAGTATAATAAGGCACATGTTAGTGCATTCAGGTGACAAACCTCATGAATGTCCAGAGTGTGGGAAGAAATTCAGTCAACGTGGAAGTATGAAGACTCATATGTTAGTGCATTCAGATGATAAACTTCACAAGTGTCCAGAGTGTGGGAAGAGATTCAGTCGTCTTGACCATATGAAGACTCACAGGATGGTGCATGCGGATGAGAGACCTTTTCAATGTGCTGAGTGTGGCAAAAAATTTAGAGTACGTGGAAAAATAATAATGCACATGTTAGTGCATTCAGGTGACAAGCCTCACGAGTGTCCAGAGTGTGGCAAAAAATTTAGAAAACGTGGAACTATAATAAGGCACATGTTAGTGCATTCAGGTGACAAACCTCATGAATGTCCAGAGTGTGGGAAGAGATTCAGTCAACGTGGAAATATGACGACTCACATGTTAGTGCATTCAGGTGACAAACCTCATGAGTGTCCAGAGTGTGGGAAGAGATTCAGTCGTCTTGACCATATGAAGACTCACATGTTAGTGCATTCAGGTGACAAGCCTCACGAGTGTCCAGAGTGTGAGAAGAGATTCAGTCGTCTTAGTGATATGAAGAGGCACAAAATGATACATGCAGATAATAGGCTAAACACTTAGAGTGTGGAAGGTAATTAAGAGAATGTTGAAGGATAATGAGGCACATACAGGTATAGTAACTTAACTTTAATCTAACAGTGTGCTATCACAATGTCAGTTGGATGTTCTTCAAAGGTAATTCTATTTTGTTTAAGAAATACACTTCACCATGAAAGGTAAAGATCAAGATATTTTATTATATTGTTCTTTTATGAAAGTTAGATGACCAAGCAACAACTAGAGAAGCTGTCACTATAGGAAAATTCAAAATTGCTTATAAGTATAGAAATATCTCTTTAGTTTAGCAAAGATAAATCAAAGCTTTAAATGTTTTTCTTCATATTTATGTAAATAATAATGTGCTTTCTGTTTTTGTTCTCTGTGAAAATTTATTTAAAATGTAATATGCTCTGTAGCTAAGATATGGACATTATTGTTGTAATATTATTTAGCATTGGTGCTGGTGAAGAAGACAGTCTGAGACGTACTTAAGATGAGACCATTTGATTGATAGGGAAATGTAGGTTAATCAAGGAATTTTCTCATCAGATTCATATGCAAACTGATGTCTATTTTATATTTTTTGTTTAGGCATATTTATGAATAATACTTTTGATTATAAATATTTCACTGAAGAGTTTATTGAAGGCAGATTGGCATTTATAACTGTCAGTCAAGTTAATATGAAATTTAAATTTATATTACTCTAGAAATTTACATCACTCTAAATTTACCAGAAATTTATATTACTCTAGCCTAACTTTATCAGTTATGCTGTAATTGTCTTGGAATAATATTTTACCCGATTTACCTGAGGGCCACTAACCCTAGTTGCCTCAATAAAAACGGGAAGCTGGCAGCTTGTTGAAGATTCCCTTCCCCCCCCACCCCCAATTTTCCTTGATTTTTTCCAGGTATATTTTGAAATTCAGCACATTTTGGCAGTTATGGCATTGGTGGGTAGTCAGTTCCATTGATCAATAACCCTGTGGGTGAAAAAGCCTGATTCCAAGTTATATTAGCTTGATTAGCAATAATATTATCCTGATTCGTATAATCCTCTGTCAATTATATTATCCAAACTGGCAATTATATTAAGGTGAATTACATAAACCTTACTGGCAATTATATTAGCATGACTGTCAATTTATATCAAACATATTTATTTATGTTGTGGTGCTCGTGGGTTCTATTACATCTATCAATGGAGAGTTTCAGATCAGGAGTAGCATTTAGGAACAAGGTTTTGTACATGTAAATAGCACAAGAGAATGTGTAGAGCGAGTGTATATGTAGCATGTTCATGGATTTAAACAGAGAGGCTGTGTGTTGTTTGAAGACAATTTTATTGTTCTGATAGCATATTTTTAGTGGGTGGTGATGAGCATCAGGTAATTTGCAGTGGATGAATGAACCCCAGGCACAGATACCATATGTTCACATATCAACCCTAATTTTTAAAGAAACCTCTAGATTTTTAGCTCCAGCCATTTCATTGCTCTACAACAAATCATTTGAACTCCAAACCTTTCCTGATATTCTAAGGGGTAGAAAAGCAGGAGTAACCTTAGTCCATTAAAGTGTCAGTCTCACTGAAGTCAACAATTATAGACCAATAAACTCTGCAGATTTTGTGTAAAGTATTTTAAAGAGTTAATCTACAAGCAGCCTTAATCCTACTGAGCAAAACAAAATTTACTTAGTTTTTGCCATAATGGTTTCAGGCCCAAAAAAGGACCAATCATGCACCACTTAGTATGATTAACTTTATATATGCAGCTCTTGGAAGAAATGAGTACCCTTGTTC
>NC_091204.1:11719626-11762126 GCF_040958095.1 Procambarus clarkii
GAGTGCTTTCTCAAGGTCTTGAGTGTATGGTTAGGATGAGGCTTACATTTCAACGACTATATTTCTCTTGCTAATTTTGATAGTCGTTAAGATGTATCTCTTCATAACACACACACACTTATCAGCTTGATGGGGGTCTGGGAGTTCTTCTACTCCCCAAGCCCGGCCCGAGGCTAGGCTTGACTTGAGAACTTTATTCTAGTGCTTGGCTTGGGCTTGGTGATTGTGGGGATTATCATAGAGGATTACATGCTGTTATGGAAATAGTCAACTAGAGGGTTATTTTATAGACCCAGGTCAATATTGAAATCACCTCCTAGAATGATGTGATTTGTTGAGATGTTATTTATATGATAAGATTCCTTATCATAAATAAGTTATTTATGATGATATATATATATATATATTAAATATATAATATATATCAAATTTACTAGTGTACTACATTTTTGCTGTTGCTTTTAGGTGTTGCTTTTAACCAGTGTACGTGGGTCTGATTGTGCAACTATGGTTCGAAGAATGATGAAGAAGATAGGAACAAACGGCCTTTGGTCATTATACAGCCTAAAAGGACAAAAGAAGAAATTAGCATTTCTAGAAAAACAAGAACTATATAATGTTATTTTAAGTAAGTAACAAAAAAATTAAATAATTTTTTTTTATTTAAAATTCACTAAAAAATTTAAATTTTAAGTTCAAATTAAGTGTACATTAAGTATAAATGATTATATTTCTATCACTTGCTCTTAAAATTGTTTCATTTAATAGAGGTTGGTCATAATTGTTCTCTGCTGCTAGTACTGTAGAACTGACAGACTTAGCTATGGGAAAATGTAAACTTAATTGGTTTATCCTTTACAGTATTTTGCAGTTTATTTCATGATCCTGTGGTTAATATTTGCATAAATAGTAGATTGCAAAATGCATTTTTATATCATTAGTATTAAATAATAATAATGTAAATAATTGACTTTTAAACAATGTACAATTCATTGGTCAGTGAGATTACATTAGTAATATTTTTTCATTAATAATAATAATAATAATAATAATTTTTATTTAGGCAAAGGTACATACATAAAGAGATTTTACAAAGTTTGTTGGCTTTATAGATAAGAGCTAGTACATACAATGCCTAAAGCCACTGTTACGCAAAGCGTTTCGGGCAGGAAAAAACACTACTGACTAAAGCTTAAAACTAATGGGTAAAAAGAAAAAATGCGTTGAGTACAAATAAAAATAGAGGTAAAAGAGGGGGGAACATTGTTGAAAAAACAGCACAAATACAATTTCAAATTATTACAGAAAATTACATTAAAACAGCGTTGATTTGAAAAAAAAAAAAAAAAAAAAAAAAAAAAACATACATGGGTTGACAATAGAGGGGTAAGGTAGGTTACAGGGAATTTATTAGGTATAGCTTCGTTTTTAACTTAAACTGGTTGAGAGAGGTACTGTCTTTAACATGGTTGGGAAGGTCATTCCACATTCTGGGCCCCTTGATTTGTAGAGCATTTCTGGTTTGATTAAGTCGTACTCCAGAAATATCAAAACTGTATTTATTTCTGGTGTGGTGCCCAGACATCACTCGGTACCCCAACTCAAATCCCTGAATATGTTAGACATTAAGTCACTGCACATTCTCTCATGTGTACTATACATATATAAAACGCTAAACTGTAATGCCAATCCTGATCTCAAAAGCTTCATAGAAGGTTGTAACAGAACCCATGAGCACCACACCAGAAATAAATACAGTTTTGATATTCCTAGAGTACGACTTAATCAAACCAGAAATGCTCAACCAGTTTAAGTTAAAAACGAAGCTATACCTAATAAATTCCCTGTAACCTACCTTACCCCTCTATTGTCAACCCATGTATGTTTTTTTTTTGTTTTTCAAATCAACGCTGTTTTAATGTAATTTTCTGTAATAATTTGAAATTGTATTTGTGCTGTTTTTTCAACAATGTTCCCCCCTCTTTTACCTCTATTTTTATTTGTACTCAACGCATTTTTTGCAAAGCCTTAAGAAAGCCGTTAACATGTTAATATAAACTTGATCACCTTCCACTTTTTTTCTCATGTGCTACCTACATGTACGAAACCTTATTCCTAAATGCATATCTTGTTCTGAAACTTGTCTTTTATATGTTGTGTATCACCATCTCTGGAGAGTTAACGTTTTATCTGTTGTGTAAATTACTTTTAATTTTACAGAATATTATTGTTATACAGAATTTGTTATATAAATAACTGTTAATTTTACAGAATCATCTATCAACGCACATCCGCAAGTTAAGGAGGAAGACGTGACCTTTCATATTTCTGAAGTACTGAAACATGCACCAAACAGGCCTGGTGGATCTAGGTACAAGGTAAAATAATTTAAATTTGTGTTTTTTTTTACTAATTATCTTTAAATATATATATATATATATATATATATATATATATATATATATATATATATATATATATATATATAAATATATATATATATATATATATATATATATATATATATATATATATATATATATATATATATATATATATATATATAGTCAGTCAGTCAGTCAGTCTGTGTCAGACCACGGAGGAAAATTGAAACAAGAATTTCCGATGCAGCAACCACACACAGGCCCAAACATGGATAATCATAGCATAAAAATAGTAAATATTTACAATGAATTAGTGAGACAAATGTGTTCCAATGATCCTACTTAAATTGCCCATTAATTGATCTATTAAAAATGGATCTAAGTTATATAAACCGCTGCTAATGTTCAAATTACTTTCTTTTGTGATCTGTATCAAAGCAGATCCAATTATGTTTCTGTTATAGGTACTTTTACAATTCGTTATTGAAGAAGCCATCTCCCAATCTATGTTTGGGCCTGTGTGTGGTTGCTGACCGAAAGTTATAGTCTTTCTGCCCCTCTCCTTGCTGCTATTGTTGTTTCTCGCATTTTTGTATTGCTTGTATGTTTGGGGGTTTGGCCTCTTGCTATATTGATTCCATTTGTGTGTCTTTTGGTCTCTGGCCCTCTCACAATTGCTGTTGAACAAATCCCCTATTCCTAGTTCTGCATCTCTGATTTAGTATAAATTTTGTTGTGCCATTATCATATATTTCACAAAACTTGACATACATCTCATTTACTACATGTCCTAACAGCAAGTGTTTCTGTCAAATTTCTTGGGGAAATATCTGAGTTCCCCATAATGACCTCTCCACAAATCAGGTTTTTCAACTGCTTCAAGCTCATTTTCTTCCAGATTATAATGCATTGCATACTTTATTCCCAAAAAGACATAGCCACTTTTACCCAAGGGAGGGAGGTCATACTGAATGATAAATCTCTCTTCCTCTTTCCTGGTAAATATAATATCCAGCATGGAGGGAACAACCCCTTCCCTCATCCCCGTAGCTTGTTTAACATGTAGAAACATGAATGTTTACAGGATGAGGTTTACGAAATATATAAATATATATATATATATATATATATATATATATATGTCGTACCTAGTAGCCAGAACGCACTTCTCAGCCTACTATGCAAGGCCCGATTTGAATAATAAGCCAAGTTTTCATGAATTAATTGTTTTTCGACTACCTAACCTACCTAACCTAACCTAACCTAACTTTTTCGGCTACCTAACCTAACCTAACCTTTAAAGATAGGTTAGGTTAGGTTAGGTAGGGTTGGTTAGGTTCGGTCATATATCATATATGATATATATGGTTCGGTCATATATGTTAATTTCAACGCCAATAAAAAGAAATTGACGTCATACATAATGAAATGGGTAGCTTTATTATGTCATAAGAAAAAAATTACAGACAATATATTAATTCATGAAAACTTGGCTTATTAGGCAAATCGGGCCTTAAATAGTAGGCCGAGAAGTGCGTTCTGGCTACTAGGTACGACATATATATATATGTATATATATATATATATATATATATATATATATATATATATATATATATATATATATATATATTATGTATGTATGTCGTACCTAGTAGCCAGAATGCACTTCTCAGCCTACTATGCAAGGCCTGATTTGCCTAATAAGCCAAGTTTTCATGAATTAATTGTTTTTCGACTACCTAACCTAACTTTTTCGGCTACCTAACCTAACCTATAAAGATAGGTTAGGCTAGGTTAGGTAGGGTTGGTTAGGTTCGGTCATATATTTACGTTAATTTTAACTCCAATAAAAAAAATTGACCTCATAATGAAATGGGTAGCTTTATCATTTCATAAGAAAAAAATTAGAGAAAATATAATAATTCAGGAAAACTTGGCTTATTAGGCAAATCGGGCCTTGCATAGCAGTCCGAGTACGACGTTCTGGCTACTAGGTACAATATATATATATATATATATATATATATATATATATATATATATATATATATATATATATATATATATATATATATAATATATATATATATATATATATATATATATATATATATATATATATATATGTATATAAAGTTTGTGTGTGTAATTTATATAAACAAATAAATAAATATTAATTAATTTTGTTAATATCTTTTCAGGGAAAACTTGCAAGTACGATTCGTATACAAGAGGCAGAGGATGTCTACTAAGAAAATCACAATTAAGTGTTTATCCTCACACTCTTGATATATGGTCTTCTCTGGTCTCTATTTTCTCTCCTAACAAGTGTCCCTTTTTTTTTTTAATTTCTTTTACGTTTGTCTCTTGTTTTTCTTATCTCTCCTTTCCTCCTCTCTTCTAACACCTCTCGTTTTCTGTCTCTTCTAGCTTCTCTCAGTAAGCAAATTTTGGATACTTCGCTAAGATTTCGGGCAGCACATCATTAGGAATGAAGTACTTACACATTTCATTATGCAACTTTAATAAAGTTGCCCTTCAGCATTTTGTGGTGTTCAGCTACCCTTATCTTCTGTATGTTCCTCACATTACCAGTATACACAAACATTGACATGTAGGGATATAGACTCTCAGGTAAGTTAGTAATTTAAATGCACAGAAGCAGTCCTAGGCGTTCAATCTCCGACCGCCGTCCAAGTGGTTTGGCACCATTCCTCCCCATCCCATCCCAAATCCTTATCCTGATCCCTTCCAGCGTTAAATAGTTGTAATGAACAGGCACTATATATATATATATATATATATATATATATATATATATATATATATATATATATATATATATATATATATATATAATTATACCAGTATAATCTAATAATATATACTGGTCTAATAAAATAATTAGACCAGTTAATACTCTCACTCGTTGTGTTAGGATATGTTAGCTTGATAAAACTGACTGTTCATTGTTGAGAAATGTGTTAACAAACAATATATCTGACATTATCAAGACTGTAGCTTGCTTAGCAAAAGGAACTTTTTTAAAATTTGGGTTCAGTTTAACTACCGCTCAATGGATGAGTAATTGGGGCATAATAAAGGAACTAAGCTGATAAAATGAAAGATGGGAAAACAACATTAGAGAGATAAACTCGAGAGACGTTTTCATGTTAACCCGAAAATTATTTGAGGAGCAAGACGGACTGCGGGTCAGGCAATTGGTCTTCATGCTATCGTGATGGGGGATCAGCCATTATACGTGTTAATGACTCTTGTATAGTTGTGTAGTTAAGGACAACAGGGTAAAGGGGTAATGGGCATTGTGGGTGATTGTTCTACCTGGGAATCCTCCACTGTTTTTTATCTTATGTATGTATGTATGTATGTACTAACCTAGTTGTGGTTGCGGGGGTTGAACTTTGGCTCTTTGGTCCCGCCTCTCAACCGTCAATCAACTGATGTACAGATTCCTGAGCCTACTGGGCTCTGTCATATCTACATTTGAACCTGTGTATGGAGTCAGCCTCCACCACATTACTGCCTAATGCATTCCATTTATTAACTACTCTGACACTGAAAAGTTCTTTCTATAATCTCTCTGGCTCATTTGGGTACTCAGCTTCCACCTGTGTCCCCTTGTGCGTGTACCACATGTGTTAAATAAATGTATGTATGTATGTATGTATGTATGTATGTATGTATGTATGTATGTATGTATGTATGTATGTAAGGAGAGAAAGAGAAAGAGATGAAGACCGAGACAGAGAAATAGATATAGACAGAGTCAGGGAGAGAATGTTAGACACAGAGACGGACAGATAAGGATATGCAAAGTCAGTGAGAGAATGACAGAGATAGAGCGAGGAAAGAGACAGAGATAGGCTGACACAGAGAATGGCAGAAACGAGGAGAGGCAGAGACAGAGGGACAGGGACAGACGGACAGGGCCAGAGGAGCGACGGGGGAACAGAGGGGGGCAGTGGGACAGAGAGGGAGACAGGGACAGAGAAGGGGACAGGGACAGAGACAGAGGGACAGGAACAGAGGGACAGAGACAGAGGGACAGGGTCAGAGAGGGGGACCGGGGTACGGAAGGAGGAGAGGGGGGCAGGAGACCAAGAGAGAGGGGACAGAGGAGAGACAGGGGATAGAAAGAGTGGGCAGGGGGACAGAGGGAGGGACAGGGACAGACAGAGAAAGACAGGAACAGGGGGGCAGAAAGGGCGGACAGTGGGACAGAGAGAGGGACAGGGGGCAGAGATAGGGACAGGGGAACAGAGACAGGGACAAGGGGACAGAGATGGATAGGGGGACTGGAGGAAAGGGAGGGGGACAGATGAAGGACAGCGGACAGAAAGAGTGGGCAGGGGGACAGAGAGGTACAGGGGACAGAGAGAAGGACAGGGGGACAGAGATGGACAGGGGGACATAGAGGAACAGGGGGACAGCGAGAGGAACAGGAGGACAGAGAGGAACAGGGGGACAGAGAGAGACAGGGGGACAGAGAGAGGGACAATGGGATAGAGAGGGACAGGGGGACAGAGATGGAAAGGGGGGACAAGGGGACAGGGGGAAAGGGATCGGGGACAGAGGACAGAAAATGTGGGCAAGGGGACAAAGTGAGGGACAGGGGGACAAAGATGGACAGGGGGACAGGAGGAAAGGGGGGAGATGTATGAGGGGGGAATGTTTGCGAGAGATGGAGAAGGGGTATTTAGAACGGTAAGTTAGAGAGGGGACAACTAAGGCGCATCATTGAAAAGCAAAGCAAATGAGCATCATTGCAGTAGCAGGAGCCACGCACATCTTCAGCCTGCGTTGTTGAGACATTGTCAATTAAGCGGTGTCCAATAGCAGTATCTTCGGTATTTAAGCGATACCTTAAAAAATACTGGAAATATTGAAAGATATTAATCCAGATATTAATCCCCTTGTGCAACGCACACAAGAGGCAACAGTTTCTAGCTCTACAAGCGGCAATATAAAATAGAGAACAGGCGATTGTTTTCACTCATAGTGTAATAAACCCACGGACCCACCCACCCGCTGAAGCCGTAAATGCCAAGACATTACTTCCGTTTAAAATTAAAATTCCGCCTCTGTAATCCTTTACACCACCGCCCACGGGATAGGTATGGGGTGCATAATAAAGAAAGAAATAGAATTGAATTGGTCTGATTAAGACTTTATGACCATGTAATCTATGTTTTGCTCCACTACTTACTGGTTGAGTATGGGGTGCATAACAAATAATAGCCTCCTTCGGGGGCGCCTTGTTTCTAAACGTGTTAGTCTTAAATCCTTTAATCACAAATCTTGCTACAATGTACCTCTTAATATCAATAAATCCTCTAGTCAAATAAATCTCAAAATAAACAATACCCAAATTTGTAACAAATTAGATGGCAAATTCCTTGGCATTCTCATTGACCACAAGCTGAATTTCCAGGGACACATTCTAAATATATCAAAAAAAGTTTCAAAAACTGTGGGCATTCTTTCTAAGATCAGATATTATGTACCACGCCCTGCCCTGGTGACTCTCTATTACTCCCTTATCTATCCATATCTCAACTATAGTATTTGTGCTTGGGGTTCTACTACCCAAAATCACTTACGTCCTCTAATTACCCAACACAAAGCTGCTATTAGGACAATATCCAACTCTGGCCCCAGACATCACTCGGTACCCCTACTCAAATCTCTGAATATGTTAGACATTAAGTCACTGCACATTCTCTCATGTGTATTATACATATATAAAACGCTAAACTATAATGCCAATCCTGATCTCAAAAGCTTCATAGAAGGTTGTAACAGAACCCATGAGCACCACACCAGAAATAAATACAGTTTTGATATTCCTAGAGTACGACTTAATCAAACTAGAAATGCTCTACAAATCAAGGGGCCCAGAATGTGGAATGACCTTCCCAACCATGTTAAAGACTGTACCTCTCTCAACCAGTTTAAGATAAAAACTAAACACTACCTAATAAATTCCCTGTAACCTACCTCACTCCTCTATTGTCAACCCATGTCTGTTTTTTTTTTTTTTTTTTTTTTTTTTTTTAATCAACACTGTTTGTCAACCTATTGTATTTGTGCTGCTTTTTCAGCCATGTTCCCCCTTTTTTTATCTTTATTTGTATTTGTTCTCAACACTTTTCATTCTTTATGCTCAATTAGTATTAAGTTCTAGATATTAATGTTTTTCTTGCCCGAAACGCATTGCGTAATAGTGGCTTTAGGCATTGTATGTACTAGCTCTATCTATATATCAATCCATTAATGTAACATCACTTGTATGTATATACCTTACCTGAATAAACATATTTATTTATTTATTTATATTTATATTTGTTATGTACTCTCGCAACCCAATGTACCTTCTTGTATATAAATAAATAGATTTCAACTGTAAGGGGGTATGGTTTGCACCTTGTTATTCTAATAATGGATAAATAATTCTAATAATGGAAGCGCTAATTATATGAACACGTGCCATGTATTTATTCAGACGAGAACAGCAGTGAACACAAACCAGCGCATATACGAAAAAAATGGTTTGTATGTACAAATTTCTCAGTGAACGAAGTTGTTTCTAGCCCGGTATCCGAAATTGCAGTATACGACTTGACCAGTCCCCGACGAGGATGTAAACAACCGCCGCCATCTTAGCAGCGCGCCAGCCAGTGATGTTCAGCACGAGCATTAAGGGAAAACCTTGACACAAACTGCACCTATCATAAAGAAGAAGCACCACCATTGACCGCCAAGTGCTCACATCAAGTCTAACTCTAAGAAACAACACTCAAGCCTTGACGCTTCTCCCAACATCCGGGGGAGAAAACCTTCACACAAACTGCACCTGTCATAAAGAAGATGAAGACTCACCAGTGTCCACAGTGTCCGAAGGTATTCACCAGTCCTTCACATGTGAAGACTCACATGTTAGTACATTCAGGTGATAAACCTCACGAGTGTCCAGAGTGTGGGAAGGTATTCACCCGTCCAGGAAGTGTGAAACATCACATGTTATTGCATTCAGGTGACAAACCTCATAAGTGTCCAGAGTGTGGGAAGGTATTCACCCGTCCAGGAAGTGTGAAACGTCACATGTTATTGCATTCAGGTGACAAACCTCATAATTGTCCAGAGTGTGGGAAGAGATTCAGTGAGCGTGGAAATATGAAGACTCACAGGTTAGTGCATTCAGGTGACAAACCTCATGAATGTCCAGAGTGTGGGAAGAGATTCAGTGAGCGTGGAAATATGAAGACTCACATGTTAGTGCATTCAGGTGATAAACCTCATAAGTGTCCAGAGTGTGGGAAGGTATTCACCCGTCCAGGAAATGTGAAACGTCACATGTTATTGCATTCAAGTGACAAACCTCATAAGTGTCCAGAGTGTGGGAAGGTATTCACCCGTCCAGGAAGTGTGAAACGTCACATGTTATTGCATTCAGGTGACAAACCTCATGAATGTCCAGAGTGTGGGAAGAGATTCAGTGAGCGTGGAAATATGAAGACTCACATGTTAGTGCATTCAGGTGACAAGCCTCACGAGTGTCCAGAGTGTGGGAAGAGATTCAGTCGTCTTAGTGATATGAAGACTCACATGTTAGTACATTCAGGTGACAAACCTCACGAGTGTCCAGAGTGTGGGAAGAGATTCAGTGAGCGTGGACATATGAAGACTCACATGATGGTGCATTCGGATGAGAGACCTTTTCAATGTGCCGAGTGTGGCAAAAAATTTAGATTACGTGGAAATATAATAAGGCACATGTTAGTGCATTCAGGTGACAAACCTCATGAATGTCCAGAGTGTGGGAAGAGATTCAGTCAAGGTGGAAGTATGAAGACTCACATGTTAGTACATTCAGGTGTCAAACCTCACGAATGTCCAGTGTGTGGGAAGAGATTCAGTCGTCTTGGAAGTATGAAGACTCACAGGATGGTGCATTCGGATGAGAGACCTTTTCAATGTGCTGAGTGTGGCAAAAAATTTAGAGAACGTGGAAATATAATAAGGCACATTTTAGTGCATTCAGGTGACAAGCCTCATGAATGTCCAGAGTGTGGGAAGAGATTCAGTGAGCGTGGAAATATGAAGACTCACATGTTAGTGCATTCAGGTGACAAGCCTCACGAGTGTCCAGAGTGTGGGAAGAGATTCAGTCGTCTTAGTGATATGAAGACACATGTTAGTACATTCAGGTGACAAACATCACGAGTGTCCAGAGTGTGGGAAGAGATTCAGTGAGCGTAGACATATGAAGACTCACATGATGGTGCATTCGGATGAGAGACCTTTTCAATGTGCCGAGTGTGGCAAAAAATTTAGATTACGTAGAAATATAATAAGGCACATGTTAGTGCATTCAGGTGACAAACCTCATGAATGTCCAGAGTGTGGGAAGAGATTCAGTCAAGGTGGAAGTATGAAGACTCACATGTTAGTACATTCAGGTGTCAAACCTCACGAATGTCCAGTGTGTGGGAAGAGATTCAGTCGTCTTGGAAGTATGAAGACTCACAGGATGGTGCATTCGGATGAGAGACCTTTTCAATGTGCTGAGTGTGGCAAAAAATTTAGAGAACGTGGAAATATAATAAGGCACATTTTAGTGCATTCAGGTGACAAGCCTCATGAATGTCCAGAGTGTGGGAAGAGATTCAGTGAGCGTGGAAATATGAAGACTCACATGTTAGTGCATTCAGGTGACAAGCCTCACGAGTGTCCAGAGTGTGGGAAGAGATTCAGTCGTCTTAGTGATATGAAGAGGCACAAAATGATACATGCAGATAATAGGCTAAACACTTCGAGTGTGGAAGGTAATTAAGAGAATGTTGAAGGATAATGAGGCACATAATGGTATATTAACTTTAATCTAACAGTGTGCTATCACAATGTCAGTTGGATGTTCTTCAAAGGTAATTCTATTTTGTTTAAGGAATACACTTCACCATGAAAGGTAAAGATCAAGATATTTTATTATAATGTTCTTTTATGAAAGTTAGATGACCAAGCAAGAACTAGAGAAGCTGTCAGTATAGGAAAATTCAAAATTGCTTATAAGTATAGAAATATCTCTTTAGTTTAGCAAAGATAAATCAAAGCTTTAAATGTTTTTCTTCATATTTATGTAAATAATAATGTGCTTTCTGTTTTTGTTCTCTGTGAAAATTTATTTAAAATGTAATATACTCTGTAGCTAAGTTATGGACATTATTGTTATAATATTATTTAGCATTGGTGCTGGTGAAGAAGACAGTCTGAGACGTACTTAAGATGAGACCATTTGACTGATAGGGAAATGTAGGTTAATCAGGGAATTTTCTCATCAGATTCATATGCAAACTGATGTCTATTTTATATTTTTTGTTTAGGCATATTTATGAATAATACTCTTGATTATAAAAATATTTCACTGAAGAGTTTATTGAAGGCAGATTGGCATTTATAACTGTCAATCAAGTTAATATGAAATTTAAATTTATATTACTCTAGAAATTTACATCACTTTAAATTTACCAGAAATTTATATTACTCTAGCCTAACTTTATCAGTTATGCTGTAATTGTCTTGGAATAATATTTTACCTGATTTACCTGAGGGCCACTAACCCTAGTTGCCTCGATAAAAACGGGAAGCTGGCAGCTTGTTGAAGGTTCCCTACCCCCTCCCCAATTTTCCTTGATTTTTTCCATGTATATTTTGAAATTCAGCACATTTTGGCAGTTATGGCATTGGCGGGTAGTCAGTTCCATCGATCAATAACCCTGTGGGTGAAAAACCCTGATTCAAAGTTATATTATCTTGATTAGCAATAATATTATCCTGATTCGTATAATCCTCTGTCAATTATATTATCCAAACTGGCAATTATATTAAGATGATTGTGAATTACATAAACCTTACTGGCAATTATATTAGCATGACTGTCAATTTATATCAGAGATATTTATGTATGTTGTGGTGCTCATGGGTTCTATTACATCTATCAATGGAGAGTTTCAGATCAGGAGTAGCATTTAGGAACAAGGTTTTGTACATGTAAATAGCACAAGAGAATGTGTAGAGCGAGTGTATATTTAGCATGTTCAGGGATTTAAACAGAGAGGCTGTGTGTTGTTTGAAGACAGTTTTATTGTTCTGATAACAGATTTTTATTGGGTGGTGATGAGCATCAGGTAATTTGCAGTGGATGAATGAACCCCATGCACAGATACCATATCTTCACATACCAACCCTAATTTTCAAAGAAACCTCTAGATTTTTAGCTCCAGCCATTTCATTGCTCTACAACAAATCATTTGAACTCCAAACCTTTCCTGATATTTTAAGGGGAAAAAAAGCAGGAGTAACCTTAGTTCATTAAAGTGTCAGTCTCACTGAAGTCAACAATTATAGACCAATATCAACTCTGCAGATTTTGTGTAAAGTATTTTAAAGAGTTAATCTACAAGCAGCCTTATTTCTATTTAGCAAACAAAATTTACTTAGTTTTTGCCATAATGGTTTCAGGCCCAAAAAAGGACCAATCATGCACCAATTAGTATGATTAACTTTATATATGCAGCTCTTGGAAGAAATGAGTACCCTTGTTCATTTATTTGTTGACCTACATTAAGACTTTTTTACACTGTTAACTCATTAACTTTCTTAAATTATAACATTACGGAGTAAGATCCCAGCATTTTCACGTTTTTAAAACGTTCTAAAAACGACATTTCATTGTTTTCAGCATTGTTTTATAATTACGTTTTAAAAATGTTTTTTGAGAATTTTTATATACGACCTTAGAACGTAAATAAATAACATTTAAAAAAACCTTCTTATAATCTTTTAATTACCTACATTAAAACGTTTACGGTAAATCAGGGTATAATAATTTTTTAAATTATATCTGAAATAGAAAGGGAGAGAAAGAAAGAAGACATATCTGAGCAAGAAATGGACATCCTATATATGTACGTGTAAAGTACAAATAAATAGGGTACAAAAAGATAATTAAAATATTATATTTATTTAAGATTGAGTAATACAACAAAATATATGTAATAGCTCGAAATATATAGACTATATCTATAACAAAATATAAACGTAAAAATCTATAAAAATCTATATATGCAATATGTGAACACAATAGATTTCGTGATCAAGCAGCCTGTGATTCATGTCATGCTGAGATCAGTCTGACGTTACAAGCAGTTATTGTTACTTAAAACTAAAACAAGTAAAATTTCCTGAGTATACATATAACATTATAGTTTTTCTATGACTAAAAATAAAAATCTATAAATCAAAAGTTTAGGACTAATTAACTAAAAATAAAAATCTACAAGTGAATGTAAACACAGCCAAGTATAATATTCATGTAGAAAGAGAAAGAAAAGATTTCTTTCTTTCAGAGAAAGAAAGAGAAAAAGAAAGAGAAAGAAAACAAGAGAAAGAAAGAAAAAGAGAAAGAAAAAGAAAAAGAGAAAGAGAGAAAGAAAAAGAAAGATAGAAAGAAAAAAGAATGAGACAAAATATATATTATTCAAGAGAACTTGACAATTCAGCACCTTCAAACAATGCATGATCAAGCAGGCTGTGATTCATGTCATACTGAGATCAGTCTGACGTCACAAGCAGTTATTGTTACTTAAAACTAAAACAAGTAAAATTTCCTTAGTATACACTATATACTATAACACTATAGTTTTTCTATGACTAAAAATACAAATTATAAATCATTTATTCAAATGTTAGCACCATGCAAGAAGAGAGGAGACAGAACAAAATTAAGGCAAGGGGAGAGAAGACAGAATAGAAACAACAGAGAGGGGAGAGAGAAATGAGAGAACATTGAAGATAAGTGGGAAGAGAAAGACAAGATAAAAGAAAGACAAGATAAGAAAAAGATACAAGATAAAAATGACGCAAGTGAATTCCACAAATGTAAAAAGTAAAGGAAGAGAGAAGCTAGAAGAGACAGAAAACGAGAGGTGTTAGAAGAGAGGAGGAAAGGAGAGATAAGAAAAACAGGAGACAAACGTAAAAGAAATTAAAAAAAAAAAAGGGACACTTGTTAGGAGAGAAAATAGAGACCAGAGAAGACCATATATCAAGAGTGTGAGGATAAACACTTAATTGTGATTTTCTTAGTAGACATCCTCTGCCTCTTGTATACGAATCGTACTTGCAAGTTTTCCCTGAAAAGATATTAACAAAATTAATTAATATTTATTTATTTGTTTATATAAATTACACACACAAACTTTATATACATATATATATATATATATATATATATATATATATATTATATATATATATATATATATATATATATATATATATATATATATATATTATATATATATATATATATATATATATATATATATATATATATATATATATATATATATATATATATATATATATATATATATATATATATATTGTACCTAGTAGCCAGAACGTCGTACTCGGACTGCTATGCAAGGCCCGATTTGCCTAATAAGCCAAGTTTTCCTGAATTATTATATTTTCTCTAATTTTTTTCTTATGAAATGATAAAGCTACCCATTTCATTATGAGGTCAATTTTTTTTATTGGAGTTAAAATTAACGTAAATATATGACCGAACCTAACCAACCCTACCTAACCTAGCCTAACCTATCTTTATAGGTTAGGTTAGGTAGCCGAAAAAGTTAGGTTAGGTAGTCGAAAAACAATTAATTCATGAAAACTTGGCTTATTAGGCAAATCAGGCCTTGCATAGTAGGCTGAGAAGTGCATTCTGGCTACTAGGTACGACATACATACATAATATATATATATATATATATATATATATATATATATATATATATATATATATATATATATATATATATATATATATATATATATATATATATATATGTCGTACCTAGTAGCCAGAACGCACTTCTCGGCCTACTATTCAAGGCCCGATTTGCCTAATAAGCCAAGTTTTCATGAATTAATATATTGTCTGTAATTTTTTTCTTATGACATAATAAAGCTACCCATTTCATTATGTATGACGTCAATTTCTTTTTATTGGCGTTGAAATTAACATAGATATATGACCGAACCTAACCAACCCTACCTAACCTAACCTAACCTATCTTTAAAGGTTAGGTTAGGTTAGGTAGCCGAAAAAGTTAGGTTAGGTTAGGTTAGGTAGGTTAGGTAGTCGAAAAACAATTAATTCATGAAAACTTGGCTTATTATTCAAATCGGGCCTTGCATAGTAGGCTGAGAAGTGCGTTCTGGCTACTAGGTACGACATATATATATATATATATATATATATATATATATATATATATATATATATATATATATATATATATATATATATATATATATATATATATATTTATATATTTCGTAAACCTCATCCTGTAAACATTCATGTTTCTACATGTTAAACAAGCTACGGGGATAAGGGAAGGGGTTGTTCCCTCCATGCTGGATATTATATTTACCAGGAAAGAGGAAGAGAGATTTATCATTCAGTATGACCTCCCTCCCTTGGGTAAAAGTGGCTATGTCTTTTTGGGAATAAAGTATGCAATGCATTATAATCTGGAAGAAAATGAGCTTGAAGCAGTTGAAAAACCTGATTTGTGGAGAGGTCATTATGGGGAACTCAGATATTTCCCCAAGAAATTTGACAGAAACACTTGCTGTTAGGACATGTAGTAAATGAGATGTATGTCAAGTTTTGTGAAATATATGATAATGGCACAACAAAATTTATACTAAATCAGAGATGCAGAACTAGGAATAGGGGATTTGTTCAACAGCAATTGTGAGAGGGCCAGAGACCAAAAGACACACAAATGGAATCAATATAGCAAGAGGCCAAACCCCCAAACATACAAGCAATACAAAAATGCGAGAAACAACAATAGCAGCAATTAAGGAGAGGGGCAGAAAGACTATAACTTTCGGTCAGCAACCACACACAGGCCCAAACATAGATTGGGAGATGGCTTCTTCAATAACGAATTGTAAAAGTACCTATAACAGAAACATAATTGGATCTGCTTTGATACAGATCACAAAAGAAAGTAATTTGAACATTAGCAGCGGTTTATATAACTTAGATCCATTTTTAATAGATCAATTAATGGGCAATTTAAGTAGGATCATTGGAACACATTTGTCTCACTAATTCATTGTAAATATTTACTATTTTTATGCTATGATTATCCATGTTTGGGCCTGTGTGTGGTTGCTGCATCGGAAATTCTTGTTTCAATTTTCCTCCGTGGTCTGACACAGACTGACTGACTGACTGACTATATATATATATATATATATATATATATATATATATATATATATATATATATATATATATATATATATATATATATATATATATATATATATATATATATATATATATATATATATATATTTATATATATATATATATATATATATATATATATATATATATATATATATATATATATATATATATATATATATATATATATATATATATATATATATATATATATATATATATTTAAAGATAATTAGTAAAAAAAAACACAAATTTAAATTATTTTACCTTGTACCTAGATCCACCAGGCCTGTTTGGTGCATGTTTCAGTACTTCAGAAATATGAAAGGTCATGTCTTCCTCCTTAACTTGCGGATGTGCGTTGATAGATGATTCTGTAAAATTAACAGTTATTTATATAACAAATTCTGTATAACAATAATATTCTGTAAAATTAAAAGTAATTTACACAACAGATAAAACGTTAACTCTCCAGAGATGGTGATACACAACATATAAAAGACAAGTTTCAGAACAAGATATGCATTTAGGAATAAGGTTTCGTACATGTAGGTAGCACATGAGAAAAAAAGTGGAAGGTGATCAAGTTTATATTAACATGTTAACGGCTTTCTTAAGGCTTTGCAAAAAATGCGTTGAGTACAAATAAAAATAGAGGTAAAAGAGGGGGGAACATTGTTGAAAAAACAGCACAAATACAATTTCAAATTATTACAGAAAATTACATTAAAACAGCGTTGATTTGAAAAACAAAAAAAAAACATACATGGGTTGACAATAGAGGGGTAAGGTAGGTTACAGGGAATTTATTAGGTATAGCTTCGTTTTTAACTTAAACTGGTTGAGCATTTCTGGTTTGATTAAGTCGTACTCTAGGAATATCAAAACTGTATTTATTTCTGGTGTGGTGCTCATGGGTTCTGTTACAACCTTCTATGAAGCTTTTGAGATCAGGATTGGCATTACAGTTTAGCGTTTTATATATGTATAGTACACATGAGAGAATGTGCAGTGACTTAATGTCTAACATATTCAGGGATTTGAGTTGGGGTACCGAGTGATGTCTGGGCACCACACCAGAAATAAATACAGTTTTGATATTTCTGGAGTACGACTTAATCAAACCAGAAATGCTCTACAAATCAAGGGGCCCAGAATGTGGAATGACCTTCCCAACCATGTTAAAGACAGTACCTCTCTCAACCAGTTTAAGTTAAAAACGAAGCTATACCTAATAAATTCCCTGTAACCTACCTTACCCCTCTATTGTCAACCCATGTATGTTTTTTTTTTTTTTTTTTTTTTTTTTTCAAATCAACGCTGTTTTAATGTAATTTTCTGTAATAATTTGAAATTGTATTTGTGCTGTTTTTTCAACAATGTTCCCCCCTCTTTTACCTCTATTTTTATTTGTACTCAACGCATTTTTTCTTTTTACCCATTAGTTTTAAGCTTTAGTCAGTAGTGTTTTTTCCTGCCCGAAACGCTTTGCGTAATAGTGGCTTTAGGCATTGTATGTACTAGCTCTTATCTATAAAGCCAACAAACTTTGTAAAATCTCTTTATGTATGTACCTTTTATTATAGACTGTGGGTTGTTGGTGTTGTCGCTGTTGATCCTTCTCTACGGACAACCCAACCCACAACTCGGTAGAGTGCTTACACTTCACTAGGAGATCACCCTTGGCGCTTCTGGCTCTTGGAGAGGGGCTCAACGTCACACGTTTAGGGGATGCGGCTCCAACACTTAGCCTCGTTGTCACGTGCACACACCCACTCGAGCCGCTGTGACTCCCCACTCTCTCTCCTTAGGTGATATGATCTCCTCAATCCCCTTTTTGACTTATTAGTATTACCTTTTACCCTGTCCACGGCAGTGGTTCTTGGTTCTTTCTCTCTCTCTCTCCTTCTTTACTACCTCCTGGGAAGCCTCACTAGGACAAGGTCGAACACCAGCAAATTGTGACACATTTACTGGACAAAGCACATACACGATACATACACACATATAATAATAATGAATCCTATACTCCATAAAATCACAATCAGGTTGCACTCCAACACCATCAGAACTCTATTATCAGCTTATCAAGTGGTATCCTATCTCCTGGTTCACCACCTGATACTATTAACCTCCTCAAGTTGATCAAGCCTACGTACACTGTTGCACTATCAGCAAGATAATGTATATATAGAAAATCAGCATTTGAATGCAATAACATATATCAGTATAAATGTTCATTGATACACAACAATGATTAATCGATCACTGTCAGTCCTCGAGCACATACATCTGTAGGTAATCAAGCCTACGATTGCAACTCTAAGCTTCAGAATAAATCACTCCTTGACATAAGAATGCAAACAGTCACTCACCTCTCACTGCGTCTTGCACGCTAATGACAACCAAACACTATCGACTCCCTATAAGTAATCCACCAGAACTTCCCCCTTCCACCTCTGGAAGTTCACTACCCTAATATCCTTAGGTTCTTCCGGGCTTCACTACCAGGATCCTCTGCAGCTCCTCCAGGCTGCTATCATGAAGCTTCCTTGAGCAACTACGGTGCTTCACCCTTCTGCTAGGGTCTTCCACAGCTCTCTTGGCTGCTACACCATGAAGTTTCCTCGAGCAACTATGGTGCTTCTCCACCTCTACAGAAGCACGTGACACTCCTCTTCACTGCTGCTTCTCCTCACAGCTCGAGGTCCTCTGCTCCACTACCTTGGAGTCTCATCAGCTACTTCATCTGCTGGCTTCGAAGTTCTCAGCAACTTCTTCCCCAAAAGACAAACCACAGATCGGCTGGTCGAGGGCGCTTTCCCTCTGACGGCGTCTGGTCAGGGCGCTCCACGGCCCACAATAATGTCTCTGGCCGGCTTGATACTCTCTTCTTCGACCAGGACTTGAGCCCACAACGTTCCCAGCTCAGTTCCACAGCTGGCACGTCTACACACTTCTCTTCTCTTCGAGATATATCACTAGGGGTTCCCTTCTGGCGGGAGCTCAAACGGAGCACGGCTTCCCCCTGCGATGTCTGGCACTCAAGTGAGGTCAAGGTCCTCCGGAAGCGAGCCTCACGCCTCCAGTATAATGTCCACATCTCCTAGCCAGTCATTTATCTGTTTTCTCCTTTATTGCCCATAATCTCAAACTGTTATACATATGCAAGCAACTATTTTACATATGGGTTATTACCTCAATATTTGCTAGACCTTCTAATCAGGTCAGGCTTGATGAATAACTCTCAAGGAGGGAGACTCGTTTCTCCTGTAGGCTGAGATCATAACACTCCCCTCCCCTTATTTTTGAGAGTTATTCCAGTGGCAAAGCTCGGGATAATACATCAGCCACTACATTGTCTCGTTCTTCAACCAATTGGTTCGACCGGTTAGTCTGTTTACATACTCCCTTAGGAGTCTACAACTAGTTCGTTGCTCCTTGCAACATCTGGCTCACAACTCGCCAGAAACACGATCTTCTCATAAACGATTTGACTTCTCTGGCACCTCTTGGCTAGGCTGTCCTCCTTGGACGCCTGCGATCCATTGGTCCACTCTACTTACTGTCTCCACCCATCCGTTTCCTCGTCTTCTTCTCTTCCCGTCCAGAGTCAGACGTCTACTGTCTGTACCTCCTCTGTCGTCTTCACACTTCCATCTACTGCCATTATACTTTCGTCTCCTGTCATCATACTTCACTCCCTCGTCTTCACCAACTATCCTCCCTTTCGTCTCCTCATTTATCCGAGACCTCACCCTGTTTGACTTCCATCGAGTCCTCGGCTCTCTTCTATTCCTCCATGCTTGTATCATCTTCCTCTTCCCACATTTCTCACTTCTATACCACTCCATTTCTTCTCCTTCAACTCTTCTTCGTTCCCTAAAAGTTTCTTCGGGCACTATACTACATCCAACAGCTCTCGACCATACATGTCGCTTTGCCTCTCCCAAAGTGCTCGTAAGCATCTCTCCACACATACTGTCTCTTCTCCTTTCATTTTCCCGGCTATTACTCTTCTTCATTATCTTTTCTCCACGTTTTCTGTGAAACATGTCAACTCCTGACATCTCAAACAACTTAACTCCACTATCCCTATGCCTCTGTGCTCGTGGACCACTTGACGCTATACTCTCGTCCTCAGTACGTCCACATCCTTCCTCATTCCTACTCAGCACAGTTGCATTCACCTTCCAACTCTTAATTTCAGCAGTCTGGGCTCTACTCAAGTCCGCTCTCTTCACAGTATTCTTCTTCGGCTGGGCCATCTTCACTTTTGACCTCACCGAGACTTCATTTTCCTGGGCTGGACCTTCATCAAACAGCCATGCTATGTCTACGTCGATATCTTCCACCGGCTGAATCGACACTGTCTCACCTTCTCCAGGGTCTTCCTCGTCGGCCACCTCTGCCTTCGTCACTACCGAGACAGGGTACTCAATGGCTTGGCGGTCTCCTGACTCATCTCCTCGGATGTCAGTCAGGTTCACACTCTCAGGTGTCCCACCCGTGCCGTGGCCTTCTGGGCACTCCTCTGGCACAGTCTCCGCCATGACTCTTGTCAACACCTTTGTCCCGCACAAGTCATTCCCCAGGATCACTTGGACTCCTGGAACAGGTATGTCGGGGCACACTCCCAACATCACCTCTGCCGACACATATTCCGACCTTAGCTGGACAGCACATACGGGCATGTCACTCTCCGACAATAACCCATATACTCTCATCTTACTCCTGCCAGCTAACCGTCGATTATTCCCAATCAGGCTTCTTGTAATCAAGCTCTGATTAGCTCCGGTATCTCTTAAGATACCAACTTCTACCTCAGGTTGGCCTCCTACACTGATCCAACCTTTGCTCATGAACGGCCTATACCTCTCGTTCACTAAGTTTGATCTCTGTGGTTTGTCTTGGGACACATTAGTATATTTACTTCGGGGGTCACACATGGCCAGGGTCACAACTCTCTTGCCCTGCCGACAGTCTCGCATCACGTGACCCAATCCGTTACAATTGTAACACCTCACCTGGGAGAAATCTCTCCTATACGAACCAGAGTGGCTCTGACTTTGTCCACTCGCATTGGAGTTCCTCGGGCCAGACGTACTACTCGTACTCTGTGGGGCTTTACTGGACTCTTGATTTCCCGGATACCGATCAGTTTCTCGTTTAGCTCCTCCATCCTCACTTTCAGATGAAGTGTGCGACCTACTCTTCTGAGTTTTAGGGTACTTACTTTTATCTGCCCATTTATCAAAATTTTTCTCACCCCAGACTCTTCTGGGTCTCTCATAATTTCTACCTCCCCAGACTCCACTGGATCTGCCATTGCTGCATCTCGCCTCATTCTTCACTCTGTTCTCCCTTCGTGCCGTCTTAATTCTCTCTCGTTCTGCTTTAGCGGCCTCCATCTTTATCATAGCCAGTTCAGCCTTGGCCGTTTCTTGTTCGGCCTTGGCTCTCTCTTGTCCGACTTTAAGTTTTTCCTGTTCAGCTTTAGCTTTTTCCTGTTCGGCTTTAGCTTTCTCTTGCTCAGCTTTAGCTCGCTCCTGCTCGGCTTTGGCTTTCTCTTGCTCAAGCCGAGCCTGCCTCTCTTCACGTTGCAGCTGTACCTCATTGTCTCCTGGTTCCAACTTTGGTTCCATCTCGCGCCTCTCAAGGCTGCTTTCCCTGCTGCTACTTGAGTTTACATTAATTCCTTCGTCACTTGGCGCATCATCCGTTTCCTCTGAAATTTCTTCCAACCTATCGGGTTCTTCATTCTGAGGCAGGGCTTCAGCTCCTCCTTGCTGGCACTGTGTTTCCTCTTGTTCACATTGGTGTTTCGCTTCCTTCTCTTCTTCTGCTTTTTGTTCCCTTAACCAAGTCCGCAGCGCCTCGCGTCCATCCTCTATCTTATCTTGCCCACCCTTTAGGCCGAAATGGTCTTCCAACATCCTTATCTGCCTCCTAGTGCACATGTCTAGAATCTTCTCGTCATGAGTTTTGCAGAACATGCTTACTCTGTCTATCTGCGTTATTGCCTTGATTTCCTTTCGTTTACTAGACGCCCTGTTTGACTTCAACCTAACACCATACATTTTACCGATCAACCAAAGTTGTTCCTGGGTACAATTTTGCAAGATTTCATCATCTCCTGTATCAATGTACTTCTGGGCTCTCGCAAGGTCTTTCTCCGAACCTCTAAAATTCAGGACTGCTGTCATCCTGTCCTGTGAGTCTTCCCAAGAGAGAATATACACCTGCAGTCACACAGTTTATCTATTTCAGCAAGGGTGTACAAATCCACTCTTGGACAGGGTGTGGGTGTGTCAGTTCACTCTCCCGGACAGGCCCCCAATTTTATTATAGACTGTGGGTTGTTGGTGTTGTCGCCGTTGATCCTTCTCTACGGACAACCCAACCCACAACTCGGTAGAGTGCTTACACTTCACTAGGAGATCACCCTTGGCGCTTCTGGCTCTTGGAGAGGGGCTCAACGTCACACGTTTAGGGGATGCGGCTCCAACACTTAGCCTCGTTGTCACGTGCACACACCCACTCGAGCCGCTGTGACTCCCCACTCTCTCTCCTTAGGTGATATGATCTCCTCAATCCCCTTTTTGACTTATTAGTATTACCTTTTACCCTGTCCACGGCAGTGGTTCTTGGTTCTTTCTCTCTCTCTCTCCTTCTTTACTACCTCCTGGGAAGCCTCACTAGGACAAGGTCGAACACCAGCAAATTGTGACACATTTACTGGACAAAGCACATACACGATACATACACACATATAATAATAATGAATCCTATACTCCATAAAATCACAATCAGGTTGCACTCCAACACCATCAGAACTCTATTATCAGCTTATCAAGTGGTATCCTATCTCCTGGTTCACCACCTGATACTATTAACCTCCTCAAGTTGATCAAGCCTACGTACACTGTTGCACTATCAGCAAGATAATGTATATATAGAAAATCAGCATTTGAATGCAATAACATATATCAGTATAAATGTTCATTGATACACAACAATGATTAATCGATCACTGTCAGTCCTCGAGCACATACATCTGTAGGTAATCAAGCCTACGATTGCAACTCTAAGCTTCAGAATAAATCACTCCTTGACATAAGAATGCAAACAGTCACTCACCTCTCACTGCGTCTTGCACGCTAATGACAACCAAACACTATCGACTCCCTATAAGTAATCCACCAGAACTTCCCCTTCCACCTCTGGAAGTTCACTACCCTAATATCCTTAGGTTCTTCCGGGCTTCACTACCAGGATCCTCTGCAGCTCCTCCAGGCTGCTATCATGAAGCTTCCTTGAGCAACTACGGTGCTTCACCCTTCTGCTAGGGTCTTCCACAGCTCTCTTGGCTGCTACACCATGAAGTTTCCTCGAGCAACTATGGTGCTTCTCCACCTCTACAGAAGCACGTGACACTCCTCTTCACTGCTGCTTCTCCTCACAGCTCGAGGTCCTCTGCTCCACTACCTTGGAGTCTCATCAGCTACTTCATCTGCTGGCTTCGAAGTTCTCAGCAACTTCTTCCCCAAAAGACAAACCACAGATCGGCTGGTCGAGGGCGCTTTCCCTCTGACGGCGTCTGGTCAGGGCGCTCCACGGCCCACAATAATGTCTCTGGCCGGCTTGATACTCTCTTCTTCGACCAGGACTTGAGCCCACAACGTTCCCAGCTCAGTTCCACAGCTGGCACGTCTACACACTTCTCTTCTCTTCGAGATATATCACTAGGGGTTCCCTTCTGGCGGGAGCTCAAACGGAGCACGGCTTCCCCCTGCGATGTCTGGCACTCAAGTGAGGTCAAGGTCCTCCGGAAGCGAGCCTCACGCCTCCAGTATAATGTCCACATCTCCTAGCCAGTCATTTATCTGTTTTCTCCTTTATTGCCCATAATCTCAAACTGTTATACATATGCAAGCAACTATTTTACATATGGGTTATTACCTCAATATTTGCTAGACCTTCTAATCAGGTCAGGCTTGATGAATAACTCTCAAGGAGGGAGACTCGTTTCTCCTGTAGGCTGAGATCATAACACTTTGCCTAAATAAAAATTATTATTATTATTATTATTATTAATGAAAAAATATTACTAATGTAATCTCACTGACCAATGAATTGTACATTGTTTAAAAGTCAATTATTTACATTATTATTATTTAATACTAATGATATAAAAATGCATTTTGCAATCTACTATTTATGCAAATATTAACCACAGGATCATGAAATAAACTGCAAAATACTGTAAAGGATAAACCAATTAAGTTTACATTTTCCCATAGCTAAGTCTGTCAGTTCTACAGTACTAGCAGCAGAGAACAATTATGACCAACCTCTATTAAATGAAACAATCTTAAGAGCAAGTGATAGAAATATAATCATTTATACTTAATGTACACTTAATTTGAACTTAAAATTTAAATTTTTTAGTGAATTTTAAATAAAAAAAAATTATTTAATTTTTTTGTTACTTACTTAAAATAACATTATATAGTTCTTGTTTTTCTAGAAATGCTAATTTCTTCTTTTGTCCTTTTAGGCTGTATAATGACCAAAGGCCGTTTGTTCCTATCTTCTTCATCATTCTTCGAACCATAGTTGCACAATCAGACCCACGTACACTGGTTAAAAGCAACACCTAAAAGTAACAGCAAAAATGTAGTACACTAGTAAATTTGATATATATTATATATTTAATATATATATATATATATCATCATAAATAACTTATTTATGATAAGGAATCTTATCATATAAATAACATCTCAACAAATCACATCATTCTAGGAGGTGATTTCAATATTGACCTGGGTCTATAAAATAACCCTCTAGTTGACTATTTCCATAACAGCATGTAATCCTCTATGATAATCCCCACAATCACCAAGCCCAAGCCAAGCACTAGAATAAAGTTCTCAAGTCAAGCCTAGCCTCGGGCCGGGCTTGGGGAGTAGAAGAACTCCCAGACCCCCATCAAGCTGATAAGTGTGTGTGTGTTATGAAGAGATACATCTTAACGACTATCAAAATTAGCAAGAGAAATATAGTCGTTGAAATGTAAGCCTCATCCTAACCATACACTCAAGACCTTGAGAAAGCACTCAGGAGAGTGTGAAAGACTTGGTGTTAATATTACATAATTTACAAATGCGTAAGTGTTAGATTTTATCCTATCCTATATAAACAAGATTATATCATTATTCTTATTATTTAGCAATTTTATCTTTTCTGCATGAACTACCAAAAAATTTTAATTAGAAAATTAGCAAATATCTGTAATATTTAAGAAGATGAAAAATTGAAGGAAACATTACTGTTAAAATACCACTTACAAATTTTGTTCTGAAACTCGATTCCGCTAACTTCCTATTGAGAGCATTAAGATCACCTTCTGCAGCAATAGGATTTGGTGTTTACTAGTTGTGTTTTGCGGGGGTTGAGCTCTGCTCTTTCGGCCCGCCTCTCAACTGTCAATCAACTGTTTACTAACTACTTTTTTTTTTCCCACACCACACACACACATCCCAGGAAGCAGCCCGTGACAGCTGACTAACTCCCAGGTACCTATTTACTGCTAGGTAAGAGGGGCACTTAGGGTGAAAGAAACTTTGCCCATTTGTTTCTGCCTCGTGCGGGAATCGAACCCGCGCCACAGAATTACGAGTCCTGCGCGCTATCCACCAGGCTACGAGGCCCCCTCGTAGTATTAGATCTTCTATGATCTTGCCTGTTTCTTTTGTAGTCAAAGTTGTTTTCAATATCTTCATATCACTTTTCAGTTCATTCACTTCAGTGTGTATGGCTTGCAACATGTTACCTGGAAATTTATACAGTATATAGAAAGTGTACATGTTATTATATTACATATCTTGAATGTACATTTAAAATAAAAGCATTATAAAGTATATGTTAAAATAACTGACACTGAGAAAGCACCCAAAAAGTAGGCTATGACTGATGTGATAGATAATGGGATAATTGCTTAGTAATTATAAGAACATAAGAACAAAGGTAACTGCAGAAGGCCTATTGGCCCATGCGAGGTAGCTCCTATCTATAATCACCCAATCCCACTCACATACTTGTCCAACCCTACATTTTATGAAACTGCTTATATAATGGGAAGCAAATTCAGCAATCTATCCTGCTCAGTTTGCAGTCTACTTGAACATGAAACTTATGCCTATCACCCATAGGGTACATATAGGTTATAGGCTACATAATAAATTAATTAAACTTTCAAAACTTACTCATATTCTGCATCATTTCTTTCAAACTTCCATCGTTCTTGTCTGGTGACTTTGGGTCGAATAAATTCCTTGACCTTGGAGTCCTAAAGACTGATGTACTTGGCGTGACCATATATATATATATATATATATATATATATATATATATATATATATATATATATATATATATATATATATATATGTCGTACCTAGTAGCCAGAACTCACTTCTCAGCCTACTATGCATGGCCCGATTTGCCTAATAAGCCTAGTTTTCATGAATTAATGTTTTTTCGACAACCTAACCTACCTAACCTAACCTAACCTAACTTTTTCGGCTACCTAACCTAACCTAACCTATAAAGATAGGTTAGGTTTGGTTAGGTAGGGTTGGTTAGGTTCGGTCATATATCTACGTTAATTTTAACTCCAATAAAAAAAAATTGACCTCATACATAATGAAATGGGTAGCTTTATCATTTCATAAGAAAAAAATTAGAGAAAATATATTAATTCAGTAAAACTTGGCTTATTAGGCAAATCGGGCCTCGCATAGTAGGCTGAGAAGTGAGTTCTGGCTACTAGGTACGACATATATATATATATATATATATATATATATATATATATATATATATATATATATATATATATATATATATATATATATATATATTTGTATATATATATATTTATGTATGTATGTTGTACCTAGTAAATAAATAAATATTATTATTACAAATAAATATTACAAATAAATAAATAATTATTAATTTTGTTAATATCTTTTCAGGGAAAACTTGCGTTGCAACCCGTTCTCGCAAATTTAATGAGTCAATATTGACTTATTAAATATGTGCATAGGTGACATACTTAACATAGTTAATAATTTTAACTCCAATAAAAAAAAATTGACCTCATACATAATGAAATGGGTAGCTTTATCATTTCATAAGAAAAAAATTAGAGAAAATATATTAATTCAGTAAAACTTGGCTTATTAGGCAAATCGGGCCTCGCATAGTAGGCTGAGAAGTGAGTTCTGGCTACTAGGTACGACATATATATATATATATATATATATATATATATATATATATATATATATATATATATATATATATATATATATATATATATATATATATATTTGTATATATATATATTTATGTATGTATGTTGTACCTAGTAAATAAATAAATATTATTATTACAAATAAATATTACAAATAAATAAATAATTATTAATTTTGTTAATATCTTTTCAGGGAAAACTTGCGTTGCAACCCGTTCTCGCAAATTTAATGAGTCAATATTGACTTATTAAATATGTGCATAGGTGACATACTTAACATAATAGATACCCCTTAAAAAGATTCATAGAAAACACCGACCTTACCTAACCTACTTAGTATGTTAAGATAAGCATCTTACTGCTTCGTAATTACAATTATTACCTAACCTATAATAGGTACAGGTTAAGTAATAATTGTAATTACGAAGCAATAAGATGCTTATCTTAAGATACTAACAAGGTTAGGTAAGGTCGGTGTTTTCTATGAATCTTTTTAAGGGTATCTATTATGTTTAGTATATCACCTATGCACGTAGTTAATAAGTCAATATTGACTTTACGAATTTGCGAGAACGGGTTGTGCAAGTACGATTCGCATACAAGAGGGGCAACAAGAGGCAGAGGATGTCTACTAAGAAAATTCACAATTAATTGTTTATCCTCACACTCTTGATATATGGTCTTCTCTGGTCTCTTTATTTTCTCTCCTAACAAATGTCCTTTTTTTTTTTATTTCTTTTACGTTTCTCTCCTGTTTTTCTTGTCTCTTTTTATCTCTCCTTTCCTCCTCTCTTCTAACACCTCTCGTTTTCTGTCTCTTCTAGCTTCTCTCTTCCTTTACTTTTTACATTTGTGGAATTCATTTGCGTCATTTTTATCTTGTATCTTTTTCTTATCTTGTCTTTATATTATCTTGTCTTTCTCTTCCCACTTCTCTCATTTCTCTCTCCCCTCTCTGTTGTTTCTATTCTGTCTTCTCTCCCCTTGCCTTAATTTTGTTCTGTGTCCTCTCTTCTTGCATGGTGCTAACATTTGAATAAATGATTTATAATTTGTATTTTTAGTCATAGAAAAACTATAGTGTTGTGTTATATAGTATATAGTGTATACTCAGGAAATTTTACTTGTTTTAGTTTTAAGTAACAATAACTGCTTGTGACGTCAGACTGATCTCAGCATGACATGAATCACAGCCTGCTTGATCATGAATTGTTTGAATTTGCTTAATTGTCAAGTTCTCTTGAATAATATATATTTTGTCTCTTTCTCTTTCTTTCTCTGAAATTAAGAAATCTTTTCTTTCTCTTTCTACATGAATATTATACTTGGCTGTGTTTACATTCACTTGTAGATTTTTATTTTTAGTTAATTAGTCCTAAACTTTTGATTTATAGATTTTTATTTTTAGTCATAGAAAAACTATAATGTTATATGTATACTCGGGAAATTTTACTTGTTTTAGTTTTAAGTAACAATAACTGCTTGTAACGTCAGACTGATCTCAGCATGACATGAATCACAGGCTGCTTGATCACAAAATCTATTGTGGTCACATATTGCATATATAGATTTTTATAGATTTTACGTTTATATTTTGTTATAGATATAGTCTATATATTTCGAGCTATTACATATATTTTGTTGTATTACTCAATCTTAAATAAATATAATATTTTAATTCTCTTTTTGTACCCTATTTATTTGTAATTTACACGTACATATATAGGATGTCCATTTTTTTCTCAGATATGTCTTCTTTCTTTCTCTCCCTTTCTATTTCAGATATAATTTAAAAAATTATTATACCCTGATTTACCCTAAACGTTTTAATGTAGGTAATTAAAAGATTATAAGAAGGTTTTTTTAAATGTTATTTATTTACGTTCTAAGGTCGTATATAAAAATTCTCAAAAAACATTTTTAAAACGTAATTATAAAACAATGCTGAAAACAATGAAATGTCGTTTTTAGAACGTTTTAAAAACGTGAAAATGCTGGGATCTTACTCCGTAATGTTGTAATTTAAGAAAGTTAATGAGTTAACAGTGTAAAAAAGTCCTAATGTAGGTCAACAAATAAATGAACAAGGGTACTCATTTCTTCCAAGAGCTGCATATATAAAGTTAATCATACTAAGTGGTGCATGATTGGTCCTTTTTTGGGCCTGAAACCATTATGGCAAAAACTAAGTAAATTTTGTTTTGCTCAGTAGGATTAAGGCTGCTTGTAGATTAACTCTTTAA
The DNA here is from genome assembly GCF_040958095.1 of Procambarus clarkii. Lineage (NCBI taxonomy): Eukaryota > Metazoa > Arthropoda > Malacostraca > Decapoda > Cambaridae > Procambarus > Procambarus clarkii. The sequence continues at coordinate 11,749,936 of NC_091204.1, forward strand.
AATACTTTACACAAAATCTGCAGAGTTTATTGGTCTATAATTGTTGACTTCAGTGAGACTGACACTTTAATGGACTAAGGTTACTCCTGCTTTTCTACCCCTTAGAATATCAGGAAAGGTTTGGAGTTCAAATGATTTGTTGTAGAGCAATGAAATGGCTGGAGCTAAAAATCTAGAGGTTTCTTTAAAAATTAGGGTTAATATGTGAACATATGGTATCTGTGCCTGGGGTTCATTCATCCACTGCAAATTACCTGATGCTCATCACCACCCAATAAAAATATGCTATCAGAACAATAAAATTGTCTTCAAACAACACACAGCCTCTCTGTTTAAATCCATGAACATGCTACATATACACTCGCTCTACACATTCTCTTGTGCTATTTACATGTACAAAACCTTGTTCCTAAATGCTACTCCTGATCTGAAACTCTCCATTGATAGATGTAATAGAACCCACGAGCACCACAACATAAATAAATATGTTTGATATAAATTGACAGTCATGCTAATATAATTGCCAGTAAGGTTTATGTAATTCACCTTAATATAATTGCCAGTTTGGATAATATAATTGACAGAGGATTATACGAATCAGGATAATATTATTGCTAATCAAGCTAATATAACTTGGAATCAGGCTTTTTCACCCACAGGGTTATTGATCAATGGAACTGACTACCCACCAATGCCATAACTGCCAAAATGTGCTGAATTTCAAAATATACCTGGAAAAAATCAAGGAAAATTGGGGGGGGGGGGGAAGGGAATCTTCAACAAGCTGCCAGCTTCCCGTTTTTATTGAGGCAACTAGGGTTAGTGGCCCTCAGGTAAATCGGGTAAAATATTATTCCAAGACAATTACAGCATAACTGATAAAGTTAGGCTAGAGTAATATAAATTTCTGGTAAATTTAGAGTGATGTAAATTTCTAGAGTAATATAAATATAAATTTCATATTAACTTGACTGACAGTTATAAATGCCAATCTGCCTTCAATAAACTCTTCAGTGAAATATTTATAATCAAAAGTATTATGCATAAATATGCCTAAACAAAAAATATAAAATAGACATCAGTTTGCATATGAATCTGATGAGAAAATTCCTTGATTAACCTACATTTCCCTATCAATCAAATGGTCTCATCTTAAGTACGTCTCAGACTGTCTTCTTCACCAGCACCAATGCTAAATAATATTACAACAATAATGTCCATATCTTAGCTACAGAGCATATTACATTTTAAATAAATTTTCACAGAGAACAAAAACAGAAAGCACATTATTATTTACATAAATATGAAGAAAAACATTTAAAGCTTTGATTTATCTTTGCTAAACTAGAGATATTTCTATACTTATAAGCAATTTTGAATTTTCCTATAGTGACAGCTTCTCTAGTTGTTGCTTGGTCATCTAACTTTCATAAAAGAACAATATAATAAAATATCTTGATCTTTACCTTTCATGGTGAAGTGTATTTCTTAAACAAAATAGAATTACCTTTGAAGAACATCCAACTGACATTGTGATAGCACACTGTTAGATTAAAGTTAAGTTACTATACCTGTATGTGCCTCATTATCCTTCAACATTCTCTTAATTACCTTCCACACTCTAAGTGTTTAGCCTATTATCTGCATGTATCATTTTGTGCCTCTTCATATCACTAAGACGACTGAATCTCTTCTCACACTCTGGACACTCGTGAGGCTTGTCACCTGAATGCACTAACATGTGAGTCTTCATATGGTCAAGACGACTGAATCTCTTCCCACACTCTGGACACTCATGAGGTTTGTCACCTGAATGCACTAACATGTGAGTCGTCATATTTCCACGTTGACTGAATCTCTTCCCACACTCTGGACATTCATGAGGTTTGTCACCTGAATGCACTAACATGTGCCTTATTATAGTTCCACGTTTTCTAAATTTTTTGCCACACTCTGGACACTCGTGAGGCTTGTCACCTAAATGCACTAACATGTGCATTATTATTTTTCCACGTACTCTAAATTTTTTGCCACACTCAGCACATTGAAAAGGTCTCTCATCCGAATGCACCATCCTGTGGGTCTTCATATGTCCATGCTGACTGAATCTCTTCCCACACTCTGGACACTCATGATGTTTATCACCTGAATGTACTAACATGTGAGTCGTCATACTTCCACGTAGACTGAATTTCTTCCCACACTCTGGACATTCATGAGGTTTATCACCTGAATGCACTAACATGTGACGTTCCACATGTGAAGGACGGGGGAATACCTTCTGACACTGTGGACACTGGTGAGTCTTCATCTTCTTTATGACAGGTGCAGTTTGTGTGAAGGTTTTCTCCCCCGGATGTTGGGAGAAGCGTCAAGGCTTGAGTGTTGTTTCTTAGAGTTAGACTTGATGTGAGCACTTGGCGGTCAATGGTGGTGCTTCTTCTTTATGATAGGTGCAGTTTGTGTCAAGGTTTTCCCTTAATGCTCGTGCTGGACATCACCGGCTGGCGCGCTGCTAAGATGGCGGCGGTTGTTTACCCTCTCATCACCTGAGCGTTCCAATGTTTTTGTCTGGTTCCATATATCATTTTCCCTACTTATTTTTGTTTATAACTGGTCATTTACAATTAACACTTGTAGTTATATTCATGTTTTCCAATCAAAGAATGTACTTGAAATGGTTTCTTTAAACATAAAGCCACACGATTATACTTTTTGAAGGAAATAGCTTTCCCATACTGGATGCACTACATGCGCAGATTGACCAACAGGAGTTTCATATTCACTTTTATTTATTTATATATATATATATATATATATATATATATATATATATATATATATATATATATATATATATATATATATATATATATATATATATATATATATATATATATATATATATATATATATATATATATATATATATATATATATATATATATATATATATATATATATATATATATATATATATTTCATTGAATATGACCGCATATTCTGTATTTATTATTTTCTGGTTTAGGGCTTCTATCCCTCTAACTATTTTCTTAGCATCAGGGCTTAGCATCAGGATTATGCCTGAACGGTAGAAGTGAGTGCCCCCAAAGATACAAAGCCAGTGTTCTCAATGCTTATATTCGTCGAGCGCTTACCCACTGCTCTGAATGGAGCAACGTGAGTAGAGAGTTTGAAAGAGTAACTCAGGTATTGGTGAACAACGGATATAGCAACGCGGAAATAAACGCTGCTATAAGAAGACACTTGGACCGTTGGTATAATTCAGAACCTAGAACAGAAACCACAACACCCCCAATAAAATTATATTACAAATCAACCATGCACAGTGAACATATAAAAGAGGAAAGAATAATGAAAGAAATAATCCGTAAAGGAGTAAAAAGCACTACTCCTAACCAAAACATAAACCTGATAATATTCTACAAAACCAAGAAGTCTTCCGAACTCCTTATCAAAAACAGCCCGAAGCCGACGGAGAACCCTCTACAGCAGTCAAGCGTTGTATACATGTACACTTGCCCCCACGAAGGATGTAACCTTCAATGTAAGTACATAGGCATGACGTCGACCAAGCTGACGAGGCGTTTGACATGCCATCTTCAATCTGGTGCCCCTAGGAATCACATGAGACAAGCCCATGACATTACTCTAACAAGAGAAATGTTGAACAAGAATACTTGCATAATAGACAAAACCCAAGATTCAAGAAGATTACAAATTCTTGAGGCAATTCACATAAGAATAGAGCGACCTACCATGAACACCCAAATCACGGAACTATTTACTCTACCCACCATGAGAGTAAGGACAAGACAAGAACATATCGATGCCAACACAGAAGACAATGTCCAACATAACAGGCCAATTACACTGGATTAATCTTTGTGTTTGGATAGGAGATGCCTCGTATGGGCCAATAAGCCTTCTGCAGCCCCTATGTTTATCCCTTATGTATCCCCCCATGTTTTTCACCTTCATTGTATTATCACCTGACCTAATGCGGGTATAAAATCAACTAGTATTGTAAGATCTGTTCACTTGAGAATGAACCATGGAGGTTCGAAACGTCGTGCAAATTATACAAATAAGTGTAATACACTCTATAGTAAATCACTTCTTTTCTTCACCTTAAAAGTACGAAAATGAGTTTTGGAGAACTCCTATTCCAATTAAGCCCTGATGCTAAGAAAATAGTTAGAGGGATAGAAGCCCTAAACCAGAAAATAATAAATACAGAATATGCGGTCATATTCAATGAAACATGTTTGAAAGAAAACCTGCTGCCAGTATACACCAATATATATATATATATATATTATTAAATATGACCGAAAAAGTAAGATTAATAATTCTAACACGAATTTTCTCAATCTTTCGTACATTACGCTTCACTGTTGGAGGTAAATCAAAAATCACTTCTCCAAAATTCATTTTTATTTCTAGTCTGACGCGACACGGGCGCGTTTCGTAAAACTTATTACATTTTCAAAGACTTCACAAATACACAACTGATTAGAACTTAAGTATCTCTGATTTTATATCTACATTTGAGTGAGGTGGGAGGGGTGATGTGGCATTAACACAAGACAGAACAAGAGGGGATATTAATAGGGTATTAAAAGTATCAACACAAGACAGAACAGAAACAATGGGTATTGAATAGAAGTGTTTGTAGAAAGCCTATTGGTCCATATTTCTTGATGCTTCTATATTGGAGCGGAGTCTTGAGGTGGGTAGAATATAGTTGTGCAATAATTGGCTGTTGATTGCTGGTGTTGACTTCTTGATGTGTAGTGCCTCGCAAACGTCAAGCCGCCTGCTATCGCTGTATCTATCGATGATTTCTGTGTTGTTTACTAGGATTTCTCTGGCGATGGTTTGGTTATGGGAAGAGATTATATGTTCCTTAATGGAGCCCTGTTGCTTATGCATCGTTAAACGCCTAGAAAGAGATGTTGTTGTCTTGCCTATATACTGGGTTTTTTGGAGCTTACAGTCCCCAAGTGGGCATTTGAAGGCATAGACGACGTTAGTCTCTTTTAAAGCGTTCTGTTTTGTGTCTGGAGAGTTTCTCATGTTTAGTGTCTGGAGAGTTTCTCATGAGTAGGCTGGCCGTTTTTCTGGTTTTATAGTAAATCGTCAGTTGTATCCTCTGATTTTTGTCTGTAGGGATAACGTTTCTATTAACAATATCTTTCAGGATCCTTTCCTCCGTTTTATGAGCTGTGGAAAAGAAGTTCCTGTAAAATAGTCTAATAGGGGGTATAGGTGTTGTGTTAGTTGTCTCTTCAGAGGTTGCATGGTTTTTCACTTTCCTTCTTATGATGTCTTCGATGAAACCATTGGAGAAGCCGTTATTGACTAGGACCTGCCTTACTCTACAGAGTTCTTCGTCGACTTGCTTCCATTCTGAGCTGTGGCTGAGAGCACTGTCGACGTATGCGTTAACAACACTCCTCTTGTACCTGTCAGGGCAGTCGCTGTTGGCATTTAGGCACATTCCTATGTTTGTTTCCTTAGTGTAGACTGCAGTGTGGAAACCTCCGCCCTTTTCCATGACTGTTACATCTAGAAAAGGCAGCTTCCCATCCTTTTCCGTCTCGTAAGTGAAACGCAGCACGGAACTCTGCTCAAATGCCTCCTTCAGCTCCTGCAGATGTCTGACATCAGGTACCTGTGTAAAAATGTCGTCAACATACCTGCAGTATATGGCCGGTTTCAAGTTCATGTCGACTAAGACTTTTTGCTCGATGGTACCCATGTAGAAGTTTGCAAACAGGACACCTAGGGGAGAACCCATGGCGACCCCATCTACTTGCTTATACATGTGCCCATCCGGGCTCAAGAAGGGTGCCTCTTTAGTACAAGCTTGGAGTAGTTTCCTCAGAATACTTTCTGGCATGTCAAGAGGAGTACAGGCTGGATCACGATACACTCTGTCGGCTATCATTCCGATTGTCTCGTCCACAGGTACGTTGGTAAACAGTGATTCTACGTCCAACGAGGCTCTTATCCCTGTGGCCCGTGTGCCCCGCAGTAAGTCCACAAATTCCTTTGGAGACTTCAGGCTGAAGGCGCAAGGAACATAAGGAGTCAGCAGGCCGTTGAGTCGCTTCGCCAGTCTGTACGTGGGTGTGGGTATCTGGCTAATGATTGGCCGAAGTGGGTTTCCAGGCTTGTGCGTCTTGACATTTCCATACGCATATCCAGGTTTATATTCCCCAATGATCTTTGGCAGGTGGAGTCCGGATTTCTTGGCGTTCACAGTTTCGATCAGTTTGTTGACCTTTGCTTTTAATTCGGCTGTAGTGTCCTTCGTTACCCTTTGGAACTTAGTTTGGTCAGAGAGTATGATGTTCATTTTCGCCAGATATTCGTCTTTTTTAAGAATGACATATATTGGCGACTTGTCACCTCTCCTGACAACTATCTCCTTGTTCTCACGAAGGCTTTTAGCTGCCGCTTTAAGCTCGGGGGACAGTATGGTGCTTCTGTAGTTGCCTCGATTCTTTCCTCCTTCTGCAATAAGTTCTGCTTGTAAGGTATCTTTGGTAGTGACCTTCTTTTGTGTCTCGAGGTCGAATATGTCGTCCAACAAGCTTTAGTTGCCTCGATTCTTTCCTCCTTCTGCAATAAGTTCTGCTTGTTGGACGACATATTCGACCTCGAGACACAAAAGAAGGTCACTACCAAAGATACCTTACAAGCAGAACTTATTGCAGAAGGAGGAAAGAATCGAGGCAACTACAGAAGCACCATACTGTCCCCCGAGCTTAAAGCGGCAGCTAAAAGCCTTCGTGAGAACAAGGAGATAGTTGTCAGGAGAGGTGACAAGTCGCCAATATATGTCATTCTTAAAAAAGACGAATATCTGGCGAAAATGAACATCATACTCTCTGACCAAACTAAGTTCCAAAGGGTAACGAAGGACACTACAGCCGAATTAAAAGCAAAGGTCAACAAACTGATCGAAACTGTGAACGCCAAGAAATCCGGACTCCACCTGCCAAAGATCATTGGGGAATATAAACCTGGATATGCGTATGGAAATGTCAAGACGCACAAGCCTGGAAACCCACTTCGGCCAATCATTAGCCAGATACCCACACCCACGTACAGACTGGCGAAGCGACTCAACGGCCTGCTGACTCCTTATGTTCCTTGCGCCTTCAGCCTGAAGTCTCCAAAGGAATTTGTGGACTTACTGCGGGGCACACGGGCCACAGGGATAAGAGCCTCGTTGGACGTAGAATCACTGTTTACCAACGTACCTGTGGACGAGACAATCGGAATGATAGCCGACAGAGTGTATCGTGATCCAGCCTGTACTCCTCTTGACATGCCAGAAAGTATTCTGAGGAAACTACTCCAAGCTTGTACTAAAGAGGCACCCTTCTTGAGCCCGGATGGGCACATGTATAAGCAAGTAGATGGGGTCGCCATGGGTTCTCCCCTAGGTGTCCTGTTTGCAAACTTCTACATGGGTACCATCGAGCAAAAAGTCTTAGTCGACATGAACTTGAAACCGGCCATATACTGCAGGTATGTTGACGACATTTTTACACAGGTACCTGATGTCAGACATCTGCAGGAGCTGAAGGAGGCATTTGAGCAGAGTTCCGTGCTGCGTTTCACTTACGAGACGGAAAAGGATGGGAAGCTGCCTTTTCTAGATGTAACAGTCATGGAAAAGGGCGGAGGTTTCCACACTGCAGTCTACACTAAGGAAACAAACATAGGAATGTGCCTAAATGCCAACAGCGACTGCCCTGACAGGTACAAGAGGAGTGTTGTTAACGCATACGTCGACAGTGCTCTCAGCCACAGCTCAGAATGGAAGCAAGTCGACGAAGAACTCTGTAGGGTAAGGCAGGTCCTAGTCAATAACGGCTTCTCCAATGGTTTCATCGAAGACATCATAAGAAGGAAAGTGAAAAACCATGCAACCTCTGAAGAGACAACTAACACAACACCTATACCCCCTATTAGACTATTTTACAGGAACTTCTTTTCCACAGCTCATAAAACGGAGGAAAGGATCCTGAAAGATATTGTTAATAGAAACGTTATCCCTACAGACAAAAATCAGAGGATACAACTGACGATTTACTATAAAACCAGAAAAACGGCCAGCCTACTCATGAGAAACTCTCCAGACACTAAACATGAGAAACTCTCCAGACACAAAACAGAACGCTTTAAAAGAGACTAACGTCGTCTATGCCTTCAAATGCCCACTTGGGGACTGTAAGCTCCAAAAAACCCAGTATATAGGCAAGACAACAACATCTCTTTCTAGGCGTTTAACGATGCATAAGCAACAGGGCTCCATTAAGGAACATATAATCTCTTCCCATAACCAAACCATCGCCAGAGAAATCCTAGTAAACAACACAGAAATCATCGATAGATACAGCGATAGCAGGCGGCTTGACGTTTGCGAGGCACTACACATCAAGAAGTCAACACCAGCAATCAACAGCCAATTATTGCACAACTATATTCTACCCACCTCAAGACTCCGCTCCAATATAGAAGCATCAAGAAATATGGACCAATAGGCTTTCTACAAACACTTCTATTCAATACCCATTGTTTCTGTTCTGTCTTGTGTTGATACTTTTAATACCCTATTAATATCCCCTCTTGTTCTGTCTTGTGTTAATGCCACATCACCCCTCCCACCTCACTCAAATGTAGATATAAAATCAGAGATACTTAAGTTCTAATCAGTTGTGTATTTGTGAAGTCTTTGAAAATGTAATAAGTTTTACGAAACGCGCCCGTGTCGCGTCAGACTAGAAATAAAAATGAATTTTGGAGAAGTGATTTTTGATTTACCTCCAACAGTGAAGCGTAATGTACGAAAGATTGAGAAAATTCGTGTTAGAATTATTAATCTTACTTTTTCGGTCATATTTAATAATATATATATATATATATATTGGTGTATACTGGCAGCAGGTTTTCTTTCAAACATGTTTCATTGAATATGACCGCATATTCTGTATTTATTATTTTCTGGTTTAGGGCTTCTATCCCTCTAACTATTTTCTTAGCATCAGGGCTTAATTGGAATAGGAGTTCTCCAAAACTCATTTTCGTACTTTTAAGGTGAAGAAAAGAAGTGATTTACTATAGAGTGTATTACACTTATTTGTATAATTTGCACGACGTTTCGAACCTCCATGGTTCATTCTCAAGTGAACAGATCTTACAATACTAGTTGATTTTATACCCGCATTAGGTCAGGTGATAATACAATGAAGGTGAAAAACATGGGGGGATACATAAGGGATAAACATAGGGGCTGCAGAAGGCTTATTGGCCCATACGAGGCATCTCCTATCCAAACACAAAGATTAATCCAGTGTAATTGGCCTGTTATGTTGGACATTGTCTTCTGTGTTGGCATCGATATGTTCTTGTCTTGTCCTTACTCTCATGGTGGGTAGAGTAAATAGTTCCGTGATTTGGGTGTTCATGGTAGGTCGCTCTATTCTTATGTGAATTGCCTCAAGAATTTGTAATCTTCTTGAATCTTGGGTTTTGTCTATTATGCAAGTATTCTTGTTCAACATTTCTCTTGTTAGAGTAATGTCATGGGCTTGTCTCATGTGATTCCTAGGGGCACCAGATTGAAGATGGCATGTCAAACGCCTCGTCAGCTTGGTCGACGTCATGCCTATGTACTTACATTGAAGGTTACATCCTTCGTGGGGGCAAGTGTACATGTATACAACGCTTGACTGCTGTAGAGGGTTCTCCGTCGGCTTCGGGCTGTTTTTGATAAGGAGTTCGGAAGACTTCTTGGTTTTGTAGAATATTATCAGGTTTATGTTTTGGTTAGGAGTAGTGCTTTTTACTCCTTTACGGATTATTTCTTTCATTATTCTTTCCTCTTTTATATGTTCACTGTGCATGGTTGATTTGTAATATAATTTTATTGGGGGTGTTGTGGTTTCTGTTCTAGGTTCTGAATTATACCAACGGTCCAAGTGTCTTCTTATAGCAGCGTTTATTTCCGCGTTGCTATATCCGTTGTTCACCAATACCTGAGTTACTCTTTCAAACTCTCTACTCACGTTGCTCCATTCAGAGCAGTGGGTAAGCGCTCGACGAATATAAGCATTGAGAACACTGGCTTTGTATCTTTGGGGGCACTCACTTCTACCGTTCAGGCATAATCCTGATGCTAAGCCCTGATGCTAAGAAAATAGTTAGAGGGATAGAAGCCCTAAACCAGAAAATAATAAATACAGAATATGCGGTCATATTCAATGAAATATATATATATATATATATATATATATATATATATATATATATATATATATATATATATATATATATATATATATATATATATATATATATATATATATATATATATATATATATATATATATATATATATATATATATATATATATATATATATATATATATATATATATATATATATATATATATATATATATATATATATATATATATATATATATATATATATATATAAATAAATAAAAGTGAATATGAAACTCCTGTTGGTCAATCTGCGCATGTAGTGCATCCAGTATGGGAAAGCTATTTCCTTCAAAAAGTATAATCGTGTGGCTTTATGTTTAAAGAAACCATTTCAAGTACATTCTTTGATTGGAAAACATGAATATAACTACAAGTGTTAATTGTAAATGACCAGTTATAAACAAAAATAAGTAGGGAAAATGATATATGGAACCAGACAAAAACATTGGAACGCTCAGGTGATGAGAGGGTAAACAACCGCCGCCATCTTAGCAGCGCGCCAGCCGGTGATGTCCAGCACGAGCATTAAGGGAAAACCTTGACACAAACTGCACCTATCATAAAGAAGAAGCACCACCATTGACCGCCAAGTGCTCACATCAAGTCTAACTCTAAGAAACAACACTCAAGCCTTGACGCTTCTCCCAACATCCGGGGGAGAAAACCTTCACACAAACTGCACCTGTCATAAAGAAGATGAAGACTCACCAGTGTCCACAGTGTCAGAAGGTATTCCCCCGTCCTTCACATGTGGAACGTCACATGTTAGTGCATTCAGGTGATAAACCTCATGAATGTCCAGAGTGTGGGAAGAAATTCAGTCTACGTGGAAGTATGACGACTCACATGTTAGTACATTCAGGTGATAAACATCATGAGTGTCCAGAGTGTGGGAAGAGATTCAGTCAGCATGGACATATGAAGACCCACAGGATGGTGCATTCGGATGAGAGACCTTTTCAATGTGCTGAGTGTGGCAAAAAATTTAGAGTACGTGGAAAAATAATAATGCACATGTTAGTGCATTTAGGTGACAAGCCTCACGAGTGTCCAGAGTGTGGCAAAAAATTTAGAAAACGTGGAACTATAATAAGGCACATGTTAGTGCATTCAGGTGACAAACCTCATGAATGTCCAGAGTGTGGGAAGAGATTCAGTCAACGTGGAAATATGACGACTCACATGTTAGTGCATTCAGGTGACAAACCTCATGAGTGTCCAGAGTGTGGGAAGAGATTCAGTCGTCTTGACCATATGAAGACTCACATGTTAGTGCATTCAGGTGACAAGCCTCACGAGTGTCCAGAGTGTGAGAAGAGATTCAGTCGTCTTAGTGATATGAAGAGGCACAAAATGATACATGCAGATAATAGGCTAAACACTTAGAGTGTGGAAGGTAATTAAGAGAATGTTGAAGGATAGAGGCACATACAGGTATAGTAACTTAACTTTAATCTAACAGTGTGCTATCACAATGTCAGTTGGATGTTCTTCAAAGGTAATTCTATTTTGTTTAAGAAATACACTTCACCATGAAAGGTAAAGATCAAGATATTTTATTATATTGTTCTTTTATGAAAGTTAGATGACCAAGCAACAACTAGAGAAGCTGTTACTATAGGAAAATTCAAAATTGCTTATAAGTATAGAAATATCTCTAGTTTAGCAAAGATAAATCAAAGCTTTAAATGTTTTTCTTCATATTTATGTAAATAATAATGTGCTTTCTGTTTTTGTTCTCTGTGAAAATTTATTTAAAATGTAATATGCTCTGTAGCTAAGATATGGACATTATTGTTGTAATATTATTTAGCATTGGTGCTGGTGAAGAAGACAGTCTGAGACGTACTTAAGATGAG
>NC_091204.1:11767126-11794626 GCF_040958095.1 Procambarus clarkii
GCAGTTTCATAAAATGTAGGGTTGGACAAGTATGTGAGTGGGATTGGGTGATTATAGATAGGAGCTACCTCGCATGGGCCAATAGGCCTTCTGCAGTTACCTTTGTTCTTATGTTCTTATAATTACTAAGCAATTATCCCATTATCTATTACATCAGTCATAGCCTACTTTTTGGGTGCTTTCTCAGTGTCAGTTATTTTAACATATACTTTATAATGCTTTTATTTTAAATGTACATTCAAGATATGTAATATAATAACATGTACACTTTCTATATACTGTATTAATTTCCAGGTAACATGTTGCAAGCCATACACACTGAAGTGAATGAACTGAAAAGTGATATGAAGATATTGAAAACAACTTTGACTACAAAAGAAACAGGCAAGATCATAGAAGATCTAATACTACGAGGGGGCCTCGTAGCCTGGTGGATAGCGCGCAGGACTCGTAATTCTGTGGCGCGGGTTCGATTCCCGCACGAGGCAGAAACAAATGGGCAAAGTTTCTTTCACCCTAAGTGCCCCTCTTACCTAGCAGTAAATAGGTACCTGGGAGTTAGTCAGCTGTCACGGGCTGCTTCCTGGGATGTGTGTGTGTGGTGTGGGAAAAAAAAAAGTAGTTAGTAAACAGTTGATTGACAGTTGAGAGGCGGGCCGAAAGAGCAGAGCTCAACCCCCGCAAAACACAACTAGTAAACACCAAATCCTATTGCTGCAGAAGGTGATCTTAATGCTCTCAATAGGAAGTTAGCGGAATCGAGTTTCAGAACAAAATTTGTAAGTGGTATTTTAACAGTAATGTTTCCTTCAATTTTTCATCTTCTTAAATATTACAGATATTTGCTAATTTTCTAATTAAAATTTTTTGGTAGTTCATGCAGAAAAGATAAAATTGCTAAATAATAAGAATAATGATATAATCTTGTTTATATAGGATAGGATAAAATCTAACACTTACGCATTTGTAAATTATGTAATATTAACACCAAGTCTTTCACACTCTCCTGAGTGCTTTCTCAAGGTCTTGAGTGTATGGTTAGGATGAGGCTTACATTTCAACGACTATATTTCTCTTGCTAATTTTGATAGTCGTTAAGATGTATCTCTTCATAACACACACACACTTATCAGCTTGATGGGGGTCTGGGAGTTCTTCTACTCCCCAAGCCCGGCCCGAGGCTAGGCTTGACTTGAGAACTTTATTCTAGTGCTTGGCTTGGGCTTGGTGATTGTGGGGATTATCATAGAGGATTACATGCTGTTATGGAAATAGTCAACTAGAGGGTTATTTTATAGACCCAGGTCAATATTGAAATCACCTCCTAGAATGATGTGATTTGTTGAGATGTTATTTATATGATAAGATTCCTTATCATAAATAAGTTATTTATGATGATATATATATATATATATTAAATATATAATATATATCAAATTTACTAGTGTACTACATTTTTGCTGTTACTTTTAGGTGTTGCTTTTAACCAGTGTACGTGGGTCTGATTGTGCAACTATGGTTCGAAGAATGATGAAGAAGATAGGAACAAACGGCCTTTGGTCATTATACAGCCTAAAAGGACAAAAGAAGAAATTAGCATTTCTAGAAAAACAAGAACTATATAATGTTATTTTAAGTAAGTAACAAAAAAATTAAATAATTTTTTTTTATTTAAAATTCACTAAAAAATTTAAATTTTAAGTTCAAATTAAGTGTACATTAAGTATAAATGATTATATTTCTATCACTTGCTCTTAAGATTGTTTCATTTAATAGAGGTTGGTCATAATTGTTCTCTGCTGCTAGTACTGTAGAACTGACAGACTTAGCTATGGGAAAATGTAAACTTAATTGGTTTATCCTTTACAGTATTTTGCAGTTTATTTCATGATCCTGTGGTTAATATTTGCATAAATAGTAGATTGCAAAATGCATTTTTATATCATTAGTATTAAATAATAATAATGTAAATAATTGACTTTTAAACAATGTACAATTCATTGGTCAGTGAGATTACATTAGTAATATTTTTTCATTAATAATAATAATAATAATAATAATTTTTATTTAGGCAAAGTGTTATGATCTCAGCCTACAGGAGAAACGAGTCTCCCTCCTTGAGAGTTATTCATCAAGCCTGACCTGATTAGAAGGTCTAGCAAATATTGAGGTAATAACCCATATGTAAAATAGTTGCTTGCATATGTATAACAGTTTGAGATTATGGGCAATAAAGGAGAAAACAGATAAATGACTGGCTAGGAGATGTGGACATTATACTGGAGGCGTGAGGCTCGCTTCCGGAGGACCTTGACCTCACTTGAGTGCCAGACATCGCAGGGGGAAGCCGTGCTCCGTTTGAGCTCCCGCCAGAAGGGAACCCCTAGTGATATATCTCGAAGAGAAGAGAAGTGTGTAGACGTGCCAGCTGTGGAACTGAGCTGGGAACGTTGTGGGCTCAAGTCCTGGTCGAAGAAGAGAGTATCAAGCCGGCCAGAGACATTATTGTGGGCCGTGGAGCGCCCTGACCAGACGCCGTCAGAGGGAAAGCGCCCTCGACCAGCCGATCTGTGGTTTGTCTTTTGGGGAAGAAGTTGCTGAGAACTTCGAAGCCAGCAGATGAAGTAGCTGATGAGACTCCAAGGTAGTGGAGCAGAGGACCTCGAGCTGTGAGGAGAAGCAGCAGTGAAGAGGAGTGTCACGTGCTTCTGTAGAGGTGGAGAAGCACCATAGTTGCTCGAGGAAACTTCATGGTGTAGCAGCCAAGAGAGCTGTGGAAGACCCTAGCAGAAGGGTGAAGCACCGTAGTTGCTCAAGGAAGCTTCATGATAGCAGCCTGGAGGAGCTGCAGAGGATCCTGGTAGTGAAGCCCGGAAGAACCTAAGGATATTAGGGTAGTGAACTTCCAGAGGTGGAAGGGGAAGTTCTGGTGGATTACTTATAGGGAGTCGATAGTGTTTGGTTGTCATTAGCGTGCAAGACGCAGTGAGAGGTGAGTGACTGTTTGCATTCTTATGTCAAGGAGTGATTTATTCTGAAGCTTAGAGTTGCAATCGTAGGCTTGATTACCTACAGATGTATGTGCTCGAGGACTGACAGTGATCGATTAATCATTGTTGTGTATCAATGAACATTTATACTGATATATGTTATTGCATTCAAATGCTGATTTTCTATATATACATTATCTTGCTGATAGTGCAACAGTGTACGTAGGCTTGATCAACTTGAGGAGGTTAATAGTATCAGGTGGTGAACCAGGAGATAGGATACCACTTGATAAGCTGATAATAGAGTTCTGATGGTGTTGGAGTGCAACCTGATTGTGATTTTATGGAGTATAGGATTCATTATTATTATATGTGTGTATGTATCGTGTATGTGCTTTGTCCAGTAAATGTGTCACAATTTGCTGGTGTTCGACCTTGTCCTAGTGAGGCTTCCCAGGAGGTAGTAAAGAAGGAGAGAGAGAGAGAAAGAACCAAGAACCACTGCCGTGGACAGGGTAAAAGGTAATACTAATAAGTCAAAAAGGGGATTGAGGAGATCATATCACCTAAGGAGAGAGAGTGGGGAGTCACAGCGGCTCGAGTGGGTGTGTGCACGTGACAACGAGGCTAAGTGTTGGAGCCGCATCCCCTAAACGTGTGACGTTGAGCCCCTCTCCAAGAGCCAGAAGCGCCAAGGGTGATCTCCTAGTGAAGTGTAAGCACTCTACCGAGTTGTGGGTTGGGTTGTCCGTAGAGAAGGATCAACGGCGACAACACCAACAACCCACAGTCTATAATAAAATTGGGGGCCTGTCCGGGAGAGTGAACTGACACACCCACACCCTGTCCAAGAGTGGATTTGTACACCCTTGCTGAAATAGATAAACTGTGTGACTGCAGGTGTATATTCTCTCTTGGGAAGACTCACAGGACAGGATGACAGCAGTCCTGAATTTTAGAGGTTCGGAGAAAGACCTTGCGAGAGCCCAGAAGTACATTGATACAGGAGATGATGAAATCTTGCAAAATTGTACCCAGGAACAACTTTGGTTGATCGGTAAAATGTATGGTGTTAGGTTGAAGTCAAACAGGGCGTCTAGTAAACGAAAGGAAATCAAGGCAATAACGCAGATAGACAGAGTAAGCATGTTCTGCAAAACTCATGACGAGAAGATTCTAGACATGTGCACTAGGAGGCAGATAAGGATGTTGGAAGACCATTTCGGCCTAAAGGGTGGGCAAGATAAGATAGAGGATGGACGCGAGGCGCTGCGGACTTGGTTAAGGGAACAAAAAGCAGAAGAAGAGAAGGAAGCGAAACACCAATGTGAACAAGAGGAAACACAGTGCCAGCAAGGAGGAGCTGAAGCCCTGCCTCAGAATGAAGAACCCGATAGGTTGGAAGAAATTTCAGAGGAAACGGATGATGCGCCAAGTGACGAAGGAATTAATGTAAACTCAAGTAGCAGCAGGGAAAGCAGCCTTGAGAGGCGCGAGATGGAACCAAAGTTGGAACCAGGAGACAATGAGGTACAGCTGCAACGTGAAGAGAGGCAGGCTCGGCTTGAGCAAGAGAAAGCCAAAGCCGAGCAGGAGCGAGCTAAAGCTGAGCAAGAGAAAGCTAAAGCCGAACAGGAAAAAGCTAAAGCTGAACAGGAAAAACTTAAAGTCGGACAAGAGAGAGCCAAGGCCGAACAAGAAACGGCCAAGGCTGAACTGGCTATGATAAAGATGGAGGCCGCTAAAGCAGAACGAGAGAGAATTAAGACGGCACGAAGGGAGAACAGAGTGAAGAATGAGGCGAGATGCAGCAATGGCAGATCCAGTGGAGTCTGGGGAGGTAGAAATTATGAGAGACCCAGAAGAGTCTGGGGTGAGAAAAATTTTGATAAATGGGCAGATAAAAGTAAGTACCCTAAAACTCAGAAGAGTAGGTCGCACACTTCATCTGAAAGTGAGGATGGAGGAGCTAAACGAGAAACTGATCGGTATCCGGGAAATCAAGAGTCCAGTAAAGCCCCACAGAGTACGAGTAGTACGTCTGGCCCGAGGAACTCCAATGCGAGTGGACAAAGTCAGAGCCACTCTGGTTCGTATAGGAGAGATTTCTCCCAGGTGAGGTGTTACAATTGTAACGGATTGGGTCACGTGATGCGAGACTGTCGGCAGGGCAAGAGAGTTGTGACCCTGGCCATGTGTGACCCCCGAAGTAAATATACTAATGTGTCCCAAGACAAACCACAGAGATCAAACTTAGTGAACGAGAGGTATAGGCCGTTCATGAGCAAAGGTTGGATCAGTGTAGGAGGCCAACCTGAGGTAGAAGTTGGTATCTTAAGAGATACCGGAGCTAATCAGAGCTTGATTACAAGAAGCCTGATTGGGAATAATCGACGGTTAGCTGGCAGGAGTAAGATGAGAGTATATGGGTTATTGTCGGAGAGTGACATGCCCGTATGTGCTGTCCAGCTAAGGTCGGAATATGTGTCGGCAGAGGTGATGTTGGGAGTGTGCCCCGACATACCTGTTCCAGGAGTCCAAGTGATCCTGGGGAATGACTTGTGCGGGACAAAGGTGTTGACAAGAGTCATGGCGGAGACTGTGCCAGAGGAGTGCCCAGAAGGCCACGGCACGGGTGGGACACCTGAGAGTGTGAACCTGACTGACATCCGAGGAGATGAGTCAGGAGACCGCCAAGCCATTGAGTACCCTGTCTCGGTAGTGACGAAGGCAGAGGTGGCCGACGAGGAAGACCCTGGAGAAGGTGAGACAGTGTCGATTCAGCCGGTGGAAGATATCGACGTAGACATAGCATGGCTGTTTGATGAAGGTCCAGCCCAGGAAAATGAAGTCTCGGTGAGGTCAAAAGTGAAGATGGCCCAGCCGAAGAAGAATACTGTGAAGAGAGCGGACTTGAGTAGAGCCCAGACTGCTGAAATTAAGAGTTGGAAGGTGAATGCAACTGTGCTGAGTAGGAATGAGGAAGGATGTGGACGTACTGAGGACGAGAGTATAGCGTCAAGTGGTCCACGAGCACAGAGGCATAGGGATAGTGGAGTTAAGTTGTTTGAGATGTCAGGAGTTGACATGTTTCACAGAAAACGTGGAGAAAAGATAATGAAGAAGAGTAATAGCCGGGAAAATGAAAGGAGAAGAGACAGTATGTGTGGAGAGATGCTTACGAGCACTTTGGGAGAGGCAAAGCGACATGTATGGTCGAGAGCTGTTGGATGTAGTATAGTGCCCGAAGAAACTTTTAGGGAACGAAGAAGAGTTGAAGGAGAAGAAATGGAGTGGTATAGAAGTGAGAAATGTGGGAAGAGGAAGATGATACAAGCATGGAGGAATAGAAGAGAGCCGAGGACTCGATGGAAGTCAAACAGGGTGAGGTCTCGGATAAATGAGGAGACGAAAGGGAGGATAGTTGGTGAAGACGAGGGAGTGAAGTATGATGACAGGAGACGAAAGTATAATGGCAGTAGATGGAAGTGTGAAGACGACAGAGGAGGTACAGACAGTAGACGTCTGACTCTGGACGGGAAGAGAAGAAGACGAGGAAACGGATGGGTGGAGACAGTAAGTAGAGTGGACCAATGGATCGCAGGCGTCCAAGGAGGACAGCCTAGCCAAGAGGTGCCAGAGAAGTCAAATCGTTTATGAGAAGATCGTGTTTCTGGCGAGTTGTGAGCCAGATGTTGCAAGGAGCAACGAACTAGTTGTAGACTCCTAAGGGAGTATGTAAACAGACTAACCGGTCGAACCAATTGGTTGAAGAACGAGACAATGTAGTGGCTGATGTATTATCCCGAGCTTTGCCACTGGAATAACTCTCAAAAATAAGGGGAGGGGAGTGTTATGATCTCAGCCTACAGGAGAAACGAGTCTCCCTCCTTGAGAGTTATTCATCAAGCCTGACCTGATTAGAAGGTCTAGCAAATATTGAGGTAATAACCCATATGTAAAATAGTTGCTTGCATATGTATAACAGTTTGAGATTATGGGCAATAAAGGAGAAAACAGATAAATGACTGGCTAGGAGATGTGGACATTATACTGGAGGCGTGAGGCTCGCTTCCGGAGGACCTTGACCTCACTTGAGTGCCAGACATCGCAGGGGGAAGCCGTGCTCCGTTTGAGCTCCCGCCAGAAGGGAACCCCTAGTGATATATCTCGAAGAGAAGAGAAGTGTGTAGACGTGCCAGCTGTGGAACTGAGCTGGGAACGTTGTGGGCTCAAGTCCTGGTCGAAGAAGAGAGTATCAAGCCGGCCAGAGACATTATTGTGGGCCGCGTGGAGCGCCCTGACCAGACGCCGTCAGAGGGAAAGCGCCCTCGACCAGCCGATCTGTGGTTTGTCTTTTGGGGAAGAAGTTGCTGAGAACTTCGAAGCCAGCAGATGAAGTAGCTGATGAGACTCCAAGGTAGTGGAGCAGAGGACCTCGAGCTGTGAGGAGAAGCAGCAGTGAAGAGGAGTGTCACGTGCTTCTGTAGAGGTGGAGAAGCACCATAGTTGCTCGAGGAAACTTCATGGTGTAGCAGCCAAGAGAGCTGTGGAAGACCCTAGCAGAAGGGTGAAGCACCGTAGTTGCTCAAGGAAGCTTCATGATAGCAGCCTGGAGGAGCTGCAGAGGATCCTGGTAGTGAAGCCCGGAAGAACCTAAGGATATTAGGGTAGTGAACTTCCAGAGGTGGAAGGGGAAGTTCTGGTGGATTACTTATAGGGAGTCGATAGTGTTTGGTTGTCATTAGCGTGCAAGACGCAGTGAGAGGTGAGTGACTGTTTGCATTCTTATGTCAAGGAGTGATTTATTCTGAAGCTTAGAGTTGCAATCGTAGGCTTGATTACCTACAGATGTATGTGCTCGAGGACTGACAGTGATCGATTAATCATTGTTGTGTATCAATGAACATTTATACTGATATATGTTATTGCATTCAAATGCTGATTTTCTATATATACATTATCTTGCTGATAGTGCAACAGTGTACGTAGGCTTGATCAACTTGAGGAGGTTAATAGTATCAGGTGGTGAACCAGGAGATAGGATACCACTTGATAAGCTGATAATAGAGTTCTGATGGTGTTGGAGTGCAACCTGATTGTGATTTTATGGAGTATAGGATTCATTATTATTATATGTGTGTATGTATCGTGTATGTGCTTTGTCCAGTAAATGTGTCACAATTTGCTGGTGTTCGACCTTGTCCTAGTGAGGCTTCCCAGGAGGTAGTAAAGAAGGAGAGAGAGAGAGAAAGAACCAAGAACCACTGCCGTGGACAGGGTAAAAGGTAATACTAATAAGTCAAAAAGGGGATTGAGGAGATCATATCACCTAAGGAGAGAGAGTGGGGAGTCACAGCGGCTCGAGTGGGTGTGTGCACGTGACAACGAGGCTAAGTGTTGGAGCCGCATCCCCTAAACGTGTGACGTTGAGCCCCTCTCCAAGAGCCAGAAGCGCCAAGGGTGATCTCCTAGTGAAGTGTAAGCACTCTACCGAGTTGTGGGTTGGGTTGTCCGTAGAGAAGGATCAACGGCGACAACACCAACAACCCACAGTCTATAATAAAAGGTACATACATAAAGAGATTTTACAAAGTTTGTTGGCTTTATAGATAAGAGCTAGTACATACAATGCCTAAAGCCACTATTACGCAAAGCGTTTCGGGCAGGAAAAAACACTACTGACTAAAGCTTAAAACTAATGGGTAAAAAGAAAAAATGCGTTGAGTACAAATAAAAATAGAGGTAAAAGAGGGGGGAACATTGTTGAAAAAACAGCACAAATACAATTTCAAATTATTACAGAAAATTACATTAAAACAGCGTTGGTTTGACAAAAAAAAAAAAAAAAAAAAAAAAACATACATGGGTTGACAATAGAGGGGTAAGGTAGGTTACAGGGAATTTATTAGGTATAGCTTCGTTTTTAACTTAAACTGGTTGAGAGAGGTACTGTCTTTAACATGGTTGGGAAGGTCATTCCACATTCTGGGCCCCTTGATTTGTAGAGCATTTCTGGTTTGATTAAGTCGTACTCCAGAAATATCAAAACTGTATTTATTTCTGGTGTGGTGCCCAGACATCACTCGGTACCCCAACTCAAATCCCTGAATATGTTAGACATTAAGTCACTGCACATTCTCTCATGTGTACTATACATATATAAAACGCTAAACTGTAATGCCAATCCTGATCTCAAAAGCTTCATAGAAGGTTGTAACAGAACCCATGAGCACCACACCAGAAATAAATACAGTTTTGATATTCCTAGAGTACGACTTAATCAAACCAGAAATGCTCAACCAGTTTAAGTTAAAAACGAAGCTATACCTAATAAATTCCCTGTAACCTACCTTACCCCTCTATTGTCAACCCATGTATGTTTTTTTTTTGTTTTTCAAATCAACGCTGTTTTAATGTAATTTTCTGTAATAATTTGAAATTGTATTTGTGCTGTTTTTTCAACAATGTTCCCCCCTCTTTTACCTCTATTTTTATTTGTACTCAACGCATTTTTTGCAAAGCCTTAAGAAAGCCGTTAACATGTTAATATAAACTTGATCACCTTCCACTTTTTTTCTCATGTGCTACCTACATGTACGAAACCTTATTCCTAAATGCATATCTTGTTCTGAAACTTGTCTTTTATATGTTGTGTATCACCATCTCTGGAGAGTTAACGTTTTATCTGTTGTGTAAATTACTTTTAATTTTACAGAATATTATTGTTATACAGAATTTGTTATATAAATAACTGTTAATTTTACAGAATCATCTATCAACGCACATCCGCAAGTTAAGGAGGAAGACGTGACCTTTCATATTTCTGAAGTACTGAAACATGCACCAAACAGGCCTGGTGGATCTAGGTACAAGGTAAAATAATTTAAATTTGTGTTTTTTTTTACTAATTATCTTTAAATATATATATATATATATATATATATATATATATATATATATATATATATATATATATATATATATATATATATATATATATATATATATAAATATATATATATATATATATATATATATATATATATATATATATATATATATATATATATATATATATATATATATATATATATATATATATATAGTCAGTCAGTCAGTCAGTCTGTGTCAGACCACGGAGGAAAATTGAAACAAGAATTTCCGATGCAGCAACCACACACAGGCCCAAACATGGATAATCATAGCATAAAAATAGTAAATATTTACAATGAATTAGTGAGACAAATGTGTTCCAATGATCCTACTTAAATTGCCCATTAATTGATCTATTAAAAATGGATCTAAGTTATATAAACCGCTGCTAATGTTCAAATTACTTTCTTTTGTGATCTGTATCAAAGCAGATCCAATTATGTTTCTGTTATAGGTACTTTTACAATTCGTTATTGAAGAAGCCATCTCCCAATCTATGTTTGGGCCTGTGTGTGGTTGCTGACCGAAAGTTATAGTCTTTCTGCCCCTCTCCTTAATTGCTGCTATTGTTGTTTCTCGCATTTTTGTATTGCTTGTATGTTTGGGGGTTTGGCCTCTTGCTATATTGATTCCATTTGTGTGTCTTTTGGTCTCTGGCCCTCTCACAATTGCTGTTGAACAAATCCCCTATTCCTAGTTCTGCATCTCTGATTTAGTATAAATTTTGTTGTGCCATTATCATATATTTCACAAAACTTGACATACATCTCATTTACTACATGTCCTAACAGCAAGTGTTTCTGTCAAATTTCTTGGGGAAATATCTGAGTTCCCCATAATGACCTCTCCACAAATCAGGTTTTTCAACTGCTTCAAGCTCATTTTCTTCCAGATTATAATGCATTGCATACTTTATTCCCAAAAAGACATAGCCACTTTTACCCAAGGGAGGGAGGTCATACTGAATGATAAATCTCTCTTCCTCTTTCCTGGTAAATATAATATCCAGCATGGAGGGAACAACCCCTTCCCTTATCCCCGTAGCTTGTTTAACATGTAGAAACATGAATGTTTACAGGATGAGGTTTACGAAATATATAAATATATATATATATATATATATATATATATATATATATATATATATATATATATATATATATATATATATATATATATGTCGTACCTAGTAGCCAGAACGCACTTCTCAGCCTACTATGCAAGGCCCGATTTGAATAATAAGCCAAGTTTTCATGAATTAATTGTTTTTCGACTACCTAACCTACCTAACCTAACCTAACCTAACTTTTTCGGCTACCTAACCTAACCTAACCTTTAAAGATAAGTTAGGTTAGGTTAGGTAGGGTTGGTTAGGTTCGGTCATATATCTATGTTAATTTCAACGCCAATAAAAAGAAATTGACGTCATACATAATGAAATGGGTAGCTTTATTATGTCATAAGAAAAAAATTACAGACAATATATTAATTCATGAAAACTTGGCTTATTAGGCAAATCGGGCCTTGAATAGTAGGCCGAGAAGTGCGTTCTGGCTACTAGGTACGACATATATATATATATATATATATATATATATATATATATATATATATATATATATATATATATATATATATATATATATATATTATGTATGTATGTCGTACCTAGTAGCCAGAATGCACTTCTCAGCCTACTATGCAAGGCCTGATTTGCCTAATAAGCCAAGTTTTCATGAATTAATTGTTTTTCGACTACCTAACCTAACTTTTTCGGCTACCTAACCTAACCTATAAAGATAGGTTAGGCTAGGTTAGGTAGGGTTGGTTAGGTTCGGTCATATATTTACGTTAATTTTAACTCCAATAAAAAAAATTGACCTCATAATGAAATGGGTAGCTTTATCATTTCATAAGAAAAAAATTAGAGAAAATATAATAATTCAGGAAAACTTGGCTTATTAGGCAAATCGGGCCTTGCATAGCAGTCCGAGTACGACGTTCTGGCTACTAGGTACAATATATATATATATATATATATATATATATATATATATATATATATATATATATATATATATATATATATATATATATATATATATATATATAATATATATATATATATATATATATATATATATATATATATATATATAATATATATATATATATATATATATATATATATATATATATATATATATATATATGTATATAAAGTTTGTGTGTGTAATTTATATAAACAAATAAATAAATATTAATTAATTTTGTTAATATCTTTTCAGGGAAAACTTGCAAGTACGATTCGTATACAAGAGGCAGAGGATGTCTACTAAGAAAATCACAATTAAGTGTTTATCCTCACACTCTTGATATATGGTCTTCTCTGGTCTCTATTTTCTCTCCTAACAAGTGTCCCTTTTTTTTTTTTAATTTCTTTTACGTTTGTCTCCTGTTTTTCTTATCTCTCCTTTCCTCCTCTCTTCTAACACCTCTCGTTTTCTGTCTCTTCTAGCTTCTCTCTTCCTTTACTTTTTACATTTGTGGAATTCACTTGCGTCATTTTTATCTTGTATCTTTTTCTTATCTTGTCTTTCTTTTATCTTGTCTTTCTCTTCCCACTTATCTTCAATGTTCTCTCATTTCTCTCTCCCCTCTCTGTTGTTTCTATTCTGTCTTCTCTCCCCTTGCCTTAATTTTGTTCTGTCTCCTCTCTTCTTGCATGGTGCTAACATTTGAATAAATGATTTATAATTTGTATTTTTAGTCATAGAAAAACTATAGTGTTATAGTATATAGTGTATACTAAGGAAATTTTACTTGTTTTAGTTTTAAGTAACAATAACTGCTTGTGACGTCAGACTGATCTCAGTATGACATGAATCACAGCCTGCTTGATCATGCATTGTTTGAAGGTGCTGAATTGTCAAGTTCTCTTGAATAATATATATTTTGTCTCATTCTTTTTTCTTTCTATCTTTCTTTTTCTTTCTCTCTTTCTCTTTTTCTTTTTCTTTCTCTTTTTCTTTCTTTCTCTTGTTTTCTTTCTCTTTCTTTTTCTCTTTCTTTCTCTGAAAGAAAGAAATCTTTTCTTTCTCTTTCTACATGAATATTATACTTGGCTGTGTTTACATTCACTTGTAGATTTTTATTTTTAGTTAATTAGTCCTAAACTTTGATTTATAGATTTTTATTTTTAGTCATAGAAAAACTATAATGTTATATGTATACTCAGGAAATTTTACTTGTTTTAGTTTTAAGTAACAATAACTGCTTGTAACGTCAGACTGATCTCAGCATGACATGAATCACAGGCTGCTTGATCACGAAATCTATTGTGTTCACATATTGCATATATAGATTTTTATAGATTTTTACGTTTATATTTTGTTATAGATATAGTCTATATATTTCGAGCTATTACATATATTTTGTTGTATTACTCAATCTTAAATAAATATAATATTTTAATTATCTTTTTGTACCCTATTTATTTGTACTTTACACGTACATATATAGGATGTCCATTTCTTGCTCAGATATGTCTTCTTTCTTTCTCTCCCTTTCTATTTCAGATATAATTTAAAAAATTATTATACCCTGATTTACCGTAAACGTTTTAATGTAGGTAATTAAAAGATTATAAGAAGGTTTTTTTAAATGTTATTTATTTACGTTCTAAGGTCGTATATAAAAATTCTCAAAAAACATTTTTAAAACGTAATTATAAAACAATGCTGAAAACAATGAAATGTCGTTTTTAGAACGTTTTAAAAACGTGAAAATGCTGGGATCTTACTCCGTAATGTTATAATTTAAGAAAGTTAATGAGTTAACAGTGTAAAAAAGTCTTAATGTAGGTCAACAAATAAATGAACAAGGGTACTCATTTCTTCCAAGAGCTGCATATATAAAGTTAATCATACTAATTGGTGCATGATTGGTCCTTTTTTGGGCCTGAAACCATTATGGCAAAAACTAAGTAAATTTTGTTTGCTAAATAGAAATAAGGCTGCTTGTAGATTAACTCTTTAAAATACTTTACACAAAATCTGCAGAGTTGATATTGGTCTATAATTGTTGACTTCAGTGAGACTGACACTTTAATGAACTAAGGTTACTCCTGCTTTTTTTCCCCTTAAAATATCAGGAAAGGTTTGGAGTTCAAATGATTTGTTGTAGAGCAATGAAATGGCTGGAGCTAAAAATCTAGAGGTTTCTTTGAAAATTAGGGTTGGTATGTGAAGATATGGTATCTGTGCATGGGGTTCATTCATCCACTGCAAATTACCTGATGCTCATCACCACCCAATAAAAATCTGTTATCAGAACAATAAAACTGTCTTCAAACAACACACAGCCTCTCTGTTTAAATCCCTGAACATGCTAAATATACACTCGCTCTACACATTCTCTTGTGCTATTTACATGTACAAAACCTTGTTCCTAAATGCTACTCCTGATCTGAAACTCTCCATTGATAGATGTAATAGAACCCATGAGCACCACAACATACATAAATATCTCTGATATAAATTGACAGTCATGCTAATATAATTGCCAGTAAGGTTTATGTAATTCACAATCATCTTAATATAATTGCCAGTTTGGATAATATAATTGACAGAGGATTATACGAATCAGGATAATATTATTGCTAATCAAGATAATATAACTTTGAATCAGGGTTTTTCACCCACAGGGTTATTGATCGATGGAACTGACTACCCGCCAATGCCATAACTGCCAAAATGTGCTGAATTTCAAAATATACATGGAAAAAATCAAGGAAAATTGGGGAGGGGGTAGGGAACCTTCAACAAGCTGCCAGCTTCCCGTTTTTATCGAGGCAACTAGGGTTAGTGGCCCTCAGGTAAATCAGGTAAAATATTATTCCAAGACAATTACAGCATAACTGATAAAGTTAGGCTAGAGTAATATAAATTTCTGGTAAATTTAAAGTGATGTAAATTTCTAGAGTAATATAAATTTAAATTTCATATTAACTTGATTGACAGTTATAAATGCCAATCTGCCTTCAATAAACTCTTCAGTGAAATATTTTTATAATCAAGAGTATTATTCATAAATATGCCTAAACAAAAAATATAAAATAGACATCAGTTTGCATATGAATCTGATGAGAAAATTCCCTGATTAACCTACATTTCCCTATCAGTCAAATGGTCTCATCTTAAGTACGTCTCAGACTGTCTTCTTCACCAGCACCAATGCTAAATAATATTATAACAATAATGTCCATAACTTAGCTACAGAGTATATTACATTTTAAATAAATTTTCACAGAGAACAAAAACAGAAAGCACATTATTATTTACATAAATATGAAGAAAAACATTTAAAGCTTTGATTTATCTTTGCTAAACTAAAGAGATATTTCTATACTTATAAGCAATTTTGAATTTTCCTATACTGACAGCTTCTCTAGTTCTTGCTTGGTCATCTAACTTTCATAAAAGAACATTATAATAAAATATCTTGATCTTTACCTTTCATGGTGAAGTGTATTCCTTAAACAAAATAGAATTACCTTTGAAGAACATCCAACTGACATTGTGATAGCACACTGTTAGATTAAAGTTAATATACCATTATGTGCCTCATTATCCTTCAACATTCTCTTAATTACCTTCCACACTCGAAGTGTTTAGCCTATTATCTGCATGTATCATTTTGTGCCTCTTCATATCACTAAGACGACTGAATCTCTTCCCACACTCTGGACACTCGTGAGGCTTGTCACCTGAATGCACTAACATGTGAGTCTTCATATTTCCACGCTCACTGAATCTCTTCCCACACTCTGGACATTCATGAGGCTTGTCACCTGAATGCACTAAAATGTGCCTTATTATATTTCCACGTTCTCTAAATTTTTTGCCACACTCAGCACATTGAAAAGGTCTCTCATCCGAATGCACCATCCTGTGAGTCTTCATACTTCCAAGACGACTGAATCTCTTCCCACACACTGGACATTCGTGAGGTTTGACACCTGAATGTACTAACATGTGAGTCTTCATACTTCCACCTTGACTGAATCTCTTCCCACACTCTGGACATTCATGAGGTTTGTCACCTGAATGCACTAACATGTGCCTTATTATATTTCCACGTAATCTAAATTTTTTGCCACACTCGGCACATTGAAAAGGTCTCTCATCCGAATGCACCATCATGTGAGTCTTCATATGTCCACGCTCACTGAATCTCTTCCCACACTCTGGACACTCGTGATGTTTGTCACCTGAATGTACTAACATGTGTCTTCATATCACTAAGACGACTGAATCTCTTCCCACACTCTGGACACTCGTGAGGCTTGTCACCTGAATGCACTAACATGTGAGTCTTCATATTTCCACGCTCACTGAATCTCTTCCCACACTCTGGACATTCATGAGGCTTGTCACCTGAATGCACTAAAATGTGCCTTATTATATTTCCACGTTCTCTAAATTTTTTGCCACACTCAGCACATTGAAAAGGTCTCTCATCCGAATGCACCATCCTGTGAGTCTTCATACTTCCAAGACGACTGAATCTCTTCCCACACACTGGACATTCGTGAGGTTTGACACCTGAATGTACTAACATGTGAGTCTTCATACTTCCACCTTGACTGAATCTCTTCCCACACTCTGGACATTCATGAGGTTTGTCACCTGAATGCACTAACATGTGCCTTATTATATTTCCACGTAATCTAAATTTTTTGCCACACTCGGCACATTGAAAAGGTCTCTCATCCGAATGCACCATCATGTGAGTCTTCATATGTCCACGCTCACTGAATCTCTTCCCACACTCTGGACACTCGTGAGGTTTGTCACCTGAATGTACTAACATGTGAGTCTTCATATCACTAAGACGACTGAATCTCTTCCCACACTCTGGACACTCGTGAGGCTTGTCACCTGAATGCACTAACATGTGAGTCTTCATATTTCCACGCTCACTGAATCTCTTCCCACACTCTGGACATTCATGAGGTTTGTCACCTGAATGCAATAACATGTGACGTTTCACACTTCCTGGACGGGTGAATACCTTCCCACACTCTGGACACTTATGAGGTTTGTCACTTGAATGCAATAACATGTGACGTTTCACATTTCCTGGACGGGTGAATACCTTCCCACACTCTGGACACTTATGAGGTTTATCACCTGAATGCACTAACATGTGAGTCTTCATATTTCCACGCTCACTGAATCTCTTCCCACACTCTGGACATTCATGAGGTTTGTCACCTGAATGCACTAACATGTGAGTCTTCATATTTCCACGCTCACTGAATCTCTTCCCACACTCTGGACAATTATGAGGTTTGTCACCTGAATGCAATAACATGTGACGTTTCACACTTCCTGGACGGGTGAATACCTTCCCACACTCTGGACACTTATGAGGTTTGTCACCTGAATGCAATAACATGTGATGTTTCACACTTCCTGGACGGGTGAATACCTTCCCACACTCTGGACACTCGTGAGGTTTATCACCTGAATGTACTAACATGTGAGTCTTCACATGTGAAGGACTGGTGAATACCTTCGGACACTGTGGACACTGGTGAGTCTTCATCTTCTTTATGACAGGTGCAGTTTGTGTGAAGGTTTTCTCCCCCGGATGTTGGGAGAAGCGTCAAGGCTTGAGTGTTGTTTCTTAGAGTTAGACTTGATGTGAGCACTTGGCGGTCAATGGTGGTGCTTCTTCTTTATGATAGGTGCAGTTTGTGTCAAGGTTTTCCCTTAATGCTCGTGCTGAACATCACTGGCTGGCGCGCTGCTAAGATGGCGGCGGTTGTTTACATCCTCGTCGGGGACTGGTCAAGTCGTATACTGCAATTTCGGATACCGGGCTAGAAACAACTTCGTTCACTGAGAAATTTGTACATACAAACCATTTTTTTCGTATATGCGCTGGTTTGTGTTCACTGCTGTTCTCGTCTGAATAAATACATGGCACGTGTTCATATAATTAGCGCTTCCATTATTAGAATTATTTATCCATTATTAGAATAACAAGGTGCAAACCATACCCCCCTTACAGTTGAAATCTATTTATTTATATACAAGAAGGTACATTGGGTTGCGAGAGTACATAACAAATATAAATATAAATAAATAAATAAATATGTTTATTCAGGTAAGGTATATACATACAAGTGATGTTACATTAATGGATTGATATATAGATAGAGCTAGTACATACAATGCCTAAAGCCACTATTACGCAATGCGTTTCGGGCAAGAAAAACATTAATATCTAGAACTTAATACTAATTGAGCATAAAGAATGAAAAGTGTTGAGAACAAATACAAATAAAGATAAAAAAAGGGGGAACATGGCTGAAAAAGCAGCACAAATACAATAGGTTGACAAACAGTGTTGATTAAAAAAAAAAAAAAAAAAAAAAAAAAAAAAAAAAAAAAAAAAAAAACAGACATGGGTTGACAATAGAGGAGTGAGGTAGGTTACAGGGAATTTATTAGGTAGTGTTTAGTTTTTATCTTAAACTGGTTGAGAGAGGTACAGTCTTTAACATGGTTGGGAAGGTCATTCCACATTCTGGGCCCCTTGATTTGTAGAGCATTTCTAGTTTGATTAAGTCGTACTCTAGGAATATCAAAACTGTATTTATTTCTGGTGTGGTGCTCATGGGTTCTGTTACAACCTTCTATGAAGCTTTTGAGATCAGGATTGGCATTATAGTTTAGCGTTTTATATATGTATAATACACATGAGAGAATGTGCAGTGACTTAATGTCTAACATATTCAGAGATTTGAGTAGGGGTACCGAGTGATGTCTGGGGCCAGAGTTGGATATTGTCCTAATAGCAGCTTTGTGTTGGGTAATTAGAGGACGTAAGTGATTTTGGGTAGTAGAACCCCAAGCACAAATACTATAGTTGAGATATGGATAGATAAGGGAGTAATAGAGAGTCACCAGGGCAGGGCGTGGTACATAATATCTGATCTTAGAAAGAATGCCCACAGTTTTTGAAACTTTTTTTGATATATTTAGAATGTGTCCCTGGAAATTCAGCTTGTGGTCAATGAGAATGCCAAGGAATTTGCCATCTAATTTGTTACAAATTTGGGTATTGTTTATTTTGAGATTTATTTGACTAGAGGATTTATTGATATTAAGAGGTACATTGTAGCAAGATTTGTGATTAAAGGATTTAAGACTAACACGTTTAGAAACAAGGCGCCCCCGAAGGAGGCTATTATTTGTTATGCACCCCATACTCAACCAGTAAGTAGTGGAGCAAAACATAGATTACATGGTCATAAAGTCTTAATCAGACCAATTCAATTCTATTTCTTTCTTTATTATGCACCCCATACCTATCCCGTGGGCGGTGGTGTAAAGGATTACAGAGGCGGAATTTTAATTTTAAACGGAAGTAATGTCTTGGCATTTACGGCTTCAGCGGGTGGGTGGGTCCGTGGGTTTATTACACTATGAGTGAAAACAATCGCCTGTTCTCTATTTTATATTGCCGCTTGTAGAGCTAGAAACTGTTGCCTCTTGTGTGCGTTGCACAAGGGGATTAATATCTGGATTAATATCTTTCAATATTTCCAGTATTTTTTAAGGTATCGCTTAAATACCGAAGATACTGCTATTGGACACCGCTTAATTGACAATGTCTCAACAACGCAGGCTGAAGATGTGCGTGGCTCCTGCTACTGCAATGATGCTCATTTGCTTTGCTTTTCAATGATGCGCCTTAGTTGTCCCCTCTCTAACTTACCGTTCTAAATACCCCTTCTCCATCTCTCGCAAACATTCCCCCCTCATACATCTCCCCCCTTTCCTCCTGTCCCCCTGTCCATCTTTGTCCCCCTGTCCCTCACTTTGTCCCCTTGCCCACATTTTCTGTCCTCTGTCCCCGATCCCTTTCCCCCTGTCCCCTTGTCCCCCCTTTCCATCTCTGTCCCCCTGTCCCTCTCTATCCCATTGTCCCTCTCTCTGTCCCCCTGTCTCTCTCTGTCCCCCTGTTCCTCTCTGTCCTCCTGTTCCTCTCGCTGTCCCCCTGTTCCTCTATGTCCCCCTGTCCATCTCTGTCCCCCTGTCCTTCTCTCTGTCCCCTGTACCTCTCTGTCCCCCTGCCCACTCTTTCTGTCCGCTGTCCTTCATCTGTCCCCCTCCCTTTCCTCCAGTCCCCCTATCCATCTCTGTCCCCTTGTCCCTGTCTCTGTTCCCCTGTCCCTATCTCTGCCCCCTGTCCCTCTCTCTGTCCCACTGTCCGCCCTTTCTGCCCCCCTGTTCCTGTCTTTCTCTGTCTGTCCCTGTCCCTCCCTCTGTCCCCCTGCCCACTCTTTCTATCCCCTATCTCTCCTCTGTCCCCTCTCTCTTGGTCTCCTGCCCCCCTCTCCTCCTTCCGTACCCCGGTCCCCCTCTCTGACCCTGTCCCTCTGTCTCTGTCCCTCTGTTCCTGTCCCTCTGTCTCTGTCCCTGTCCCCTTCTCTGTCCCTGTCTCCCTCTCTGTCCCACTGCCCCCCTCTGTTCCCCCGTCGCTCCTCTGGCCCTGTCCGTCTGTCCCTGTCCCTCTGTCTCTGCCTCTCCTCGTTTCTGCCATTCTCTGTGTCAGCCTATCTCTGTCTCTTTCCTCGCTCTATCTCTGTCATTCTCTCACTGACTTTGCATATCCTTATCTGTCCGTCTCTGTGTCTAACATTCTCTCCCTGACTCTGTCTATATCTATTTCTCTGTCTCGGTCTTCATCTCTTTCTCTTTCTCTCCTTACATACATACATACATACATACATACATACATACATACATACATACATACATACATACATACATACATACATACATTTATTTAACACATGTGGTACACGCACAAGGGGACACAGGTGGAAGCTGAGTACCCAAATGAGCCAGAGAGATTATAGAAAGAACTTTTCAGTGTCAGAGTAGTTAATAAATGGAATGCATTAGGCAGTAATGTGGTGGAGGCTGACTCCATACACAGGTTCAAATGTAGATATGACAGAGCCCAGTAGGCTCAGGAATCTGTACATCAGTTGATTGACGGTTGAGAGGCGGGACCAAAGAGCCAAAGTTCAACCCCCGCAACCACAACTAGGTTAGTACATACATACATACATACATAAGATAAAAAACAGTGGAGGATTCCCAGGTAGAACAATCACCCACAATGCCCATTACCCCTTTACCCTGTTGTCCTTAACTACACAACTATACAAGAGTCATTAACACGTATAATGGCTGATCCCCCATCACGATAGCATGAAGACCAATTGCCTGACCCGCAGTCCGTCTTGCTCCTCAAATAATTTTCGGGTTAACATGAAAACGTCTCTCGAGTTTATCTCTCTAATGTTGTTTTCCCATCTTTCATTTTATCAGCTTAGTTCCTTTATTATGCCCCAATTACTCATCCATTGAGCGGTAGTTAAACTGAACCCAAATTTAAAAAAAGTTCCTTTTGCTAAGCAAGCTACAGTCTTGATAATGTCAGATATATTGTTTGTTAACACATTTCTCAACAATGAACAGTCAGTTTTATCAAGCTAACATATCCTAACACAACGAGTGAGAGTATTAACTGGTCTAATTATTTTATTAGACCAGTATATATTATTAGATTATACTGGTATAATTATATATATATATATATATATATATATATATATATATATATATATATATATATATATATATATATATATATATATATATATATATAGTGCCTGTTCATTACAACTATTTAACGCTGGAAGGGATCAGGATAAGGATTTGGGATGGGATGGGGAGGAATGGTGCCAAACCACTTGGACGGCGGTCGGAGATTGAACGCCTAGGACTGCTTCTGTGCATTTAAATTACTAACTTACCTGAGAGTCTATATCCCTACATGTCAATGTTTGTGTATACTGGTAATGTGAGGAACATACAGAAGATAAGGGTAGCTGAACACCACAAAATGCTGAAGGGCAACTTTATTAAAGTTGCATAATGAAATGTGTAAGTACTTCATTCCTAATGATGTGCTGCCCGAAATCTTAGCGAAGTATCCAAAATTTGCTTACTGAGAGAAGCTAGAAGAGACAGAAAACGAGAGGTGTTAGAAGAGAGGAGGAAAGGAGAGATAAGAAAAACAAGAGACAAACGTAAAAGAAATTAAAAAAAAAAAGGGACACTTGTTAGGAGAGAAAATAGAGACCAGAGAAGACCATATATCAAGAGTGTGAGGATAAACACTTAATTGTGATTTTCTTAGTAGACATCCTCTGCCTCTTGTATACGAATCGTACTTGCAAGTTTTCCCTGAAAAGATATTAACAAAATTAATTAATATTTATTTATTTGTTTATATAAATTACACACACAAACTTTATATACATATATATATATATATATATATATATATATATATATATATATATATATATTATATATATATATATATATATATATATATATATATATATATATATATATATATATATATATATATATATATTGTACCTAGTAGCCAGAACGTCGTACTCGGACTGCTATGCAAGGCCCGATTTGCCTAATAAGCCAAGTTTTCCTGAATTATTATATTTTCTCTAATTTTTTTCTTATGAAATGATAAAGCTACCCATTTCATTATGAGGTCAATTTTTTTTATTGGAGTTAAAATTAACGTAAATATATGACCGAACCTAACCAACCCTACCTAACCTAGCCTAACCTATCTTTATAGGTTAGGTTAGGTAGCCGAAAAAGTTAGGTTAGGTAGTCGAAAAACAATTAATTCATGAAAACTTGGCTTATTAGGCAAATCAGGCCTTGCATAGTAGGCTGAGAAGTGCATTCTGGCTACTAGGTACGACATACATACATAATATATATATATATATATATATATATATATATATATATATATATATATATATATATATACATATATATATATGTCGTACCTAGTAGCCAGAACGCACTTCTCGGCCTACTATTTAAGGCCCGATTTGCCTAATAAGCCAAGTTTTCATGAATTAATATATTGTCTGTAATTTTTTTCTTATGACATAATAAAGCTACCCATTTCATTATGTATGACGTCAATTTCTTTTTATTGGCGTTGAAATTAACATATATGACCGAACCATATATATCATATATGATATATGACCGAACCTAACCAACCCTACCTAACCTAACCTAACCTATCTTTAAAGGTTAGGTTAGGTTAGGAAGCCGAAAAAGTTAGGTTAGGTTAGGTTAGGTAGGTTAGGTAGTCGAAAAACAATTAATTCATGAAAACTTGGCTTATTATTCAAATCGGGCCTTGCATAGTAGGCTGAGAAGTGCGTTCTGGCTACTAGGTAC
This sequence comes from Procambarus clarkii, assembly GCF_040958095.1. Classification (NCBI taxonomy): domain Eukaryota; kingdom Metazoa; phylum Arthropoda; class Malacostraca; order Decapoda; family Cambaridae; genus Procambarus; species Procambarus clarkii. The sequence continues at coordinate 11,790,441 of NC_091204.1, forward strand.
GACATATATATATATATATATATATATATATATATTTATATATTTCGTAAACCTCATCCTGTAAACATTCATGTTTCTACATGTTAAACAAGCTACGGGGATGAGGGAAGGGGTTGTTCCCTCCATGCTGGATATTATATTTACCAGGAAAGAGGAAGAGAGATTTATCATTCAGTATGACCTCCCTCCCTTGGGTAAAAGTGGCTATGTCTTTTTGGGAATAAAGTATGCAATGCATTATAATCTGGAAGAAAATGAGCTTGAAGCAGTTGAAAAACCTGATTTGTGGAGAGGTCATTATGGGGAACTCAGATATTTCCCCAAGAAATTTGACAGAAACACTTGCTGTTAGGACATGTAGTAAATGAGATGTATGTCAAGTTTTGTGAAATATATGATAATGGCACAACAAAATTTATACTAAATCAGAGATGCAGAACTAGGAATAGGGGATTTGTTCAACAGCAATTGTGAGAGGGCCAGAGACCAAAAGACACACAAATGGAATCAATATAGCAAGAGGCCAAACCCCCAAACATACAAGCAATACAAAAATGCGAGAAACAACAATAGCAGCAAGGAGAGGGGCAGAAAGACTATAACTTTCGGTCAGCAACCACACACAGGCCCAAACATAGATTGGGAGATGGCTTCTTCAATAACGAATTGTAAAAGTACCTATAACAGAAACATAATTGGATCTGCTTTGATACAGATCACAAAAGAAAGTAATTTGAACATTAGCAGCGGTTTATATAACTTAGATCCATTTTTAATAGATCAATTAATGGGCAATTTAAGTAGGATCATTGGAACACATTTGTCTCACTAATTCATTGTAAATATTTACTATTTTTATGCTATGATTATCCATGTTTGGGCCTGTGTGTGGTTGCTGCATCGGAAATTCTTGTTTCAATTTTCCTCCGTGGTCTGACACAGACTGACTGACTGACTGACTATATATATATATATATATATATATATATATATATATATATATATATATATATATATATATTTATATATATATATATATATATATATATATATATATATATATATATATATATATATATATATATATATATATATATATATATATATATATTTAAAGATAATTAGTAAAAAAAAACACAAATTTAAATTATTTTACCTTGTACCTAGATCCACCAGGCCTGTTTGGTGCATGTTTCAGTACTTCAGAAATATGAAAGGTCACGTCTTCCTCCTTAACTTGCGGATGTGCGTTGATAGATGATTCTGTAAAATTAACAGTTATTTATATAACAAATTCTGTATAACAATAATATTCTGTAAAATTAAAAGTAATTTACACAACAGATAAAACGTTAACTCTCCAGAGATGGTGATACACAACATATAAAAGACAAGTTTCAGAACAAGATATGCATTTAGGAATAAGGTTTCGTACATGTAGGTAGCACATGAGAAAAAAAGTGGAAGGTGATCAAGTTTATATTAACATGTTAACGGCTTTCTTAAGGCTTTGCAAAAAATGCGTTGAGTACAAATAAAAATAGAGGTAAAAGAGGGGGGAACATTGTTGAAAAAACAGCACAAATACAATTTCAAATTATTACAGAAAATTACATTAAAACAGCGTTGATTTGAAAAACAAAAAAAAAACATACATGGGTTGACAATAGAGGGGTAAGGTAGGTTACAGGGAATTTATTAGGTATAGCTTCGTTTTTAACTTAAACTGGTTGAGCATTTCTGGTTTGATTAAGTCGTACTCTAGGAATATCAAAACTGTATTTATTTCTGGTGTGGTGCTCATGGGTTCTGTTACAACCTTCTATGAAGCTTTTGAGATCAGGATTGGCATTACAGTTTAGCGTTTTATATATGTATAGTACACATGAGAGAATGTGCAGTGACTTAATGTCTAACATATTCAGGGATTTGAGTTGGGGTACCGAGTGATGTCTGGGCACCACACCAGAAATAAATACAGTTTTGATATTTCTGGAGTACGACTTAATCAAACCAGAAATGCTCTACAAATCAAGGGGCCCAGAATGTGGAATGACCTTCCCAACCATGTTAAAGACAGTACCTCTCTCAACCAGTTTAAGTTAAAAACGAAGCTATACCTAATAAATTCCCTGTAACCTACCTTACCCCTCTATTGTCAACCCATGTATGTTTTTTTTTTTTTTTTTTTTTTTTTTTTCAAATCAACGCTGTTTTAATGTAATTTTCTGTAATAATTTGAAATTGTATTTGTGCTGTTTTTTCAACAATGTTCCCCCCTCTTTTACCTCTATTTTTATTTGTACTCAACGCATTTTTTCTTTTTACCCATTAGTTTTAAGCTTTAGTCAGTAGTGTTTTTTCCTGCCCGAAACGCTTTGCGTAATAGTGGCTTTAGGCATTGTATGTACTAGCTCTTATCTATAAAGCCAACAAACTTTGTAAAATCTCTTTATGTATGTACCTTTGCCTAAATAAAAATTATTATTATTATTATTATTATTAATGAAAAAATATTACTAATGTAATCTCACTGACCAATGAATTGTACATTGTTTAAAAGTCAATTATTTACATTATTATTATTTAATACTAATGATATAAAAATGCATTTTGCAATCTACTATTTATGCAAATATTAACCACAGGATCATGAAATAAACTGCAAAATACTGTAAAGGATAAACCAATTAAGTTTACATTTTCCCATAGCTAAGTCTGTCAGGTCTACAGTACTAGCAGCAGAGAACAATTATGACCAACCTCTATTAAATGAAACAATTTTAAGAGCAAGTGATAGAAATATAATCATTTATACTTAATGTACACTTAATTTGAACTTAAAATTTAAATTTTTTAGTGAATTTTAAATAAAAAAAAATTATTTAATTTTTTTGTTACTTACTTAAAATAACATTATATAGTTCTTGTTTTTCTAGAAATGCTAATTTCTTCTTTTGTCCTTTTAGGCTGTATAATGACCAAAGGCCGTTTGTTCCTATCTTCTTCATCATTCTTCGAACCATAGTTGCACAATCAGACCCACGTACACTGGTTAAAAGCAACACCTAAAAGCAACAGCAAAAATGTAGTACACTAGTAAATTTGATATATATTATATATTTAATATATATATATATATATCATCATAAATAACTTATTTATGATAAGGAATCTTATCATATAAATAACATCTCAACAAATCACATCATTCTAGGAGGTGATTTCAATATTGACCTGGGTCTATAAAATAACCCTCTAGTTGACTATTTCCATAACAGCATGTAATCCTCTATGATAATCCCCACAATCACCAAGCCCAAGCCAAGCACTAGAATAAAGTTCTCAAGTCAAGCCTAGCCTCGGGCCGGGCTTGGGGAGTAGAAGAACTCCCAGACCCCCATCAAGCTGATAAGTGTGTGTGTGTTATGAAGAGATACATCTTAACGACTATCAAAATTAGCAAGAGAAATATAGTCGTTGAAATGTAAGCCTCATCCTAACCATACAATCAAGACCTTGAGAAAGCACTCAGGAGAGTGTGAAAGACTTGGTGTTAATATTACATAATTTACAAATGTGTAAGTGTTAGATTTTATCCTATCCTATATAAACAAGATTATATCATTATTCTTATTATTTAGCAATTTTATCTTTTCTGCATGAACTACCAAAAAATTTTAATTAGAAAATTAGCAAATATCTGTAATATTTAAGAAGATGAAAAATTGAAGGAAACATTACTGTTAAAATACCACTTACAAATTTTGTTCTGAAACTCGATTCCGCTAACTTCCTATTGAGAGCATTAAGATCACCTTCTGCAGCAATAGGATTTGGTGTTTACTAGTTGTGTTTTGCGGGGGTTGAGCTCTGCTCTTTCGGCCCGCCTCTCAACTGTCAATCAACTGTTTACTAACTACTTTTTTTTTTTCCCACACCACACACACACATCCCAGGAAGCAGCCCGTGACAGCTGACTAACTCCCAGGTACCTATTTACTGCTAGGTAAGAGGGGCACTTAGGGTGAAAGAAACTTTGCCCATTTGTTTCTGCCTCGTGCGGGAATCGAACCCGCGCCACAGAATTACGAGTCCTGCGCGCTATCCACCAGGCTACGAGGCCCCCTCGTAGTATTAGATCTTCTATGATCTTGCCTGTTTCTTTTGTAGTCAAAGTTGTTTT
>NC_091204.1:11799626-11816203 GCF_040958095.1 Procambarus clarkii
AAAACCTTGTTCCTAAATGCTACTCCTGATCTGAAACTCTCCATTGATAGATGTAATAGAACCCACGAGCACCACAACATAAATAAATATGTTTGATATAAATTGACAGTCATGCTAATATAATTGCCAGTAAGGTTTATGTAATTCACCTTAATATAATTGCCAGTTTGGATAATATAATTGACAGAGGATTATACGAATCAGGATAATATTATTGCTAATCAAGCTAATATAACTTGGAATCAGGCTTTTTCACCCACAGGGTTATTGATCAATGGAACTGACTACCCACCAATGCCATAACTGCCAAAATGTGCTGAATTTCAAAATATACCTGGAAAAAATCAAGGAAAATTGGGGGGGGGGGAAGGGAATCTTCAACAAGCTGCCAGCTTCCCGTTTTTATTGAGGCAACTAGGGTTAGTGGCCCTCAGGTAAATCGGGTAAAATATTATTCCAAGACAATTACAGCATAACTGATAAAGTTAGGCTAGAGTAATATAAATTTCTGGTAAATTTAGAGTGATGTAAATTTCTAGAGTAATATAAATTTAAATTTCATATTAACTTGACTGACAGTTATAAATGCCAATCTGCCTTCAATAAACTCTTCAGTGAAATATTTATAATCAAAAGTATTATTCATAAATATGCCTAAACAAAAAATATAAAATAGACATCAGTTTGCATATGAATCTGATGAGAAAATTCCTTGATTAACCTACATTTCCCTATCAATCAAATGGTCTCATCTTAAGTACGTCTCAGACTGTCTTCTTCACCAGCACCAATGCTAAATAATATTACAACAATAATGTCCATATCTTAGCTACAGAGCATATTACATTTTAAATAAATTTTCACAGAGAACAAAAACAGAAAGCACATTATTATTTACATAAATATGAAGAAAAACATTTAAAGCTTTGATTTATCTTTGCTAAACTAGAGATATTTCTATACTTATAAGCAATTTTGAATTTTCCTATAGTGACAGCTTCTCTAGTTGTTGCTTGGTCATCTAACTTTCATAAAAGAACAATATAATAAAATATCTTGATCTTTACCTTTCATGGTGAAGTGTATTTCTTAAACAAAATAGAATTACCTTTGAAGAACATCCAACTGACATTGTGATAGCACACTGTTAGATTAAAGTTAAGTTACTATACCTGTATGTGCCTCATTATCCTTCAACATTCTCTTAATTACCTTCCACACTCTAAGTGTTTAGCCTATTATCTGCATGTATCATTTTGTGCCTCTTCATATCACTAAGACGACTGAATCTCTTCTCACACTCTGGACACTCGTGAGGCTTGTCACCTGAATGCACTAACATGTGAGTCTTCATATGGTCAAGACGACTGAATCTCTTCCCACACTCTGGACACTCATGAGGTTTGTCACCTGAATGCACTAACATGTGAGTCGTCATATTTCCACGTTGACTGAATCTCTTCCCACACTCTGGACATTCATGAGGTTTGTCACCTGAATGCACTAACATGTGCCTTATTATAGTTCCACGTTTTCTAAATTTTTTGCCACACTCTGGACACTCGTGAGGCTTGTCACCTGAATGCACTAACATGTGCATTATTATTTTTCCACGTACTCTAAATTTTTTGCCACACTCAGCACATTGAAAAGGTCTCTCATCCGCATGCACCATCCTGTGAGTCTTCATATGGTCAAGACGACTGAATCTCTTCCCACACTCTGGACACTTGTGAAGTTTATCATCTGAATGCACTAACATATGAGTCTTCATACTTCCACGTTGACTGAATTTCTTCCCACACTCTGGACATTCATGAGGTTTGTCACCTGAATGCACTAACATGTGCCTTATTATACTTCCACGTACTCTAAATTTTTTGCCACACTCAGCACATTGAAAAGGTCTCTCATCCGCATGCACCATCATGTGCCTCTTCATACTTCCAAGTTGACTGAATCTCTTCCCACACTCTGGACATTCATGAGGTTTGTCACCTGAATGCACTAACATGTGCCTTATTATATTTCCACGTGCTCTAAATTTTTTGCCACACTCAGCACATTGAAAATGTCTCTCATCCACATGCACCATCCTGTGAGTCTTCATATGGTCAAGACGACTGAATCTCTTCCCACACTCTGGACACTTGTGAAGTTTATCATCTGAATGCACTAACATATGAGTCTTCATATTTCCACGCTCACTGAATCTCTTCCCACACTCTGGACACTCATGTGGTTTGTCACCTGAATGCACTAACATGTGAGTCTTCACACTTCCAGGCCAGGGGAATACCTTCTGACACTGTGGACACTGGTGAGTCTTCATCTTCTTTATGACAGGTGCAGTTTGTGTGAAGGTTTTCTCCCCCGGATGTTGGGAGAAGCGTCAAGGCTTGAGTGTTGTTTCTTAGAGTTAGACTTGATGTGAGCACTTGGCGGTCAATGGTGGTGCTTCTTCTTTATGATAGGCGCAGTTTGTGTCAAGGTTTTCCCTTAATGCTCGTGCTGGACATCACCGGCTGGCGCGCTGCTAAGATGGCGGCGGTTGTTTACCCTCTCATCACCTGAGCGTTCCAATGTTTTTGTCTGGTTCCATATATCATTTTTCCTACTTATTTTAGTTTATAACTGGTCATTTACAATTAACACTTGTATTTATATTCATGTTTTTCAATCAAAGAATGTACTTGAAATGGTTTCTTTAAACATAAAGCCACACGATTATACTTTTTGAAGGAAATAGCTTTCCCATACTGGATGCACTACATGCGCAGATTGACCAACAGGAGTTTCATATTCACTTTTATTTATATATATATATATATATATATATATATATATATATATATATATATATGTGTGTCGTACCTAGTAGCCAGAACTCACTTCTCAGCCTACTATGCAAGGCCTGATTTGCCTAATAAGCCAAGTTTTCCTGAATTAATATATTTTCTATAATATTTTTCTTATGAAATGATAAAGCTGCCCTTTTCACTATGTATGAGGTCAATTTTTTTTTATTGGAGTTAAAATTAACGTAGATATATGACCGAACCTAACCAACCCTACCTTCTTGAGGTTATCTTGAGATGATTTCGGGCCTTTAGTGTCCCCGCGGCCCGGTCTTCGACCAGGCCTCCACCCCTAGGAAGCAGCCTGTGACAGCTGACTAACACCCAGGCACCTATTTTACTGCTAGGTAACAGGGGCATAGGGTGAAAGAAACTCTGCCCATTGTTTCTTGCCGGCGCCTGGGATCGAACCCAGGACCATAGGATCACAAGTCCAGCGTGCTGTCCGCTCGGCCGACCGGCTCCCCAACCTAACCTAACCTACCTAACCTAACCTAACCTATCTTTATAGGTAAGGTTAGGTTAGGTAGCCAAAAAAAGCTAGGTTAGGTAGACGAAAAAACATTAATTCATGAAAACTTGGCTTATTAGGCAAATCGGGCCTTGCATAGTAGGCTGAGAAGTGAGTTCTGGCTACTAGGTACGACATATATATATATATATATATATATATATGTTGTACCTAGTAGCCAGAACGTCGTACTCGGCCAACTATGCAAGGCCCGATTTGCCTAATAAGCCAAGTTTACCTGAATTAATATATTTTCTCTAATTTTTTTCTTATGAAATAATAAAGCTACCCATTTCATTATGTATGAGGTCAATTTTTTTTAATTGGAGTTAAAATTAATGTAGATATATGACCGAACTTAACCAACCCTAGTGTTACAACCCTGGGTTCTCCAGTGGAAACCAGAGGTCAAAATTGAGCTATTAAACTTTCTGGTAGTACAGTTGAGTGCATCACGAGCGGCAATTATTTGTATCTTCCCTGCCAGACGTAAGACTATTCTAGTTTCTCAAAGAGCATTTAAAGACTGAGCTGGGGGGTTGATTATTAAATAATAACATAGGCACCAACTTTGCTTACTAATACTTTCTAATCGTTTGTAAAGTAACAATAAGTTGCATAGGGGAAGATCTTTAATGTGCTTAGCTGCACGATCAATTAGGCTCCTTCCGGCACCACGACATGCGGGAGGCCTAGCTTGTCGCTAGGAGCGTTCTTCTCTGGCTGGCATTCGTGGGGACGAGACCTACTCTGTGGCTGCACCCCTACTCTCCTCCCTTCTCCTCTTACTTATTTCCCTTACCTTAAGTTCCTGTACCATTAAGTTAAGTACTGTATGGTGTTTAAGTGTGCCTACTCTGGTAGTAACGATTGGTGAGACCTGGGGGTAGTATTTGCCAGTGTTTGGGTACCCCTAAGTGTTGTGTTTTGTATTAGGGTACCACGTGGTGTCTCTACCCTAAGCTGCATCCAGCTTCAGTGCTTATCCAGTAGTACTTTACCCTAGCTTGTTCTTAGTGTAAACCTTGTATCCTGCCTAAGTGGACGAAGGCTTTTTAACGTAAGGTAGTGTGGTAAAGTTATTATTATTATTGTTATTGGTGTGAGTGTATATGGGGGTTGTTAAGGGGTAAATAAATAAGTACATGAATTATAGGAGTATTCCTTCTTCCTGTGTGGGAGTGCATTGATCAACCCTTAGACTGACATATATGGTCTAGTAGCAAGGTATTATTACTGTGGATAATTTATTTTGGGGGCCGGGCCTTTTAGCTCTCCCATATTTGATACTCTGTCTTCTAACTACCCTTACCCCTTAATAGTACCAGTGCCCCATAGCAAGCCCACCACACACATATTATTTATAACAGGGTGCCTAAGTTATCCATCAATGGATAACTAGGCACCCCGCAGGGAGATGTCCTCAGTCCTACCTTATTTAATATCTTAATAAACACGCTCTTGTTGATCGTGTTACTGAAATTAACTGTCAAATTGGTATAAAAATGCTTAGGCTAACTCATCCTAACCCTTGCACAGAAGCCCTCCAGAATTTCTTTATTGAAGGTCAGCATTGTTCCAAATGGATTACTAAAACTGGAACTGAACTCAAAATGTATCAGCTTTATAATTTGTACCAAGAGAAACCAGAATGCGGAATGACCTTCCCAACCATGTTAAAGACTGTATCTCTCTCAACCAGTTTAAGATAAAAACGAAGCTATACCTAATAAATTCCCTGTAACCTACCTTACTCCTCTATTGTCAACCAATGTCTGTTTTTTTTTTTTTTTTAAATGACGCTGTTTGTCGACTGAATTGTATTTGTGCTGCTTTTTCAGCCATGTTCTCCTCTTTTTATCTCTTTTTTATTTGTTCTCAACTCATTTTATTCTTTATGCTCAATTAGTATTAAGCTTTAGTCATTTAAGTTTTTAATGCCCGAAACGCTTTGCGTAATAGTGGCTTTAGGCATTGTATGTACTAGCCCTATCTATAAATTCATCACTCTTTGTAAAATCTCTTGTATGTATGTACCTTACCTAAATAAACATTTGATTTGATTTGATTTGAGAAACAACATCGACACTTTCCTGCACCGTGGGAGATTAACCCTTTCCAATTTTAATCCCTCCCTTTCCACCCAAGAAGCAAATTAGAGGGCAGCCCAAGCTTCGTCTTGAGGCAAAGCTCAACGCCTTAAGCCATATTGATGCTCTGTCCACAGAGCATTCTCTCTCTCAAATCATATACACTGATAGTTCCCTACACCGCACCACGGGTGCAGTTGTTCTGACAATGGGCGATGGCTTGTACTTTGAGTGGGGAGTCCGTATACACAACTGGGCCTCTACCCTTCAGACTGAACTATTTGCCTTGATCCTTGCACTGAAATGTGTACAAGTCTCCAAACTTGATACATTAATTGTAAGTGACTCATTATCATCCTTAAATGCTCTCAACTCTTTAAGACATAACTGTAACGTGCTCGTGTCCGAAGCTAGACACAAATACAACAAAATTATTAAGGATGGTAACAGAGTCCATTTCATGTGGTCTCCATCTCATGTTGGCCTCCGAATGCATGATAGAGCTGATAAGTTAGCCAAAGAATCTGCCTTTAAAGGAGCCGTTGAGTGTAACCTTGGATTGTCAATGAGCAATCTGAGAGCAGCAGTACACCGAGAAATTCAACAAGATCTTGTATATCTGAGGCAAAGTGAAATCGACACCAGTAATTCCATCTATCATCATACTATCATGCAATTGGAGCGACACATCTATGGTTCATCCAATAAAGTCACACCTTCCCTGATATCCTTAAAAAAAACAAGAGTAACGCCAGTCCATTAAGGAGGCAATCCGGCGGACATAAACAATCATAGACCAATATCAAATCTACCCATTCTATCAAAAATATTTGAAAAAAATTATTTACAAACAGCTCTATTCCTACCTCGTAAAATTCGACATACTCAGCCCCTGCCAGTTTGGCTTCCGGTCCCAAAAGAGCACCAACGATGCAATCATTAGTCTCCTTGACGTAATCTACTCAGCCCTTGACAAAAATGAGTTTCCGATTGGACTCTTCATTGACCTAAGAAAAGCCTTTGATACTGTTAATCACAACTACCTCCAGCATTATGGAATCCGAGGCCTTGCCCTCGACTACATCCAATCCTATCTTAGTGACAGACACCCCAGCAAACACAGAACGTTTGTGGACGTTTTTAAATGGTTCCACAAAGGTAATACTGTAACTTTTGACATAAATACGTATATCTGATGTTCTTAAAACCAAAGGATATAACTAAAAACATTTATTCTTGAGACACAGTTTTTTAAGATTTATGTAAAAATTTAAAAATAATAGTAAATGCTATGGAATTATAATGTTTTCATGCTTTATATTTAAGAATAAATAATTTTCAGTCAACATTTAGTTTTTTTTGTTTACTTTCTGTAAAGCTATCCAGTTTACGTTCTTATAACTTAAATATAACATTTATATGACGTCAGTATAACGTTATTTACACGACATCATTACGTTATTATGATGTTATATTAACGTATAATTCCTGTGTGAAAACCAGAATATATATTGAACTTTATGTTTTAAACCTTGTAAAGTTATCATAAAACTTGGAATAAGACGGTAAGCATGCTTTACTTATGAAAATATACAAACAAATCAACAAAAACATTTTAACATAAAAAACATGAACATAACATAAATTAACTGCATGCATGGGAGTTAATTGGAACTCTGTAATATTGCATACATGAACCTTAAGGTACAAACCCAGTGTATTTACACATGCAGTTCTTTCCTAAATCTAAATTTTTCCAATTTTTACACTTTGTTTCGAGTTCTGTCTTGTGTTGCTACTTTTAATACCCCATTAATGTCCCCTTTGTTATGTCCATTCATCCCATTGTGCACCTCTACCATATGTCACTCCTAATTCTTTGCTTTTCTAGAGAATGTAATATAAGCTTTGACAATCTTTCTTCATATGACAGGTTAACAGGTAGAACAAAGATTACCATTTATATATGGATAACTATTATAAGTCGGTTTGAATGAGTGAATTGCTGCTTGAAGATAGGTATATACACGTGTGGTACTATCAGATTGCATCGTGGTGAGCCTAAAACACTTCAGATCCAAGCAAAGCGTAAAATGCCAGCAGATACAATTGTGAACACATTGATACCAAAATGAAAGACATATGACGAGAATTGAGGTAACCAAAGTGAAAAGAGTGTTGACATTACATTGCACTAGAGTGCTCCTGGATTACTTTCTCTGTTTTGTGCGGATGGTCCGCCGTGCTTTCATCACGTCAGCGGGTGGAGCACGCTGCTGTTTTTTACATTTCATGCATATATTCCGGTTGGAAATTCTATTGCGAACACATTGATACCAAAATGAAAGACCTAGGATGACAATTGAGGTGACCAGAATGAAAAGAGTGTATACATTTTATCGCTCTTGTGCGCTCCCTGGTAACACGCTCTCGCTTTCTCTGTTTGTTGTGGATGGTAAGCCGGGCTTTTGGAGTTTATATGCCTTTAGTCCTGTAGAGAATTCTATTGCGAACACATTGATGCTAAATTGAAAAACCTAGGATGAGAATTGAGGTAACAAAGTTGAAAAGGGTATACACTTTTCAGTATTATCACGCTCTCTAATGTAATGAGAGTTGCCTGAGGGTGGCTCAGCTTTCTTTTTCTGGTACCCTTGGCCTACATTCATCTTGTCGGCGGGTGGAGCGCGCTACTGTCTTTGACATTATATGCACATAGTTCTGTTGGGAATTCTATTGCGAACGCATTGATACCAAAATGAAAGACATAGGACGAGAATTAAGGTGACAAAGTTGAAAAGAGTATACACTTTTCAGTATTTCCACACACTACCAGGGAATGTCAAAAAAAAAAAAAAAATGGAGAGAGTGGAGGGGTAACTTGCCCAAAACGCGAAAGTGTTTGGGGAGATTAACTTTCGTTCAATACTATTATGCAAGAGGAGCGACACATCTATGGTTCATCCAATAAAATCAGCAGACTTCTAGATGTTACTACTGCTCGGCTTAGACTCGGTTACAAGTATTTCTGGGAATTCTCATTATCTGCCGATGTAGACCTGACCAAATGTTAACTGTCAACAAAATTATTCGCACACCCTCCGTCACTATGTGATAGTGAATTCAGAGACAATTCTATAACCAATGTACCAACGATGTGTCAATATTTCATTCAAAATGATCTGGTATAAGAAATTTTAGCCAAATATCCCCAGTTTGCTAACTGTAAGTAGTAACAAAGCGATTGTAACCTATCCACCGCTGCCCACTGGATGGGGGGCGGTGTGCAGGACAAACATATCAATTGTGACACTAGCTCTCCACATATGTCAGTTGCTTAATTTAGAAACTGTACTTGTGATCGATCTCGAACCCATTGTTGATGTGACGACTTATACTGAATTTTGTAACTAGCTCATAAAGATTGTAACTTGCTTAGCTAAATGAATTGTGGGGTTCAGTCCCTGAGCCCATTATGTGCCTCTGTAACCCTTTCCACTACCGCCCACAAGATGGGTATGGGGTGCATAATAAATGAACTAAACTAACTTTAAGGCATCCTGAAAGAAAGCTTGGAGGGCTTGAAAAATTGCAGAACGAAGCCGTGAGGATAATCCTTGGGTGCCTTCGTACCACAAAGATACTTAATATGAGAAAGGAACTTAATATTCCGAGCGTTGTTTATCGTGTTACTGAAAATAACTGTCAAATTGGTATAAAAATGCTTAGGCTAGCTCATCCTAACCCTTGCACAGAAGCCCTCCAGAATTTCTTTATTGAATGTTGAAAACAACCCTCAAGTTGACTATTTCCGTAACAGCATGCACTCCTGTATGCTAATCCCCACAATCACCAAGCCCACCCGAGTCACTCAAACATCTGCCACTACCCTGGATCACCTTTGGACTAATATAACAGCTCCCCTTACATCTGGGGTAATTTATGACAGAACAACTGACCACTATCCTACTTTCCTCATAGCAAACATTGACACATCACCACCAGAAACCAAAAAACTTTCATTCAGGCTACATAGTGAATCAGCTTTAGGCAATCTCTCTAATGCACTTCACAATTTTAACTGGGAATCTGAATTTAATAATTCACAGGATATAAACTCATCAACTAATCTCTTTCTCTCCAAAACTCTAAGCCTCTACAACACTCACTGTCCCCTCCTTACCAAACAAGTAACTGATAAAAGAAAAAATAACCCGTGGCTCACAAGTGGCATAATTAAATCAATCAACAAAAAACATGAATACGAAAAGAAATTTAGGAGTGGCCTAATTCCAATGGAAGTAGTTAAAAGGTACTCATCAGTGCTTACCAGTATCATAAGAAAAGCAAAACTTTCATACTATGAGACTAGATTCAAAGAAGCAAAAGGCAACATGAAAAGCACATGGAATACCATCTCTAACATCCTGGGAACTAAACAACACTCCCACAACCAGATAACACTCTCTAAGGATGGCCTTACACTGTCATCTGACTTAGAAATGGCGAATGAATTTAATAGCATCTTTTCATCGATTGGTGCTAACCTTGCAAGTAAAATCCCACAGACTCAGACACATATCAACACATATCTCTCAGGCAGCTATCCAAACTCTCTTCTCCTCTCACCAGTCAGCCCGTCAGATGTTGTGTCCATCATACACTCACTAAAAACCAAAGCTGGGAACATCAGTGAAATCCCATCCATTGTATACAAGAGCGCCTCCCATGCCCTTGCACCACCTATAGCTCTGCTGTTCAACAAATCCCTTGAGTGTCATACCTTCCCTGATATCCTTAAAAACGCAAGAGTAACGCCAGTTCATAAAGGAGGTAATCCGTCAGACATAAACAACTACAGACCAATATCAAACCTACCCATACTATCAAAAATATTTGAAAAAATTATCTACAAACAGCTCTACTCCTATCTCGTAAAATTCGACATTCTTAGCCCCTGTCAGTTAGGCTTCCGCTCTCAAAAGAGTACCAACGATGCAATTATTAGTCTCCTTGATATAATTTACTCTGCCCTTGACAAAAATTAGTTTAGTCATATCTCAGCAGAGGAAACAAAGATACTAAACGGGTGTCCACCCAGGCAGGGAGGAGCTGTTCGCAAGATGCAACTGTATGATGGCTCCCAGCTTGACTAAGTTAACAGATTCAAATACCTTGGCCTTGTATTGTCCTGTTGTATTCAGACTCTGTCGTCAGTATAATGAGAGGCTCCATAAGCCCTCTTGGAGATGTTGCAGGTTATCACTCAGGCTATGGTGCCAATGCCACAATTGTCAAAATGATGTACCTTGCATACATCAGATCTTTAGTGGATTATGTTGCATCTCTGCTTGCCTTGATGACTGAAAGAAAGCTTAAAGGGCTTGAAAACTTGCAGAACGAAGCCTTGAAGATAATCCTTGGATGTCCCTAGTACCACAAAGATACTTAACATGAGGAAGGAACTTAATATTAACTTAATAATAGAATATGAGTGCATACTCTACTGCATTACTATTTGTAATGATCCTCATATTGTGCTTCAGTAATCCAATGTATAACCCTGAGATGTTTTCCTAATTGTACTTAGGATTCCTTGTTCATTATTGTGTATTGTTCTGATCTGCTTTTGTGTCGAAAATTCTTGCATCGTACCTGTAAACAATTTTTTGACAATTTTACTGTAATTATCCTACTTAAAATCATCTGTACTTGTAAAGTAAAGCTGTAATGTACCTGTTAAACACTTTTTATCAATTTTACATTTAATTATTTCTCTAAAACTTTGTTTAAGAATTTGCTCAAAGATTAGTTTAAGGACTTGCCCGAAACGCTATATGCAAGCTAGTGGTTTTACAAGATTATAATTCTAACTTAAGCTCTATATGTTGTCTCTTAACCCCCAATGTACGTTCTTGTATATATATAAATAAATAAAATAAATAAATAACGAGGGATCGAGGCATTAATGCGCAGTACGTGCTTCCCTCATCTGTGACGTCACAGCGCCATCTGACGACAGCATAAACACAGGCGGCCATTTTATGTTCCACCAAGATTAAAAAAAAAAATAATTTTGCCCCGAGGGGCGAGTTTATTGGGCAGCGTCCAATGTGTTCGCAATAGAATGTTCTACAAGAACATGTATAAAATAAGTGACACAGAGATTATTGATGTGTGTATTTGTGTGGGTGATTATAAATATGTATGTGTATGTATATATGTATACATATATATATATATATATATATATATATATATATATATATATATATATATATATATATATATATATATATATATATTAGTATATTTTGGTAGCAGTCTTTCCTGTAGACATATATTATTAAATATGACCGAAAAAGTAAGATTAATAATTCTAACACGAATTTTCTCAATCTTTCGTACATTACGCTTCACTGTTGGAGGTAAATCAAAAATCACTTCTCCAAAATAAATAAAAATGAATTTTGGAGAAGTGATTTTTGATTTACCTCCAACAGTGAAGCGTAATGTACGAAAGATTGAGAAAATTCGTGTTAGAATTATTAATCTTACTTTTTCGGTCATATTTAATAATATATATATATATATATATATATATATATATATATATATATATATATATATATATATATATATATATATAATCTTTGGACAACACCCACCAGTGGGACTCGAACCCAGAAAGCACAACTACCTTCCAGTAGCTGGCATAACTAGTATCCCAGCAAACATTTTCATGTTTTTAAAACATCCTAAAAACGACATTTCATTGTTTTCAGCACGTTTATAATTACGTTTAGAAAAGGTTTTTTGAGAACTTTTATATACAACCTTAGAACGTATATAATTAACATTTCTAAAAACTTTTTTATGATCTTTTAATTACCTACATTAAAGCGTTTAGGGTAAATTAGGGTATAATAATTTTGTAATTCATATCTGAAATAGAAAGGGAGAGAAAGAAAGAAGACATATCTGAGATAGAAATGGACATCCTATATATGTATGTGTAAATTACAAATAAATAGGGTACAAAAAGAGAATTAAAATATTATATTTATTTAATTAAGAATGAGTAATACAACAAAATATATGTAATAGCTCGAAATATATAGACTATATCTATAACAGAATATAAAAGTAAAAATTTAAAAATCTATATATGCAATATGTGAACACAATAGATTTTGTGATCAAGCAGCCTGTGATTCATGTCATGCTGAGATCAGTCTGACGTTATAAGCAGTTATTGTTACTTAAAACTAAAACAAGTAAAATTTTCCGAGTATACATATAACACTATAGTTTTTCTATGACTAATAATAAAAATCTATTAATCAAAAGTTTAGGACTAATTAACTAAAAATAAAAATCTACAAGTGAATGTAAACACAATCAAGTATAATATTCATGTAGAAAGAGAAAGAAAAAGAGAGAGAAGGAAAGAAAGAGAAAGAAAGAAAGGGAGAAAGAGAAAGAAAAGAAAAAACAGTCATGTATAATATTCATATTAGCACCATGCAATATAACTTAGATTAAGTAAAAAATCTCAGACATTTTTAAATCAAATGAAATATGAGAGCCAGAGAGAGAGACCCAGAGCCAGAGAGAGAGAGCGAGAGCCAGAGAGAGAGCGCCACAGAGCCAGAGAGAGAGCGTGAGCCAGAGAGAGAGAGAGTCAGAGAGAGAGAGAGAGCCAGAGAGAGAGAGAGAGCCAGAGAGTGAGAGAGAGAGAGCCAGAGAGAGAGAGAGCCAGAGAGAGAGAGAGAGCCAGAGAGAGAGAGAGAGAGCCAGAGAGAGCGAGAGCCAGAGAGAGCCAGAGAGAAAGAGAGCCAGAGAGAGCGAAAGAGCCAGAGAGAGCGAGAGAGCCAGAGAGAGAGAGAGAGAGAGAGAGAGAGAGAGAGAGAGAGAGAGAGAGAGAGAGAGAGAGAGAGAGAGAGAGAGAGAGAGAGAGAGAGAGAGAGCCAGAGAGAGAGAGAGAGAGAGAGAGAGAGAGAGAGAGAGGGAGAGAGGGAGAGACGGAGAGAGAGAGAGAGAGAGAGAGAGAGAGAGAGAGAGAGAGAGAGAGAGAGAGAGAGAGAGAGAGAGAGAGCCAGAGAGAGAGAGAGAGAGAGAGAGAGAGAGAGAGAGAGAGAGAGAGAGAGAGAGAGAGAGAGAGAGAGAGAGAGAGAGAGAGAGAGAGGGAGAGAGAGAGAGAGAGAGAGAGAGAGAGAGAGAGAGAGAGAGAGAGAGAGAGAGAGAGAGAGAGAGAGAGAGAGAGAGAGCCAGAGAGAGAGAGAGAGAGAGAGAGAGCCAGAGAGAGAGAGAGAGCCAGAGAGAGAGAGAGAGAGAGAGAGAGAGAGAGCCAGAGAGAGAGAGAGAGAGAGAGCCAGAGAGAGAGAGAGAGCCAGAGAGAGAGAGAGAGAGAGAGAGAGAGAGAGAGAGCCAGAGAGAGAGAGAGAGAGAGAGCCAGAGAGAGAGAGAGAGAGCCAGAGAGAGAGAGAGAGAGCCAGAGAGAGAGAGAGAGAGAGAGCCAGAGAGAGAGAGCAAGAGAGCCAGAGAGAGCGAGAGAGAGAGAGAGAGAGCCAGAGAGAGAGAGAGCCAGAGAGAGAGAGAGAGAGAGCAAGAGAGCCAGAGAGAGAGAGAGAAAGAGAGAGACAGACAGAGACAGAAAGACACACACACAACAAAAGAGGAGACAGAACAAAATTAAGGCAAGGAGAGAGAAGACAGAACAGAAACAACAGAGAGAGGAGGGAAATGAGAAATCATTGAAGAGAAGGGGAAGAGAAACACAAGATAAGAAAAAGATACAAGAAAAATATACAAGATAAAAATGACATAAATGAATACCACAAATATAAAAAGTAAAGGAAGAGAGAAGCTAGAAGAGACAGGAAACGAGAGGTGTTAGAAGAGAGGAGGAAAGGAGAGATTAAAAGACAAGAAAAACAGGAGAGAAACGTAAAAGAAATAAAAAAAAGGGACATTTGTGAGGAGAGAAAATAAAGAGACCAGAGAAGACCATATATCAAGAGTGTGAGGATAAAGACTTATATATTTTCTTAGTAGACATCCTCTGGCTCTTGTTGCCCCTCTTGTATACGAATTGTACTTGCAAGTTTTCCCTGAAAAGATATTAACAAAATTAATATTTAATTATTTATTTATATAAATTACACACACACAAACTTAATATATATATATATATATATATATATATATATATATATATATATATATATATATATATAATATATATAGACCAGAGACCAATTATATATATATATATATATATATATATATAATTTCGTAAACCTCACCCTGTAAACATTCATGTTTCTACATGTTAAACAAGCTACGAGGATGAGGGAAGGGGATGTTCCCTCCATGCTGGATATTATATTTACCAGGAAAGAGAAAGATATATTTATCATTCAGTACCTCCCTCCTTTGGTACCTCCCTCCTTTTACCCAAGTGACATGGTCACTTGGGTAAAAGTGACCATGTCTTTTTGGGAATAAAGTATGCAATGCATTATAATCTGGAAGAAAATGAGCTTGAAGCAGTTGAAAAACCTGACTTGTGGAGAGGTCATTATGGGGAACTCAGATATTTCCTTAAGGAATTTGACAAACACTTGCTGTTAGGACATGAAGTAAATGAGATGTATGTCAAGTTTTGTGAAATATATGATAATGGCACAACAAAATTTATACTAAAGCAGAGATGCAGAACTAGGAAAAGGGGAAAAATTGCCCAAACATACAAGCAATACAAAGATGCGAGAAACAACAATAGCAGTAAGGAGAGGGGCAGAAAGACTGACTTTCGGTCATATTCAACAACACAAATATACATACACACACACACATTATTGGAAAAAATTGGAATTGGAATATTGGAAAAAATAATTAAAACTAAATGGGTAGAACACCTGGAGAGAAATGATATAATTTCAGACAGACAGTATGGTTTTCGATTTGGAAGATCCTGTGTATCGAATTTACTCAGTTTCTATGATCGAGCAACAGATATATTACAGGAAAGAGATGGTTGGGTTGACTGCATCTATTTGGACCTAAAAAAGGCATTCGACAGTTCCACATAGAGAGGTTGTTCTGGAAACTGGAAAATATTGGAGGGGTGACAGGTAAGCTTCTAATATGAATGAAAAATTTTCTGACATAGAAAAATGAGGGCAGTAATCAGAGGCAATGTATCGGACTGGAGAAATGTCACAAGTGGAGTACCACAGGGTTCAGTTCTTGCACCAGTGATGTTTATTGTCTACATAAATGATCTACCAGTTGGTATATAGAATTACATGAACATGTTTGCTGATGATGCTAAGATAATAGGAAGGATAAGAAATTTAGATGATTGTCATGCCCTTCAAGAAAACCTGGATAAAATAAGTATATGGAGCACCACTTGGCAAATGGAATTTAATGTTAATAAATGCCATGTTATGGAATGTGGAACAGGAGAACATAGACCCCACACAACCTATACATTATGTGAGAAATCTTTAAAGAATTCTGATAAAGAAAGAGATCTAGGGGTGGTTCTAGATAGAAAACTATCACCTGAGGACCACATAAAGAATATTGTGCGAGGAGCCTATGCTACGCTTTCTAACTTTAGAATTGCGTTTAAATACATGGATGGTGATATACTAAAGAAATTGTTCATGACTTTTGTTACGCCAAAGCTAGAATATGCAGCTGTTGTGTGGTGCCCAACAACAGAAGTTGGCCCATATCTTAAGAAGCACATCAACAAACTGGAAAAGGTGCAAAGACATGCTACTAAGTGGCTCCCAGAACTGAAGGGCAAGAGCTACGAGGAGACGTTAGAGGCATTAAATATGCCAAAACTAAAAGACAGAAGAGGTGATATGATCACTACATACAAAATAGTAACAGGAATTGATAAAATCGACAGGGAAGATTTCCTGAGACCTGGAACTTCAAGAACAGGAGGTCATAGATTGAAACTAGCTTAACACAGATGCTAAAGAAATATAAGAAAATTCACTTTCGCAAATAGAGTGGTAGACGGTTGGAACAAGTTAGGTGAGAAGGTGGTGGAGGCCAAGACTGTCAGTAGTTTCAAAGCGTTATATGACA
>NC_091204.1:11816703-11914203 GCF_040958095.1 Procambarus clarkii
TTAAGTTTAATCTTGCCATTAGGTACTGAGATTAATTTATCCTGCCGGTACATGAAGGCAGCATCATTACTTGTTCATGAATGAAACATCATTCATCAAGTAATGAATGTTGAAACATCATTATTTCCTTAAAGAACTACAGGTAACCAGGGAGCACACTGTCTCTCCAGGAGCTCCAGGACAACACACTGTCTCTCCAGGAGCTCCAGGACAACACACTGTCTCTCCAGGAGCTCCAGGACAACACACTGTCTCTCCAGGGAACTCCAGGACAACTCACTGTCTCTCCAGGGCTCCAGGACAACACACTGTCTCTCTAGGAACTCCAGGACAACACACAGTCTCTCCAGGAGCTCCAGAACCACACACAGTCTCTCCAGGAGCTCCAGGACAACACACAGTCTGTCCAGGAGCTCCAGGACAACACATAGTCTCTCTAGGGGATCCAGGACAACAAACAGTGTCTCCAGGGAGCTCCAGGACAACACACAGTCTCTCCAGGGACCCCAGGACAACACATAGTCTCTCCAGGAGCTCCAGGACAACAACAGTCTCTCCAGGGGACTCCAGGACAACACATAGTCTCTCCAGGAAAACACACAGTCTCTCCAGGACAACACACATTCTCTCCAGAACCTCCAGGACAACACACAGTGTTGGACTATTCTTGCTCTCTCTCTCTCTTGCTCTCTCTCTCTCTTGACAAGGGCAAAATGGCAGGTGGACGCAACAGGGACACAGGGAACAGCCAAAGTGACCAAACGAGGGACATATTAACCCAAGTTCTGGATGAATTCAGGAAGGAGATGCAAGAAATGAGGATTACAATTAACAACCTGCAAAGTGAGCTGACATCAGCAAGGAAGGAGATCAAATCCCTCACATAAAAAATAAAGAGACCGAGCATCAGATTATCATCCAAAGGGAAGGTGGGAATGTTACATTGGAAGGAAATGCCTCTGTACCTGAAACATTTGCAGACATACTGAAAAAGAGCTCAGAAGCTACTGACACAGTGAGGGAGGTAGCCATGCAAGCAGCCACCTCACAGGAAGCAGCACGGTGCACCACTCAGCTGCTGGAAAGAAAAAGATCAGTGGTAGTTGTAGGCATCAAAGAACAGGAAGGATCCAACAGGCAAGAATGGAATAGCAAGGATAGAGAGGCAGTACAGGGGCTACTGAAGGGGTTACAGATGGATGGGGCTGAACGAAACATTGAGAAGGTTTTCAGGTTGGGCTGGTACAACAAGGACAGAAACCAACTTGTAAAGGTGGTGTTTACAAACGAAACCACGAAGGAGGATATTCTCGAAAGGAAGAGTCGACTGCAGCATGTGGAGGGATACAAGAAAGTATTCCTGCAGAGGGACATGACGAAGGAGGAGAGAGCCAGGGCAGCAGAGGCAAGGAAGAAGCGCAGGGAGGGAGGAGCAAACCAGGAAATCACAGCCCCCAACACAACAGTCCTAGAGACAAGAGGCGAACCCAAAACCAGCATCCCAGCAACACCGGAGGGGAGGGCAACACCACCACCCCCCTCTGCATAGAAACCCTCCCTTCTTCTCACCCTACCTGCCCCCACCCAACCCTCCCTCCCCCCCACCCCATTCTTACCCTGTCATTCCTTCCCCATTCCCATCATGTCCCCCCTCCCCTTCATCCCATACCCTCCCTATCCCTCCTCCCCCCTCACCCCGTATCCCCCATGTCCCCCCTATCTCCTTAACCAACACTCTACCTGTCCCCCCTTCCCTGAAACCCCCACCCCTCACCCCAAACTCCTCTGAGACTCTGCAAACCACCTCACAGATCATCTCACCCACTGAAAAGCTTCCCACACCAGCAGAATGCTCGCCAAGAAAGGGACAAGAAAATGAACTGAAGAAAGTGAGCTTCAAGGCAATGTACACTAACATAGATGGAATTACAAATAAAACAAGTGAACTCGGAGAATGGGCACTAGAAGAAAACCCAGACATAATAGCACTCACAGAAACAAAGCTAACAAACACCGTAACAAATGCAGTGTTTCCACAGGGCTACTATGTAGTGAGGAAAGAGAGAGAAGGGAGAGGAGGAGGTGGTGTAGCTTTGCTACTAAGAGAAGGTTTGAGTTTCGAAGAGATGGTAATTCAGAACTGTGAAGGTTTCAGTGACTACATATCAGGCACCATAGCAACTGGAGGACAGAAAATTATAGTAGTAGTCATATATAACCCCCCCCGAATGTCAGAAGACCCAGACAGGAATATGATAGAAACAACTTGGCCACCATCAATATAATAGAGAGAGCAGCTTCTGTGGCTAGCAGGAACGGATCCAGGCTACTAATCATGGGAGACTTCAACCATGGAAAGATAGATTGGGGGAACAGAGACCCACATGGAGGCCCAGACACATGGAGAGCTAAGCTGCTGGATGTGGCAACAAGAAACTTTCTAAGTCAACACGTCAAGGGACCGACAAGAACGAGAGGAGGGGATGAACCAGTCTTGCTTGATCTGATATTTACCCTAAATGAGTCGGATATAAGGGAAGTTAAGTTGGAAGCCCCCTTGGGAATGAGTGATCATAGTGTATTGAGCTTTGAGTACCTGGTTGAGCTAGGAATTATCACCCCCAAAAAAGAACTGTGAAACAAAGGGCTGGCGTACGGAAAGGGAAACTATGATGAGATGAATAAATTCCTATGGGATGTACATTGGGACACAGAACTCGGATCCAAGTCCGTACAATACATGATGGACTATGTCACCCAAAAATGTCAGGAGGCTGTTAGCAGGTTTGTCCCAGCCCAACAGAAAAAACAGAGAAGCAAAGGAAGAATCCGTGGTTTAATAGGGAATGTATGAAAGCAAAGGAGCTGAACAAAAGGGCATGGAGGAACTTCCGTAATAACAGAACACCAGAAAGTAGAGAGAGATACCAGAGAACCTGGAACGAGTATGTTAGTGTGAGAAGAGCAGCTTAGAAAAGGTATGAAAATGATATAGCTAATAAAGCCAAGACCGAACCAAAGCTACTACACAGTCACATCAGGAGGAAGACAACAGTGAAGGAACAGGTGATGAAACTTAGGGTGGGCGAGGACAGGTACACAGAGAATGACAAAGAGGTGTGTGAAGAACTCAACAAAAGGTTCCAGGAGGTCTTTACAATAGAACAGGGAGTAGTCACGGTGCTAGGAGAGGTGGCAGCAAACCAGGTGACCTTGGAAAGGTTCGAAATTACAAGAGATGAGGTCAAGAAGCACCTATTGGAGCTGGATGTGAGAAAAGCTGTTGGGCCAGATGGAATCTCACCATGGGTGTTGAAAGAGTGTGCAGGAGCAGTTTCCTTGCCACTCTCCATAGTGTATAGTAGGTCACTGGAAACGGGAGACCTACCAGAAGTATGGAAGACTGCTAATGTAGTACCAATATTTAAGAAGGGTGACAGACAAGAGGCACTGAACTACAGGCCAGTGTCCTTAATTAACTTGTATATCATGCAAGGTGATGGAGAAGATTGTGAGAAAAAACATAGTAACACATCTGGAGAGAAGAGACTTCGTCACAACCCATCAACATGGGTTCAGGGAGGGTAAATCTTGCCTTACAGGCTTGATAGAATTCTATGATCAGGTGACAAAGATTAAGCAAGAAAGAGAGGGATGGGCGGACTGCATTTTTTTGGACTGTCGGAAAGCCTTTGACACAGTACCCCATAAAAGGTTGATGCATAAGCTGGAGAAACAGGCAGGAGTAACTGGTAGGGCGCTCCAGTGGATAAGGGAGTACCTAAGCAATACGAAGCAGAGAGTTATAGTGAGGGGTGAGACCTCAGAATGGCGTGAAGTCACCAGTGGAGTCCCACAGGGCTCTGTGCTTGGACCTATCCTGTTTCTGATATACGTAAATGATCTCCCAGAGGGTATAGACTCATTCCTCTCAATGTTTGCTGACGACGCCAAAATTATGAGAAGGATTAAGACAGAAGAGGACAGCTTGAGGCTTCAAGAAGACCTGGACAAGCTGCAGGAATGGTCGAACAAATGGATGTTAGAGTTTAACCCAAGCAAATGTAATGTAATGAAGATAGGGGTAGGAAGCAGGAGACCAGATACAAGGTATTACTTGGGAGATGAAATACTTCAAGAGTCAGAGAGAGAGAAAGACCTGGGGGTTGATATCACGCCAGACCTGTCCCCTGAAGCTCATATCAAGAGGATAACATCAGCAGCATATGCCAGGTTGACTAACATAAGAACGGCCTTTAGAAACTTGTGTAAGGAATCTTTCAGAACATTATATACCACATATGCCAGACCAATCCTGGAGTATGCGGCTCCAGCATGGAATCCATATCTAGTTAAGCATAAGACTAAACTGGAAAAGGTTCAAAGGTTTGCCACCAGACTAGTACCCGAGATGAGAGGTATGAGCTACGAGGAGAGACTACGGGAATTAAACCTCACTTCGTTGGAAGACAGAAGAGTTAGGGGGGACATGATCACCACATTCAAGATTCTCAAGGGAATCGACAGGGTTGATAAAGACAGGCTATTTAACACAAGGGGCACACGCACTAGGGGACACAGGTGGAAACTGAGTGCCCAAATGAGCCACAGAGTTATTAGAAAGAACTTTTTTAGTGTAAGAGTGGTTGACAAATGGAATGCATTATTAGGTGATGTTATGGAGGCTGACTCCATACACAGTTTCAAGTGTAGATATGATAGAGCCCAGTAGGCTCAGGAACGTGTACACCTGTTGATTGACGGTTGAGAGGCGGGACCAAAGAGCCAAAGCTCAACCCCCGCAAACACAACTAGGTGAGTACAGTCTTTCCAGGAGCTCCAGAACAACACACAGTCTCTCCAGGAGCTCCAGGACAACACACAGTCTCTCCAGGGAACTCCAGGACAACACACAGTCTCTCCAGGAGCTCCAGGACAACACACAGTCTCTCCAGGACAACACACAGTCTCTCCAGGACAACACACAGTCTCTCCAGGAGTTCCAGGACAACACACAGTCTCTCCAGGAGCTCCAGGTCAACACACAGTCTCTCCAGGAGTTCCAGGACAACACACAGGTTCTCCAGGAGCTCCAGGACAACGCACAGTCTCTCCAGGAGCTCCAGGACAACAAACAGGTTCTCAAGGAGCTCCAGGACAACACACAGTCTCTCCAGGAGCTCCAGGACAACACACAGTCTCTCCAGGACAACACACAGTCTCTCCAGGAACTCCAGGACAACACACAGTCTCTCCAGGAGCTCCAGGACAACACACAGTCTCTCCAGGAGCTCCAGGACAACACACAGTCTCTCCAGGACAACACACAGTCTCTCCAGGAGCTCCAGGACAACACACAGTCTCTCCAGGACAACACACAGTCTCTCCAGGACAACACACAGTCTCTCCAGGACAACACACAGTCTCTCCAGGAACTCCAGGACAACACACAGTCTCTCCAGGACAACACACAGTCTCTCCAGGAACTCCAGGACAACACACAGTCTCTCCAGGAGCTCCAGGACAACACACAGTCTCTCCAGGACAACACACAGTCTCTCCAGGACAACACACAGTCTCTCCAGGACAACACACAGTCTCTCCAGGAACTCCAGGACAACACACAGTCTCTCCAGGACAACACACAGTCTCTCCAGGACAACACACAGTCTCTCCAGGAGTTCCAGGACAACACACAGTCTCTCCAGGGGCTCCAGGACAACACACAGTCTCTCCAGGAGCTCCAGGTCAACACACAGTCTCTCCAGGAGTTCCAGGACAACACACAGTCTCTCCAGGAGCTCCAGGACAACACACAGTCTCTCCAGGAACTCCAGGACAACACACAGTCTCACCAGGAGCTCCAGGTCAACACACAGTCTCTCCAGGAGTTCCAGGACAACACACAGTCTCTCCAGGAGCTCCAGGACAACACACAGTCTCTCCAGGAACTCCAGGACAACAAACAGTCTCTCCAGGAGCTCCAGGTCAACACAGTCTCTCCAGGGAGCTCCAGGACAACACACAGTCTCTCCAGGGGCTCCAGGACAACACACAGTCTCTCCAGGAGCTCCAGGTCAACACACAGTCTCTCCAGGAGTTCCAGGACAACACATAGTCTCTCCATCGGATCCAGGACAACAAACAGTGTCTCCAGGAGCTCCAGGACAACACACAGTCTCTCCAGGGGCTCCAGGACTACACACAGTCTCTCCAGGAGCTCCAGGACAACACACAGTCTCTCCAGGGATCTCAGGACAACATATTTTTCCACTACAGACTCCCAGCAATCAGCAGCTAAGGATTCCTTATTTTAGTAGCCTAGTTATTATTTACATATTAAGTTACATATCCTGGATGTGCATATACTGAGAGAGTTACTGAATAAACCCCACAATGTTTGGTACATTATCGTATAGTGTAAAGTTATGTGTCTTGGCATCCTAAAATATATGTGTCATGGTAGTGTCTGAGAAAGAGAAAACTTATAGAAGTGAGAAGCTTTTATCTTTCTGACACACTGTGAATTAATGGATGGTGTCTGGGATTAAAAAGTTTAGAGTAGTGACAGCGAATCTTTCTCACACTTACCCTCGAAGGTCACAAAGTAGCATTCTGGTGTTCGTGAGCAGGCGATTATACAGTAAAGCATTGGTCGCGAGAGTCTGTCATCGGTGATGTTGACGGGTATTGGTGGACACCTGGTGAAGACAGGTAAGGCTCTGTCTATGGACAGCTGCAGGGAGAGATACCGACTCTTCAATCACTTATACAGGAAAGGTAAAGTAATTATAGCTTCGACTAACTTTGTTAGTCGAAGCGTTGGTGACAGGACACCTGGTGTTGTTCTTCAGCTGTGTCTTGCTCTGGTTGTGCCCCATTTGGATTGTGCAGTTCAGTTTTGGTCGCCGGACAATGGAATGGATGTGGGTTCACTTGAACGTGTCCAGCGTGGGATGACAAGGTTGGTTTTCCAAATTGGGGACCTCTCATGTGGGGGGAGATTGGCAAGGCTTGGATTGCATTCACTGGAGGGGCGGAGAGTTGGGGGTTAAGTTGACGTTCACATGAGGATGAATGGACAAAACAAAGGGGGATGTTGGTGGGGTGTTGGAAGTGTTAACACGGGACGGAGCAGTGGGTGTGGGTTGGATAAGTTTAGATTTAGGAAAGACTTGGGTAATTACTGGTTCGGTAACAGGGTTGTTGAACAAATTCACAAAGGCCGGGACGAGGATTCGAACCTACGTCCGAGAGCATACCTGACGCTGCCTTAATCGACTGAGCTACGACATGGTCATCTATGAGCATGTCGTAGCTCAGTCGATTAAGGCAGGGTTTAGGTAGCACTCGGACGTAGGTTCGAATCCTCGTCCCGGCCTTTGTGGATTTGTTCATTTGACGAATCACGCTATTGTGATTTCTGTGTGTAATGAAACAGGGCTGTTGATTTGTGGAACCAATTACCCCGTAACGTGGTGGGGGTCCCTCGATTATTTCAAACGTGGGTTGGACATGTGTATGAGTTTGATTTTGTAGTTATAAATAGGAGCTGCCTCATATGGGCCAGAAGCCTTCTGCAGTTACTTTTAACCTTATGTTCTTATAAGAACATAAGAATAAAGGTAACTGCAGAGGGCCTATTGACCCATATGAAGCAGCTCTTATTTATAACCACCAAATCACACTCATATACATGCCTAATCCACGTTTGAAACATTAGAGGGACCCCACCTCTACCACGTTACGCGGTAATTGTTTCCACAATTCAGCAACCCTGTTACCGAACTAAGTACTTTCCCAGGTCTTTCCTAAATCTAAACTTATCCAATTTATGCCCATTGTTTTGCGTTCTGTCGGGTGTTGATACTTTATTATCCTATTAATATTCCCTTTGTTACGCCCATTAATCCACTTGTACACCTCTATCATGTCACCTATTGTTCTTTGCCTTTGTAGAGAATGTAATTTAAGCTTTGTCAATCTTCCTTCATATGACAGGTTTCTAATTTCAGGGATTAACTTTGTCATCCTATGCTGGACGCGTTCTAGTAAATTTATGTCTTTTCTAAAGTACGGCGACCAAAACTGAACTGCATAATCTAAATGGGGCCTAACAAGAGTAAGATATAGCTGAAGAACAACACCAGGTGTCCTATTATTAGTAACGCTTCGATTAATAAATCCCAGTGTCCTATTTGACTTATTACGAGCATTTATGCATTGATTTTATGGTTTTAAATTCTTACTAATCATAACTCCCAGATCCCTTTCGCAATCCGACTTTGCAATCTCAACACCATCTAGCTCGTATCTTGTAACTCTATCATCATTACCTAACCTCAAAACCTTACATTTGTCAGCATTAAACGCATCTGGCAATGTTTTGACCATTTCAAAACCCCATTTAGATCGTCTAGAAGTGATAGAAAACCTTTTTCAGTGTTTATTTCCCTCCCGATTTTTTGTATCATCGGCAAATTTGAAAACATTGCTGCTCAAAACTGAATCTAAATCATTTATATATATTATTAATAACAGAGGTCCCAGGACAGAGCATTGAGGCACTCCACTTACATCATTTTCCCAGTCAGACTTAACCCCATTTATAATAACTCTTTTTTTTCTTTGGTATAGCCATGCTCTAATCCAACTTAATATAGCACCCCCAATATCATGAGCCTCTATCTTTTTAATCAGCCTTTCAAGTGGCACTGTATCAAAAACTTTGCTAAAGTCAAGGTACACAGCATCACAAACCTTACCACTATCAACAACTGCCTCAATCATGCTGGATTAAAATGATAGCAAATTTGTTAAACATGAACGGCCATTTGTAAACCCATGTTGTGACTCATTTATTAATTTATGTTTTTCAAGATGAAGACGAATGGTATTTGCAATTATCGATTCGAGTAACTTTCCCACAATATACGTTAAGCAAATTGGCCGATAGGATTGATATAAGGAGAAGAGAAGGATATAAGGACGGAGTGAAGGAACTGTGTCCAACCACTTGGGTCATCGGGGAACGAACACCGACCCTGCAAAAAGCGAGGTCATCGCTGTACCAGTAAGTCAGAGTGGATAGACTATACTTATGCAGGAAATCTTAGTGTTTTTTCATTCTCTGAATATGTTTACTTGTACTCTATTTTAGTTTTAAGAGGCTTTGTTTTAATTAGAATTTAATGCCTTTTAATGAGTTTATTTTATCTTATGAAGACCTGTGAATACATCTGACTTCAGCAGAAGTTAATGGAAGGTTGAGAATGTCTGATAATCGAGACTTAAACTTTCCATACAGCTCAGGGGGAAAATTATGATAGCAGAGACGGCTGGCATCATAAAATGAGACTCTGACATTAATTTCATATCCTATGAGTTGTCAAAACTGAAAAAAAGTACTCAAGGTTTCATCCACTGGATTGATCATTTGAGCAGCCGGAGTATAAAGGTGACCTGGGAACAGCTCAGACAAAAATGGCCTCACAGGAATCTACCTGGCTATTGTCGTTGTATTTGCCGATTATTTCGATGATGTTGGTTTATATCTCTGATAATGGTCTGCATGTGTGTGTAGAAGTTGTGTGTTATTTGATAGTCTTGTCCTTAGTGCAGTGTCATGCATCTTGGAATTGACGTTTTCTTGCCTATATATTGAGATCTAAACCAAACGAAAATTCTTGAAAGAGACTAATACCATCTATGCCTTTACATGTCTGCTTGGGGACTGTCAGCCCTAGCGATTTCAATATATAGGCGAAAAAAAAAACTATTTAGGCGCTTGACAATGAACAGACAATAAGATTTGTTGAGGACCAAACAACTTCTATACACAACCATATCATTACCATAGATATTCTGCCCAACAACATCCAGATAATCGATATATCTATAGAAGATTAGATATTGCAAAGTACTACATATCAAACAGTCCCATCCTAATAACAACAACCTAATATCAACAGTACATCAAATCAGTTGTATTTGCCCAGGAAAGGTAAGGAAATTGTGAGATGTTGCTAACCCTATATAACACTGAAGGGATACTAAGACAACGGGTGAAGGAACGATGCCCAGCAACTTAGACGATCGGGAATCGAACGCCGACCTTGCAAGAAACAAGATCACCGCTCTACCAAGCAGTCCAAGTCGATACCCATGTAACTACCTACACATTTACATACCTGTTTTCAAAAGGAAAGAGAAAGAGAGAGAGGCAAGCCAATTAAAATATCACATGGAAATTATTTTAGCGCTCGTTAAGATAATTTTTTCATTCATCTGATGGGTGACTGACCTTCTGGAATAAGTAGTTGTCGGCTTGTAGATGACCCACGAGCATGTAACAGCCCAGCGCCAGGAGGCTGCGACTGAGGGTAAGCCTACAGCTCATCTTTGTTGTCAGCGATACCTTCAGTAGCCTGTTGATGACACAGAAAACTTTCCAGCTGCGAACCAAAACTTCACGTGATCTTTGAAGTTTAAGATCTAAGCTTCATGAGATCTTTGAAGTTTAAGATCTAAGCTTCATGAGATCTTTGAAGTTTAAGATCTAAGCTTCATGAGATCATTGAAGTTTAAGATCTAAGCTTCATGAGATCATTGAAGTTTAAGATCTAAGCTTCATGAGATCATTGAAGTTTAAGATCTAAGCTTCATAAGATCTTTGAAGTTTAAGATCTAAGCTTCATGAGATGATTGAAGTTTAAGATCTAAGCTTTATGAGATCTTTGAAGTTTAAGATCTAAGCTTCATGAGATCCTTGAAGTTTAAGACCAAAGCTTCATAAGATCTTTGAAGTTTAAGATCTAAGCTTCATGAGATCTTTGAAGTTTAAGATCTAAGCGTCACGAGATCCTTGAAGTTTAAGATCTAAGCTTCATAAGATCTTTGAAGTTTAAGATCTAAGCTTCATGAGATCATTGAAGTTTAAGATCTAAGCTTCATAAGATCTTTGAAGTTTAAGATCTAAGCTTCATGAGATCATTGAAGTTTAAGATCTAAGCTTCATGAGATCTTTGAAGTTTAGGATCTAAGCTTCATGAGATCTTTACAGCTTCGAATCAAAGCCTCAGTACCTAATCACACCATTATTAAATGTTTTTGGAATAAATGAACTCTCGTTTGAAACAACATTCCAGATACGTAGTGCATGTACGTGTCATTTTGTATTTATTTTAAGTGAAATGTAAGTTAATTTATCTTAAACTCTGGGAATAAATAATGCTGTAATTCCAGGCTTTTTAAAGGTCTCATGAGAACAACCTCAAAAAATTTGGAGGTATTTTATATAGCAGCTTGGAATATAGACCAAATAAAAGTAAGCATTAGATATAAACAAAATAATTGTTTTTCATCTTAAATACTGACCAGCCTCTTATTGGAAAAGATGGCAAAGTATAGCATTGTTTTTTGAGAAGGCTAAGTATATAACTAGGCAGCACAAGAATATAATGAACACCTGCTGCTAGTGCCGTAGGCTACGGGTGCTACTTAAATAAAGGTTAAAACGTTCAACTCGGTAGCACAGAAATAGCGTGGTAATTGTAATCGAAAGAAAAGTTTAGTTTGGTTAGGCTCGCGCTTGTCAACGTCCGGAGAGTTATTACAATTTAGGCCACAATGTCCATGATAGCGCACACATCTTTCGTTGGCAACGTTACAAGAGGAAGCACTTGTCTCACTCGCAGTATGACTTAGGTGGCCAGCTGCTTGAGCGCTACGCTTGGCCACTCCACCAACATTCCTGACATCTTTCTGATTGAGTGGATGGATTCGTCTTGAGCTCGCCAGCCATATAGCAAGCCAACCACGTCTTGCTGTTCTACAGCAGCTGTGAACTTTCCAGCCTCAACGAGCACCTCGGTGCAAGCAAGATCATTTCCAGCCAGAAAAAGTATTGGAGCAGATCCAGGTGCTTCACAGCCAACACATCCCATCCTAAGCAGTGACATCTTCCTCGCAGCATCTTCTGTGTATTGTGTAATGTGCTTGTGTCCAGGTCGGACTGCATTTAGATGAACAGCCCCACTTCGAGCCAGAACATGCCCAGGTGAGAAGTCGGCAGTTTACCTTTTGTAGCTGCATCATGGCATAGGTGCATTCTTTTTCTCATCTCCTAAAATTCTTCCGTTTCTGACACTGCCGAGCCAGTTGTTGAATCTCGTGACCATGCGAGCCCACCATAACTGGGGGTCGCAACATTCCTGGACCTGGTGTTTGTACATGGTTATATTGGAGCGGAGTCTTGAAGTGGGTAGAATATAGTTGTGCATTAATTGGCTGTTGATTGCTGGTGTTGACTTCTTGATGTGTAGTGCCTAAGATAATGCAGACAGACCACTTTCCTGCAGCATATGGAGTAGTAACGGCAATGGAAAAAGAACACCCAGAGCTCAAACTTTCCATTACAGCCAACCTGAAAGGAGAAATAATGATGACACCACAAGACCAACAGACTACAAATTACTTGGAAACAGTAAGAGTCCTATAAGGGAAACCTATATGCTTGGAAAAGCTGGCCCCTTCAGAAAGACGCACACAAGCCGTGCTTTTAAGATACCCAATCGACTTTTTCCTGGATCCAGTACTAGAACACAAGCAAATCCTGAATGCGGAACGATGCCGCACAAAAGTAGACAAGGCAGCGACACGTCAGGTTCTGGTGACCGTCATGGGACATGTGCCGGAAACATTCGGTCTTGGAAATTGGGGAACATACCGACAGAGGCCATACGTCCCGGAACCCCTACGCTGCTTCAGGTGTCAGAAATACGGCCACCATCAGTCACGCTGCACAGGACAGGAGAGGTGCGGAGTGTGCAGCCTGAGACATCCAACCAAAGACTGTATTGCCAAGCACAAGGCAAACCAGACCACAACAGCCAAATGTCCAAATTGTGGAGGCAAACATCATGCCTGGAGCACAACCTGCTCTGCACGGAAACAAAGAGTGCAGACGGCTCAGGCCAGGGTTAACACACAGACCAGCACCACATACACTAACGCCAACGTCTGGAACACTCGTGCACAGCCACAACAGTGACACACTCTCACAGAGCAAAATTTCCCGAATCTATTAATTCCAAATCAGAAAATACACAAAAGTGCTGCAGAAATACAGCAAATGCAAAAGAGCAAAAAACAATTACTATCGGATTCAACACACCAGCTATACAGTTTTACCGTGGTTTAGCTGAAAAACATCGTGAAGATCATGGCAGAGACCATTATCAATTGCCTACAGATGACGCAGAACGCCTCACAGCAACAGACTCAAGACATCACTTGTGTGATAATGGACAAGATCGTGCAGCAGACCACAGTTACACGAGAAATAGACAGTCTGAGACAAGACGGAGCACAAGAGGACAAACAACGCAACATGGACATACAGACTACCAACAACAGTCCGGTAGTCAAGACACCAGAACATCAGCATTTACAAAAGCAACTGCAAGAAGCAGTGACCACCCAAGATCAACAGAATCTTACAACACAAGAGACATTCAACAACAGCTAATGCTGTCTGATATGCAACAACACCAACAAAGACGTATTAAACAGCAGAGATGCACAGGTTCCAACAACACAAGAAACAACCACGAACAATCAATGCAGTCCGACATGCAGCAATACCAACAACAAGGCGATGGACCACAGTTATGCACAGATTCCAACAATGCCGGGGATGACCACGAGCAGTCAATGCAGTCCGATTTGCAGCGACACGACATGTGAGGTGGAGAATATAGAGGTCGATTCCGAAGAAGAGTACTACTAGAACAGGCAACACCAACCGTAACCGTCGTCTGGCCATTACGAATGCTGCAGTGGAACATACAAGGTCTTGGAAATAATAACCACACACTTCAGGAGGCTGCAATCAGCACGAAAGCAGATATAATCGTTTTGGAAGAAACTCTTTTCCCAGCCACGAAATCCTTCAGATTAGCTGGATATCAGCACTATGTTATACCGTATGAGCAGGGGAGACAAAGAGGATTAATGACCCTAGTCAGGAACACAATACCTAGCAAGAAAATTGACCCAGTTTCATGTGGGGATGGAGTAGAGGTATTAACAGTAACAGTGAATATGGCTAATATTGAGCTCCTCATATACAACGTTCACAAGCCCCCTAGACGTAAACTAGAAGCAGAGGCAGTGCTTGCCTTGGCCACGCAGAAAAATGTAATTTTGCTGGAGATTTTAATGCTCATCATCAAGAGTTATGTGCGACTGGGCCAGCCAATGCAGATGGGCGCCATTTAGCTGCAGCTCTGCGAGAAGTACCTGAAATTACACTTCTCAACACTGGGGAACCCACTCACATTCTAGGAGATTCCCTTGATCTTACATTAATCTCAACAGCACTCCAGCATCAGGCGAAGTGGGAAGTAGACCCGGTGATCACCAGTGACCCCTATGCTACTGTCACAACACTAAACATAGAACTTCCTCCTACACCACCTGCACAACCTAGGTGGAATTTAAGAAAGGCCAATTGGAATATATACCAAGAAGAACTTGAAAAATGGTATGCAACATACACGCCACCTGAAGATTTGAACACACACGAGACCAATCTGTAGGAAGCTATTACAGCTGCTGCAAACAAAGCTATTCCAATCATTATCACAGGAAACACAAAGCGAAAGAACTATTGGTTCTATAGTAATGAAGTTAAAGAACAGAACCACAGAGTCAACATCTTCAGAAAACATCTAAAGAGAACCCCCACACCAGAAGGAAGAACTCTGCTAAGAGCGGTGATATCTGAAGCAAGACGAGTTTCTAGAGAAGTAAAGGAGGCAAGATGGTTTGAGTGGTGTCAAACTCTAAATGAACATAGTAGTCTTGGCAAGATATGGGGTCAGATTAAAACTATATCAGGTCGACCAGCTCGACCACAGGAATGTATTCAACCATTGCAGGAGGCTGAGAGACTTGCTCTCCACTTTGCAGAAAGAACAGCTTCATATCTGCTTCCTGCAATGGTCCGAAGGCAGCAAGAACAATTAAAACAAGAGAGATTGACAGTCATTCATGAGAGCATAGCTATAAATGACGAATGTAACTGTCCCTTCACCAACAAGAACTAATCAGAGCCAAAATAGGTGGTAAGGACACTGCACCAGGTGCTGATAACATTACATACTCAATGATCGCACATGCAGGTCCTGCTGGAGAACGGGGAATATTGGACGTCATCAATGCTTCTTGGCAGCAAGGCAAACTACCAACCTCTTGGAAGAAAGCAGACATCATACCGATTCCTAAGCCAAAAGAACCTGGCAATTACAGACCCATTTCCTTAACATCATGCATTAGTAAAACTGCAAACGGATTGTCTTAAATAGGCTACTGTGGAAGACTGGAGACCTTCATAAACACATATTTGGCTTCACTAGAGGAGTAGGTACTGCAAACTGCATAGCAACATTACTAGGAACAGTTAACTCAGGTCCAGCTATAGTGGTCTTCCTTGATCTAGAAAAAAGCATTCGAACTAGCAAGCCCGCAAGCAATTTTACACACCTTAGTTAAAAAAGGTGTAAAGGGAAATATGCTAGTATGGATTCAAGATTACTTAAGTCACAGGTATGCCAGAGAAAAGTTGCAAGGACATGTGTCGGACTACCACCTGCATGAGAATGGGATTCCACAAGGAGGAGTCCTCAGTCAAGTCTTTTTAACATCCTTATGGAAAACCTTGTTACCATGACATTTACAGAAGGGGTTGAATTGATAAGCTATGCTGATGATATAGCATTAGTCATTACAGGTCCTTCACTTCTAAATAAAGCACAAGGTGCATTAGATAAAGTAACATCTGAATGCAGAGTTTTAGGGCTAAAAATATCTGCACAGAAGTCTAAGGCAATGAGACTAGGCGGCAACACTCCAGACGGGCACCTACGCATTCAAGACATTAACCTTCAGTGGGTTCCACAATATCGATATCTCGGAGTGTGGATAGATCTTAAAATGACATTCAACAAGCAAATTCAATATCTAAAGGAGAAAGCAAAATCACGACTAAATATAATGAGAGCAATCACAGGGGCCCGTCTAGGAGCGGGACACAAAATGTTGAGAATGTTTTACATACACGCCGTTCGTTCCCTGGTTGATTATGCAGCGCCTGCCTTACTCACTCTTTCTCCTGGTCAGTGGGCAAACGTTGAGGTTATTCAAAACGGAGCAATGTTAATCATAACAGGAGCTCCCAGCTGAACTAAAATACTGACCCTAAGACTAGAAACCAAGCTAACGTCGATTGAAATAAGGGTAAAAGGGATTGCTGCGTGCATGCTGACCAAGATATTGACTAGACCTAGAATCAGTTCACTTAAAGATATAATCACTTGAGCACTAACTCTGGACAGAAGAGCCTCCAATAGCAACAGTTGGACCCATTGTGCGATTTACACCATCAATACGTTCGATATAACAAACACAGTCTCTGAGAAGGGTGTCGACGAAATACATGCAGACTTTGTTATGCAAGCCCATTGGGAATCTTCCCAGCAGACTTTATGATTATGGTTATTGAAGGAAAAAAGAACCAAACAAATCCTCATCTGCTACGTAACATTGCACAGATGTATATAGAAGCAAACATGGCATCCGACAGCTTCACTTACTTCACAGATGGATCAGTAGACCAGCAGGGACAAGAAACCGGAGCTGCAGTTAAAGCAGGAAACTCTGTAAATAGTTGGAGGCTCTCAAATGCGTGTTTGACTTTACAAACAGAGATGCTAGCCATTCAAAGGCTTTGGAACATGCTCTTGCTGAACACTGACAACATGTTATCATACATACAGATTCGAGAATCGCCATTGAAACCTTGCAACAAGAGCACATATGTGATAACATACATCTGATCACGAATGTCATATCATTAATGCAAACACTCAAACGACAATGCCGATGGGTACTTATCAACTGGGTGCCAAGTCATGTAGGAATAATAAGAAAGGACATTGCAGACGAAGCTGCAAAACTTGCAACTAAGAGAAGAAATGTAGACATTTACATACCACAGAGTCTATCACAGATTAAGAAAGTAATTAGAAACAGAGCAATGCAAAAGATGTACAGTGACCACAACACAGCAGTTGCAACATCAGGATCAGGTACAAGAATTCAACCAACTACGAACCCCATAGTTTGATGAAAGGGAGCAGTAGACCTACAGAAATACGCTTACATCGCATCAGGCTTGGATACCCATGTGCATGGGAAATAGGCTTACAGGTTCCGGAAGATGAGGGGAAATGTAAAAACTGTGGAGAAATGCCCGACAGACCACTGGAACATTATCTAACACAGTGCAAAGTTACAAACCCATTAAGATATCAACTTAGATTCAACAAAGCAGAAGAAATTGTTAAACACATATGAAAAAATCTCACTGAAGCGACCATACGAGTAATAAACACTCATACTCCGCCCAAGTAAAACAGAAAAAGCAACACTTAGTGGGCCAGCCAGAGGCTTAGGGCCCATGCAGGAATATCCCTGCAAAAAAAAAAAAAGTGAGGGATTACTGACTTTTCTATCAAGCACTGTTATTTGGGATAACACGGTGCCCAATGCTTAATGCACACACTTGCTTAAACCACAAGTTTGAAATTTACAACTTTTAGACACCCTAACCCACCAGGAGACTTTAACCCAGGTTCAACATATATATATATATATATATATATATATATATATATATATATATATATATATATATATATATATATATATATATATATATATATATGCGAACAAGCCTGAATGGTCCCCAGGACTATATGCAACTGAAAACTCACACCCCAGAAGTGACTCGAACCCATACTGCCAGGAGCAACGCAACTGGTATGTACAGGGACGCCTTAATCCGCTTGACCATCACGACCGGACATAAGGAAGTGATAGCCGAAGCTATTTGAACCACTTCCCCACCGGCACTCGGATGGTAATCTTGGGCATAGCATTTTATCAAATCACCTCATTCTTTGGGGCACACGTGAGGAACACAAATGCGAACAAGCCTGAATGGTCCCCAGGACTATATGCAACTGAAAACTCACACCCCAGAAGTGACTCGAACCCATACTGCCAGGAGCAACGCAACTGGTATGTACAGGGACGCCTTAATCCGCTTGACCATCACGACCGGACATAAGGAAGTGATAGCCGAAGCTATTTGAACCACTTCCCCGCCGGCACTCGGATTGGTAATCTTGGGCATAGCATTTTATCAAATCACCTCTTTCTTTGGGGCACACGTGAGGAACACAAATGCGAACAAGCCTGAATGGTCCCCAGGACTATATGCAACTTGTTCGCATTTGTGTTCCTCACGTGTGCCCCAAAGAATAAGGTGATTTGATAAAATGCTATGCCCAAGATTACCATCCGAGTGCCGGCGGGGAAGTGGTTCAAATAGCTTCGGCTATCACTTCCTTATGTCCGGTCGTGATGGTCAAGCGGATTAAGGCGTCCCTGTACATACCAGTTGCGTTGCTCCTGGCAGTATGGGTTCGAGTCACTTCTGGGGTGTGAGTTTTCAGTTGCATATAGTCCTGGGGACCATTCAGGCTTGTTCGCATTTGTGTTCCTCACGTGTGCCCCAAAGAATGAAGTGATTTGATAAAATGCTATGCCCAAGATTACCATCCGAGTGCCGGCGGGGAAGTGGTTCAAATAGCTTCGGCTATCACTTCCTTATGTCCGGTCGTGATGGTCAAGCGGATTAAGGCGTCCCTGTACATACCAGTTGCGTTGCTCTTGGCAGTATGGGTTCGAGTCACTTCTGGGGTGTGAGTTTTCAGTTGCATATAGTCCTGGGGACCATTCAGGCTTGTTCGCATTTGTGTTCCTCACGTGTGCCCCAAAGAATGAGATGATTTGATAAAATGCTATGCCCCAAGATTACCATCCGAGTGCCGGCGGGGAAGTGGTTCAAATAGCTTCGGCTATCACTTCTTTATGTCCGGTCGTTGAGATGTTGTTGTCTTGCCTAGA
Organism: Procambarus clarkii; assembly: GCF_040958095.1. Classification (NCBI taxonomy): domain Eukaryota; kingdom Metazoa; phylum Arthropoda; class Malacostraca; order Decapoda; family Cambaridae; genus Procambarus; species Procambarus clarkii. The sequence continues at coordinate 11,835,739 of NC_091204.1, forward strand.
TACTGGGTTTTTTGGAGCTTACAGTCCCCAAGAGGGCATTTGAAGGCATGCCCTCGCGTCAGACTAGAAATAAAAATGAATTTTGGAGAATTGATTTTTGATTTACCTCCAACAGTGAAAAGAAATGTACGAAAGATTGAGAAAATTCGTGTTAGAATTATTAATCTTACTTTTTCGGTCATATTTAATAATATATGTCTACAGGAAAGACTGCTACCAAAATATACTAATATATATATATATATATATATATATATATATATATATATATATATATATATATATATATATATATATATATGTGTGTGTGTGTGTGTGTGTGTGTATATCACGAAAATAAACAAGAATTTTTGAAGAACAAAACAAGAAACAAGAATAAAAAGTAAATTGTAGATAATATTAAACATATGTATATATTTATTGGCACTTCAACAAAACTGGCGTTAAAACATTAAAAACATGATGTAGAGCAGCAACTAATCAACGTGATAAACATTTGAACAATACACAACGCTTTAAATACAATAATACTCAGTAAGCTACACAGATTAGATGATAGTTACTACGAACTTCTTATTATAACAAGCATTTGCAGCATTTCTTTTCAGAGAATTGCATTACTATTGGCTTGTAGTCAATGGTCTTCTGGATGTCATTTTCCATGCACATAACTGAATGCCAGTTCAAACGATGCTGCCCCATTGTGTTACGAAGCAGATTTTGCATAAGTTTCAGTTTTGAAAAAGAACGTTCTCCTGTGCAGTTGGTCACCATCATGCACATGACACACTGTGTGTAATTTCAGCTTCGGGAATATAAATTTCAAATTGGCCGAAATATTTTTCTGTACAGTGCAGGGAAAGTCTCACAATTTTCATCAAGAGCCATGTAGTGTTGAGATGCTCACATTCATTTAAATGGTCATCATAATTCAAGTCTTTTTGATACATATTAGTCAGATGTTCAAACTTTTCCTTTGGTGCATCAGAAGCAATGGTTTGTAATTCACCGAAGAATGAACACAGATTTCCAGTCCGTGAATAAGCCTCTGCACGTTTTGTCAGTTCAAGGATTAGAATGTCCGGAAGAGACAGGAAAGGTTCCACCTTGTTTTTCCTCGGTTTTAATGAGAAGTACCTCTTCTGCTGATCCATCATATCTACTAAGACGCACACTTACTCTTCGTTCCCGTCTTTTCACATCACTGTAATCTTTATTTGGACACATACTTTGGCTTTGAATTCATATTCACTAAATTTATCTCTAGTTTCCTGAAGATAGGTTTTCATGGACTCAAGAAGATTCGTGGCGACAGGGATGTTCACATCTGTTGATTGCAGGATCTTGTTTGTTCTGTTCATTCTTTCTAGCGTGTCCTTCCAAAGAATTGTGAGAAAGATTGTTTCCAGGATTATAATTTTGTTGCTTAATCCTTCTGCCTCTCGTTTTGTATTCACTTGCTGTTCATTGTCAGCTGATAGAGAAGTCAGTGCATGTTTTATTTTCTCGACCCCCCCCCCCCTCCCCCTACAGAGCATGAACAGCATCAAAATGTGCTGACCATCGTGTGTCAGACAGACGCTTGACCACAATTTTGTTTTCCTAAAATGTCAATATATTCCAGCGATGAGTAGATCCAACAAACAATGAATTCAGATGCTGACCAAAGTTCAGCATCTGTATTCAGTAGATGAATTCTGAATCTCAAGAATTTGAGAGTCAGTAGACTACTCTCTGCTGCTTTTATACCACCAAATTCAGGCTGTGTCCAGCACAGGGGACAGATGGCAAACTCACTGAGTTGATGAATCCGTGCTTGCAATCCAGTATATCGTCCAGATATAGTTAAGGTATTATCGTATGCCTGACCACGGCAGTTTGATAGTGGAATTTTGTTCTCATTAAGAAAATTCAAGACAGTGTCTATTAGATCCTTTACTCCATGAGAAAAGATGGGGATGAACATCAAGAAACGTTCCACAGGCTCACAGCCTTTAATGTATCGAACAGTAAATGTCAGTTGATCTGTGTGTGAGATGTCTGGAGCGGAACTTACACTTATTGAATAATACTGTGACTCTTTTATTTATGCAAGAATAGTACAAAGAACCTGTTGTCTCATTACCTGGTTGATACCTGGTTGATGGGGTTCTGGGAGTTCTTCTACTCCCCAAGCCCGGCCCGAGGCCAGGCTCGACTTGTGAGAGTTTGGTCCACCAGGCTGTTGCTTGGAGCGGCCCGCAGGCCCACATACCCACCACAGCCCGGTTGGTCCGGCACTCCTTGGAGGAATAAATCTAGTTTCCTCTTGAAAATGTCCACGGTTGTTCCGGCAATATTTCTTATGCTTGCTGGGAGGACGTTGAACAACCGCGGACCACTGATGTTTATACAGTGTTCTCTGATTGTGCCTATGGCACCTCTGCTCTTCATTGGTTCTATTCTACATTTTCTTCCATGTCGTTCACTCCAGTACGTTGTTATTTTACTGTGTAGATTTGGTACTTGGCCCTCCAGTATCTTCCAGGTGTATATTATTTGATATCTCTCTCGTCTTCTTTCTAGTGAGTACATTTGGAGGGCTTTGAGACGATCCCAATAATTTAGGTGCTTTATTGAGTCTATGCGTGCCGTATATGTTCTCTGTATTCCCTCTATTTCAGCAATCTCTCCTGCTCTGAAGGGGGAAGTGAGTACTGAGCAGTACTCAAGACGGGACAACACAAGTGACTTGAAGAGTACAACCAATGTGATGGGATTCCTGGATTTGAAAGTTCTCGTAATCCATCCTATCATTTTTCTGGCTGTCGCAATATTTGCTTGGTTATGCTCCTTAAACGTTAGGTCGTCAGACATTATTATTCCCAAATCCTTTACATGCTGTTTTCCTACTATGGGTACATTTGATTGTGTTTTGTACTCTGTATTATGTTTAAGGTTCTCATTTTTACCGTACCTGAGTACCTGGAAGTTATCACTGTTAAACATCATGCTATTTTCTGATGCCCAGTCGAAAACTTTATTAATATCAGCTTGAAGTTTTTCAATGTCCTCAGCCGAGGTAATTTTCATACTGATTTTTGTGTCATCTGCAAAGGATGATACGAAGCTGTGACTTGTATTTTTGTCTATATCTGATATGAGAATAAGGAAAAGCAGCGGTGCAAGGACTGTACCCTGAGGTACAGAGCTTTTCACTGCACTTGGACTAGATTTTTATATGGTTGACAGTTACTCGCTGAGTCCTGTTTGACAGAAAACTGAGTATCCAGCGTCCTACTTTACCGGTTATTCCCATTGACTTCATTTTGTGTGCTATCACGCCATGGTCACATTTATCGAAAGCCTTTGCGAAGTCCGTGTATATCACATCAGCATTCTCTTTCTCTTCTAATGCCTCAGTGACTTTGTCGTAGTGCTCAAGTAGCTGTGAGAGGTGTTACGTACTCCTAGCAGAATACGTATATAAATTTAAAATAACTTGTTTTGTTCCATTATATCATTGCCTGTATATGTACACACATTGTGTTTTTGTAAATTATCGTGTGGTGTGGCAGCGTCAGTGGAGACAGGAGCGCGGTTGCTTTGCACACGTCTAATACCTGTTAGATTCGGGAAGTTGGACCTGTTCAGTTTTGGGAGTTCCAGATGTCACTTTTATTAAGTTTAGGTAATTGTTTATTTTCTGTAATTAAGCAGGTGGCATTGTACTTATATATTTTGTAAGTAACTATTATCTGTAATTTGCATTCTTATGTGTTTTGAGAACAAGTGGTTGTTCAATTAGTTTTAAATATTAAAAAGTCCTTAGTTTCCATCCCTCATCCTGGATGAGGCAGAGGAGGAGAGGATTATGGGTAGCGACAGAGCGAGAGTTCAGTAGCTGTTACGGGACCAGGAGGAATAACATGTGGGAGATAAGTCTGTTTACTTGTTGTTGTGTCATGTAGTAGATTATTATTCTGGGAGAGACAATATTTGATGTTTGCTTCAATAGTGACCCACTGTTCATATATACAATATTGAGATGTATATGAAATATATATATATTAAAATGCATACGTATATTTCTTCAGTCCTAAGGGAGATATACTTTTAATTCTGTGCCTGTTATCATTCATGGGGTTATACTGGTGCCCCACTTTAAACAACAGCAGTTGTAGTAACCCTAGACTTAAAGCTTGGCTGTTGTAGGGTCACGAGCCGTAACGAACGATAGGTAACAAGAGTTATGGGGGCCTGTGCCGGGAAATATTGTTCCCATTTAAACTTAACTGTGCTGATCTAACCTTGCCTTCCTAGGGAGCAGTGTGTCAAGTGTCTGTGTGTTTCTTAAGAACTATTCCATGTGCCAAGCAAGCCTTCCTGTGTGTCAAGTAACAACGTTTCACGATTTTGAGGTAAGTCATCCTATATATTTTGTTTGTGCAGTGAGGCCAAGCGAATTTTCAGTGTGGTGACAATTTTACAGTGTAGTGCAGTGCCATTGTTTTAATTATTGTTGTGAATCAAGTGCCAAGTGTAACAAGTGCCGATGCAACTTTCTCCTCCATCGTTACTATAACGATGGAGGAGAAAGTTGCATCGTTGGTGGCTCACCCAGATTTTGAAGGAATTAAGAGCCTTAAAAAGACTGAGTTAATACAAATGGCAAATCATTTGGATTTGACCGCCAACAATAGAATGGTTAAAGCCCAAATATTGAAAGTCATTGTGACACATTTTGTTGAGAATGGGGAGTTAGAGGAAGAAGTTCTAGAGGAGTCGAGTGAGCAGATGACGTTAAAGCGTCTTGAGTTAGAAGCTCGCCAATTAGAGCTTGAAGCTCAAAAAGAACAGAGAATATTAGAACTTGAAGCTCAAAAAGAACAGAAAATATTAGAGGCTGAAGCTCAGCAGAGGGAGCTTGAGACTAGGCGTTTAGAGGTTATGGCACAGTTGCAACTAGAAGCCACAAAGAAGCAACAATTAGAGATTCAACAACAAATGGCTGACACTAACTTCAGGCTTGAATCACAGCGTATGGCAGCTGGGCATGGAAATACTAGTAATGTTTCAACAAATAGTGATAATAATCCCATCAGGACGCATAAGTATATAGAGTTACCCAAGTTCAATGAGGAGGATCCTGAGGTTTTCTTTGCCCATTTTAATAAAATTGCCATCAGTATGAACTGGCCAAGGGATCAGTGGGTAGCCATTATGCAGTCTCAATTTAAGGGGCGTAGTCAGGAGGTTTTTACATCCCTACCTGACGCTCATAGCTTTGATTATGAATTTGTAAAGAAAAGCATCTTAAATGTGTATCAGTTAAATCCAGAGGCACACAGGCAAAAGTTTAGGAACCTAAGGAGGATAAGTGATCAGACAATAGCAGATTTTACTCGTCAGAAGACGAATTTTTGCAACAGATGGTTAAAGTCACTTTCAGTCACTGACTTTGATGCTCTAAAGAATCTTCTTATCATGGAAGAAGTATTGTCATGTCTCCCAGACCAGTTGTCTACTTTTATGGCAGAACAAAAGAATGTAACAGACATTTATGAGCTGTCAAAGCTCGTGGATGAGCATGAGATGTTGACTAAGGCCCAGTTTACGGCCACTTCACCCAAGTCTAGTCGTAGAGTAAATTATAATGCTCACCGAACTCCTTATCAGAATCCATCCAGTCCTAGTGCTCCAGTTACTCCCATGAGCTCTTCTCTTACAAAACCTAATCCTGCTACTTCCTTGTCAGGAATGTCAAATAATAATAAGGTTATTTCTAAACCTGCAGTTGGTTCTACCAGTGTGTCCACTGTAAGGTCTTGTTCCCATTGTAAGAGAAAAGGCCATGGAATTAATTCCTGTTTTATATTGCACCCTGAGTTACGACCAACTGGTCTCATTTATTGTAGAGGTGTGCAAAATAAACTTACTAATAAACATGTAACTGTAAACCCCAATTGGGTGAAACAGTATTCACCATATATGTCTTCAGGTGAAGTTTTGTGTATTAATGGGAAGTGGAAGCCAGTGGTTATTCTTCGTGATACAGGTGCTTCCCAAACCATAATTTCATCCAGTATTCTTTCTGATGTTGAAAAGAGAGATACTGGAAAGTTTGTTGTTCTTCAGAGTGTTGCAGGATGTAAAACTGTACCTCTAATAGACATTAATTTCAGATCCACCATTACACCAAGTTTATGCACTGTGGGTGTTAGTACACAGTTGCCCATCCCAGGTGTGGATGTTATATTGGGTAATGATGTGGCCATAAATCATGTTGTGGGTGAGATTGATCCCCGTTTGTGTAAACAGCCAGTTGCAGACCATGTTTATTCTGCCTGTGCTGAAGTTAGTTCTATGAATGAACCTGTTGTAGAAGATGGTTTTGTCCATTCTACCTGTGCTGATGTCAGTACTAATATAAATCCAGTTGTCAGTTCTGGTGTTGTTACTCAAGCATTTGTTCCAGTAACCAGTACCCCTTCAGTGGAGAAGTGGGATGTGGTTGTTCCAGATTCCTGTGTGGCCGATTTAATTGTTGAGAGTAAGCCTGATACTATGACTCTGCTTTATTCCAATAAATTGGGAAAGGATGTCCATGTACCATTGTCTTGCCCGCTCACTACGAACGTTGTGCCAGGAGTTGAGAGAAACTTAAAAGCCACGACTCTGTATTCCAGCCAAGTGAATGGTTTAGGACAAGATGTCGGGTTGGCAGAAGTATTCCCGCTCACTCCAAGTTTAGAATCAGTTGTCGAGAGTAAGTCTGTTGTAGAGGCCCCGCCTCACCCTAGTCAAGGTGATAGTATAGGGGAGGAGGTCAAACTACCTGTTACTTGCCCGCTCGTTTCAGATTCCCTTAATTTAAGTGCATTGAGTAGAACTGACCCTAAGATTTCAGAGAGAAGCAAGGAGACAGTCTGTACTGTAGATCCAGTTTTGGAGAGTGTGGGAAAGCAGCCAGAGGATCAGCTTCTGTTGAGTAGATGGAGACCCCTTGAGCCTCCCTCTTCAGTTGTCTGTGAGGATGTGACCCAACTTAGTAGTGTTATTATTGATTGTGAGCAGACAGTACTCCAAGCAGCTCCAGAAGTCATGGGAGGAAATTTTGGTAAAATCATTAAGAGTGGTAAAGTAGCATTTGGATCTAAGTTGCGGAGTTGTGATTCTTATTCCATGTGGAGTAAGTATTTCTCATTGTGTACATTGAGTCAAAGTGTGTGTAGGATGTTGAAATCTACTTTTATTCTGCAGGAGCCATTTTCTTGTGAAGTGATGGACTGTGGGACATCTTTGTCAAGCCTTGTGGTTGAGCAGAGAGAGTTTACTCAAGTAGGTTGTGCACCCAGCAGTTCTGAGGAAGTGGTGAGTTATGCTAGAGCAGTTTCTCTATATTCAGATCCAGTTAATTTTGATGCACGAGTGATAAAAGTGTATGTTCCACTCAAGTGTGGTGTTGACCTTCAGAGTCATATTGTGGGTGAAGGATTAAATCATACTGGGGAGCAGATGTTTGAGGCTCCAGGTGTGTATTTCAAGTTGGAGGATAAGGTTATCCTACCTAGTGTTAATCATTGTGAAGGGTTTCAGATTGTCCTTGGGCGTTTCTCAGGTAATCTGCTGAGCATCTTCAAGATGTTAAGACCCTTAAACCTCTTGGTTGATTGGTTGTCATCAGACGTAAATCACTTGGGAAGTGATGGTGAGGGTTGTAAAGTTTTCGGCATGTTTTATTTAGTCTTTTGGAAGACTAGCCGGTTGATGAAAGTGTGTGTTGTGTTCAAGTTCACCATCAGGGGGTGTGAACTTGTCTTCGGAGTTATGATTGAGATATGGTGCCTAGGCATATGCCTGTTTTCTTTCACTGATCGTTATGACAGAGTTATGAGGAAATTGATTTCTGTGTTCCTTATGGATCATCTGAGTCAGTTCGATCAGGTAGTCTTTGCACTTATCTTGGGTTGTATTTCTTGGTTTGAAGGTCAACGGTTTGCTAAGTCGGTGTCTTGTGTTTCGGAAGGTTCTATGAATGGGAAAGTCTTATGCATAATTGTGAGGTTTAATGCTAATTTCTCTAATTTTAGTATACATTGGGCGAGAGTATGTGTTCCACAGAGGATCAAGAGTGACGAAGAGCAGATGTCTGTGACAGAGCATACCCAGGAGAAGTCCCAAATCTACTCAACATCCAGTCAGCTTCAATTAAGCAGTTCAGCTCCAGAAAAAGGGAGTAATGGGAAATGGAGTCTGTCTTGGAAAACTTCACCATGTGGAAAAGGAATCACATGGAAATACGGGACTGATCTTAGAGAAAGAGTAGAAACAAATGAAAAGCTAAATTGCCATGATAACTGTGTGAAAGCAGCTACCTTTATTGACAATTCTATTCATGCTAATAATGATAATGTTGTAGATAGGAGTGTGAAATATGATCTGAAACAAAGTGAAATAAATGAGATAGTACCTTGGAGAGATAAATTTGCATACTCCAGTGACACATATGTAGAACATAGTCATAAGACTGAAATTTCTGAGTTTCCTGTAAGACTATATTTGGCGTGTTTTCATTTTTGTCCAGAAATGTGTTCTTATTACTTTTACATGTTTGGTGTAATTAATACCATAAATCTCAAGTGTCATACATTTTACTTTGAAAAAATGCCATTGATCTTCAATCTATTGCATTTTTTTTCTTGGAGGTGGAAGTGTTACGTACTCCTAGCAGAATACGTATATAAATTTAAAATAACTTGTTTTGTTCCATTATATCATTGCCTGTATATGTACACACATTGTGTTTTTGTAAATTATCGTGTGGTGTGGCAGCGTCAGTGGAGACAGGAGCGCGGTTGCTTTGCACACGTCTAATACCTGTTAGATCCGGGAAGTTGGACCTGTTCAGTTTTGGGAGTTCCAGATGTCACTTTTATTAAGTTTAGGTAATTGTTTATTTTCTGTAATTAAGCAGGTGGCATTGTACTTATATATTTTGTAAGTAACTATTATCTGTAATTTGCATTCTTATGTGTTTTGAGAACAAGTGGTTGTTCAATTAGTTTTAAATATTAAAAAGTCCTTAGTTTCCATCCCTCATCCTGGATGAGGCAGAGGAGGAGAGGATTATGGGTAGCGACAGAGCGAGAGTTCAGTAGCTGTTACGGGACCAGGAGGAATAACATGTGGGAGATAAGTCTGTTTACTTGTTGTTGTGTCATGTAGTAGATTATTATTCTGGGAGAGACAATATTTGATGTTTGCTTCAATAGTGACCCACTGTTCATATATACAATATTGAGATGTATATGAAATATATATATATTAAAATGCATACGTATATTTCTTCAGTCCTAAGGGAGATATACTTTTAATTCTGTGCCTGTTATCATTCATGGGGTTATACTGGTGCCCCACTTTAAACAACAGCAGTTGTAGTAACCCTAGACTTAAAGCTTGGCTGTTGTAGGGTCACGAGCCGTAACGAACGATAGGTAACAAGAGGCACGATCTTCCCGCTCGAAATCCATGTTGGCCTGGGTTGTGAAGGTCATTGGTCTCCATGAAATTGGTGACCTGACTCCTAATCACTCTCTCAAATACTTTTATGATGTGCGATGTTAGTGCAACTGGTCTATAATTTTTTGCCAATGCTTTGCTCCCTCCCTTGTGTAGAGGGGCTATGTCTGCTACTTTTAGTGCATCTGGTATCTCCCCCGTGTCCAAGCTCTTCCTCCACACTATACTGAGTGCCTGTGCTACCGGCACTTTGCATTTCTTTATAAATATTGAATTCCATGAGTCTGGACCTGGGGCCGAGTGCATGGGCATGTTTTCAATTTCTTTTTCAAAAATTAGTGCGCTCGTGTTTATATCAGTTATATTTACAGGGGTTTGAATATCCCGCATAAAGAAATTGTCTGGATCTTCCACCTTCATGTTGTTTATTGGAGTGCTAAACATGTCCTCATACTGCTTTTTTAGGATTTCACTAATTTCTTTGTCATCCTCCGTGTATGAACCTTCACTTGTACGAATAGGTCCAATACTGGCAGTGGTTTTTGCTTTTGATTTCGCATATGAGAAGAAATATTTTGGATTTTTCTTTATTTCCTGAATTGCTTTCTGTTCTAACTGCCTTTCTTCAGTTTCATATGAGTGTTTCAATTTCCGCTCGATTTCTTCAATCTCCCTATTTAAATTATTCCTTCTTTGACGGGAAATTCGTGTCTGCATAAGCAGTTCCGTTATTTTTTTCCTGCGTTTATAGTGTCGTCTGCGTTCTCTTTCTACGTTAGATCTCTTTCTGGCTTTCCTCAAAGGAACATGTTTCAGACAGACTTGATACGCTTCTGAAGTCAGTTTGTCTATTCCTTCTGTAGGACTTGTATTATTTAGAACAGTTCCCCATGGAATGTTTGTAAGTTCCCTGTTTATAATCTCCCAGTCTATCCTTTTATTATTAAAATTGAATTTACTGAATAGCCCCTCTCGCTTTATCAACGTTTTAGGTCTATTCTGAGTATTGATGGTCGTTTGCACTTCAATGAGTTTGTGATCTGATTATGTGGTATCTGATATCGTAATGTCTCTGATAATGTCTTCATTGTTCGTAAAGACCAGATCTAGAATATTTTCATTTCTCGTTGGCTCCGATATCTGCTGATTGAGTGAAAATTTGTCACAAAATCTAAGTAGTTCTCTAATCTGTGGTTGGTTAGGTCCTGATAGATTTCCTGGTATAATATTATTGTTTGCTATTTTCCACCTGAGACTAGGCAAGTTGAAGTCACCTAGGAAGATAATATCAGGTATCGGGTTCTCCAAATTATCAAGGCTATTCTCTATTTTGCTTATCTATTCTGTGAATTCCTCAGCCGTTGCATCTGGCGGTTTGTATATTAGTATAATCACTAAATTTATTTTCTCTATTTTTAATCCCATTACCTCTACCACCCCATTTGTAACGTTTAGGAGCTCCGAGCATACAAGGTCTTCCCTAATATACAGACCCACTCCTCCATGTGACCTAATTTTCCTATCACACCTGTATAGGTTATATTCTGGAATCCAGATCTCACTGTCCAACAATTCCCCTGCATGAGTTTCTGTGAAAGCTCCAAATACTGCATTTGACTCCGTGAGGAGGCCATTTATGAACTGTACTTTGTTGTTTGTTCTTGTTTTCAGTCCTTGTATGTTGGCAAAGATGAATGAGGTTACTCTATTAGTGATAGTTTGAATGGGAGACTTTTTCGGCAAGTTTTTCGGCATTATTCGTGGACATAATGAGTTTCTTCTGACCAGTACTGATTGTTGTAGGGCAGTTTTCTGTCGTAGTTGTAGTTCCCTTTCGGTGGGTAATTGTATCTGTAATTCTGGAATGCAAGTGGATCTGGCATCCAGTTCCATACACTCTCCATGCTGCTTCTTTTGAATTCTCTGCCGGTCTGATATAAAAAATTTATAGAGTTTCCTCCAAATTCATTATCCTGCTTGCCACTCTTTATGTAGCGTTCCGTGCCTTTCACGTGAAAGTGTGGGCAGCTAAGGTCATAGCATTTTCTGTCCTCCAGTGAGGTTTGGCACATGTCAGGATGGAAAAACCTACATATTGATCCAAATCGACACTCACCTTTCCTAAGCATATTTAAACATTTTTTGGGATGTTGGTAACTGCATTCTAATCCTTTCTTATTAACAGCATGTCTATGTCTGCATATGCCCTTTGCATAAAATTTGCATAAGTCTGTCCTTCTGTTCTGAATTGCTCTATCGAGAACCGTCGTGGTGTCTGTACCTATCGAGCTGTCAGTGCTGTCTGGTACACTTTCTAGTTTACTGTCATCTACATCCTGGCCTACTGAGTCAAAGTTTACAACTTCCTGAGTTTCAGCCTCAGTTTCATCCCTGACTATAGCCTCCGCCCCTTGTATATTAGAATTGTTGTTCCTTTCCCACTCCTTCTGGATGGCTGGTAGGCTTCCAATGAATGATGTTTTCCGATCATGCGTCATGTTATCTAGAAGGTTTTTTAGGATATTTCAAGCTGGCAGGTCATTTTTACACACCCAAAGCAAGTGGCCAGCTCTCAGTGCCGTAGTGTTACTCACTCCTGTACAAGCTGAATGGAATCTAGTCTTACAGATATAACATTCAATTCCCGTTACCTTCGTCTTTAAGAAGTTGTTACAGTGGCCACAAATTTGTTTATTTACTCTCATATTGCCTTGTTTTGTTGTATATATCTATATATTTATAATATTATATGTATATTGTATATTTGTAACAATATATATGTATATATATTTATATGTTAATTATTTATAATATTATATGTATATCGTATATTTGTAATATTATGTGTGTTATTTTGTTCAAACTTTATGGCAGGTACTTAGCGTAGGTAGCGAGGCTGGTCCCCCGGTCAGTACAGGTGACCTCTTGTGGCCCAGGTTGATGTCACCAGTTTCCAGTTACCCGATTTATAACCACTGATGCCGCCTCTTGCCACTATTTTATATTTCTAGTATTCTATATTTATAATATTCACTTCCAACTTATATGTTGTTGTGATACCCGTTCCACATCACTGTTCCACGAATCACCGTTCACTATTTTTTTTTTCCTAATACACGCATGTACACAAAGCCTCGTTCACTGGCTCACACGTGGTCTCCCGTTTATTCTCTATTTAACACAAAGTTCTATTGTTAATGACTATTTTCAATTTTCCAGCGGGTCACTATGCACTTTGTTATGTCTGTAATCAGTAATCCACGGCTGTAGTCCAACGAATCCCTGTTAATGTCACGATTTTAACGGAGCGCGCACGGTACGTCTACCCCCTCCCTCGACCTCGAACGAACCTGTCATTAATTCAATAAATTCCTCACAAATATTTGCAGAAAAATATGACGAATTCCCTTTTCCAGGATTTCCATACATTATGAGATGTTCTTCCAAGAAAGGGTCAAATTCACTAAGCAGCTCTAGTATTCCTTTCTAGTATGTATACCTTTCTAGCCTTTAGTATGTCAAGTTCTCTCTTCTAACACAGTGCACAGTTACAAACCCATTAAGATTTCAACTTAGATTCAACAAAGCAGAAGAAGTTGTTAAACACATATGGCAACATCTTACTAAAGCGACCATACGAGTCATAAATACTCATACTCCGCCCAAGTAAAGCAGAAACAAGCAACACTTAGTGGGCCAGCCAGAGGCTTAGGGCCCGCGTAGGAATATCCCTGCGAAAAAAAAGTTCTCTCTTAAACACTGAGGGATCGGCTTAATTGGCCGACCCCCTCACAGAGTTCAAGAGAGAACTTGACAAGCACTTCCAAAGGATACCTGATCAACCAGTCTGTGACTCATACGTCAGGCTGCGAGCAGCCGCGTCCAACAGCTTGGTTGACCAGTCCAGTAACGAGGAGACCTGGTCGACGACCGGGCCGCTGGGACGCTAAGCCCCTAAATCATCTGAAGGTAACCTCAAAACAAGGTACATAAATAGTTGCCATTTATTGCTGACCCAATAATCTGTTTTTCTCCACGAAATTCTAAACCTCTAGAGGCTAGAAAGCGAATTATAGAAACCACCCGTGTCAACACTTTATGCCAATAATATTCCTGCTCTGAGCGATGTTGATCAAGTAATAAAGAATCTACACTTCCAGTTTTTCTATGCTTTATCAAATATGATATCATGCACTTTCGATGTTCTTCTCCATTATGATGTTCTACAATAACATTGCTGTGCTTCCAGTCATTGAACCGCAACGTAGCAAAGAGAGGTTCGTTCTTGGACAATAGGTGACATACAAGCCGTTCAAACGACTTTGGGATGGTTAATACAGTAGCCATTCACATTTTACATATTCACCAATCCGCAGTTCACGTTTGAACACATTGATAAATACCTTGCCTTCATATTCTCTACTCCAGCTGTTTTAAACACTACGTGAGTTTGAAAGGTCACTATCATGATTTTGACATGGTGAGGGCCCACTACGAACCCAGTAAGCTATTGTGTTAGTATCATTTTTGTTCCATAACTTCTTGGATTACAAACTCCTTTACTGTTACAGATTTGGGTATTTTCTCTTGTAAAATGTCACCAGCAGCAGCAACAGTCAATGACGATATGTCTTCTGAAACTGGATGATTGGTAGCAGGAGTGGATGTAGATGTGGATGTTATATCTGAAGGAGCAGAACTAGTGGCTGACATTGAAGGAAGAGATGCTGATGTGGATGCTATATGTGAAGGAATAGTATGAGTGGCTGCGTTGCACCTGTGTTGAGCCACAGTGTTAATGTTGGAAGTCTTCCCATTTTCTCCTTCTCCTCTGCTGCTGTCTTCCTCTTCTGTGCTCCACTCAAAACATTACGTTTCATTTCTTCTGAAAGGGTTATTCACCTGGCAATATATATATCTTAAAGTCCTACACCAGGAAATAGGGTCATATTATATTAGTGTGCTTGCAACATGGCCTAAATATTTAAACATTCACCTTCCATAATGAGCATGTCCTATGCTCGTGGGGGTCCCTATGCTCGTGGGGCCTCTATGCTCGTGGGGCCTCTATGCTCGTGGGGCCTCTATGCTCGTGGGGCCTCTATGCTCGTGGGGCCTCTATGCTCGTGGGGGTCCCTATGCTCGTGGGGCCTCTATGCTCGTGGGGCCTCTATGCTCGTGGGGCCTCTATGCTCGTGGGGTCTCTATGCTCGTGGGGTCTCTATGCTCGTGGGGCCTCTATGCTCGTGGGGGTCTCTATGCTCGTGGGGTCTCTATGCTCGTGGGGCCTCTATGCTCGTGGGGCCTCTATGCTCGTGGGGCCCCTATGCTCGTGGGGCCTCTATGCTCGTGGGGCCTCTATGCTCGTGGGGCCTCTATGCTCGTGGGGCCTCTATGCTCGTGGGGCCTCTATGCTCGTGGGGCCTCTATGCTCGTGGGGTCTCTATGCTCGTGGGGCCTCTATGCTCGTGGGGCCTCTATGCTCGTGGGGCCTCTATGCTCGTGGGGTCTCTATGCTCGTGGGGCCTCTATGCTCGTGGGGCCTCTATGCTCGTGGGGCCCCTATGCTTGTGGTGCCCCTATGCTCGTGTTGTCCGTATGCTCGTGGGGCCTCTACGCTTGTGGTGCCCCTATGCTTGTGGGGCCCCTATGCTTGTGGGGCCCCTATGCTTGTGGTGCCCCTATGCTTGTGGTGCCCCTATGCTCGTGGGTCCCCTATGATCTTGGTGCTCTTATGCTCTTGGGGCCCCTATGCTCGAGAGGGCCCTCGGGTCCATGCGGAAAGACGGCTCTGGCTGGAATCACATTAGTCTACCATTACCTGTTGGAGAGGTGTGAGCAGACGCCGGTGTGAGGATCCTCTCAGTTGTAACCCAACTCTAGCAGCTGTGAAGGGCTTCTGGGAGGAGCCACCACTGACCAATCAGCCTCGCTTGGCTAGTAGCACACCGCCTCACACCATTGGTCCCCTCCGGAGCCACATTCACGTATACTGGCTATCACTGGCTCGTTAAAAGTAACCTGTGAATATTCCTAAGGACAAAAACTAAGTATAACATTGCATGAGCCCTTGTAATTTAAGCAGGGACATAAAACATGCTTCGAAAATGATTTCAAGTAAAAAGTAAGAAACCAGTCGTGCGTGTGCTTCAGAAATGGGAATGCTGTAAAACTAGCTAAGAAACTCATCAATATTGTACGTGCCTTTTTCAAAACGAGAAAAAGTATATAATAAAACTTAAATATGAAAAAAAAAATAAAAAATATTATGAAAAATTAAACGCATCTGTAAAATATTGCACATGATTACCTAAGTTATCATCAGAGATAAAGAAAAAGTATGCAAAATAAATTCAGAAATCTGAATTAACGCGAACACACTTTTTCTTCTTAAGTGTCATTCCATACACATGCGAGGCTTCAGAGAGAGAGAGAGAGAGAGAGAGAGAGAGAGGCGCCTGTCACTTTACCTGCACCAAACACACACACTGAGCTTCAGACAGACCTGTCACTTTACCTGTACCAAACACACACACGAGGCATCAGACAGACCTGTCACTTTACCTGTACCAAACACACACACGAGGCTTCAGACAGACCTGTCACTTTACCTGTACCAAACACACACACGAGGCTTCAGACAGACCTGTCACTTTACCTGTACCAAACACACACACGAGGCTTCAGACAGACCTGTCACTTTACCTGTACCAAACACACACACGAGGCTTCAGACAGACCTGTCACTTTACCTGTACCAAACACACACACGAGGCTTCAGACAGACCTGTCACTTTACCTGTACCAAACACACACACGAGGCTTCAGACAGACCTGTCACTTTACCTGTACCAAACACACACACGAGGCTTCAGACAGACCTGTCACTTTACCTGTACCAAACACACACACGAGGCTTCAGACAGACCTGTCACTTTACCTGTACCAAACACACACACGAGGCTTCAGACAGACCTGTCACTTTACCTGTACCAAACACACACACGAGGCTTCAGACAGACCTGTCACTTTACCTGTACCAAACACACACACGAGGCTTCAGACAGACCTGTCACTTTACCTGTACCAAACACACACACGAGGCTTCAGACAGACCTGTCACTTTACCTGTACCAAACACACACACTGAGCTTCAGACAGACCTGTCACTTTACCTGTAACATACATACACACACAAGGCCTAAGAAAAGGATTTGTAATGGATCGTATATCAACATAACTAATGAAAGTAGTTACACATCATCACTGAATGTCTTCAACACCCACAGACCAAACTGCCAATTTCTCTAGTAACCATAGATCAACTTCACCATGTATCATAAGTTATTCAAAACTGGAATATCAAGGAAAAAAACATGTTCCATAAGTAATTAGGGATTGATAAGTTTTTTCCCTTCAAATAATTACTGGTAATAATTACTTATAGAGTTTTGTCAAGTAAGGAAACTATTATCTCGTAAAAGGATCCAGTGCAGGTTAGTATATGGTCGAAAATGGTCCAAAACGCAAGATAAAATATGGTCGATAATAAAGTATATATTTCACAGAGCTTTAGGCCCTAATGAAGTCTCGACCTTTCATGAGTGTTGACTTGAACTTGCGATTTTCCTTTCAATGAACTAATAAACGTATAACACTTCTAGATGCCAAGCCAAACCTTGTAGGGCTGTCTTCAAGAACAAACGCAATTTTTTGCTCGATATTATTGCAAAGGAAAATAAGAATTAAAGCAATATAGTCAAACTAAATCTGCACAAACTCTCTATGTAAATAAAGGGACCTAGTCCATGGAACTCTCTCCCCAACGCATTGAAAAGGTGCCCAACCTTCGCCTTATTCAAAAGTAAAATAAAAAGAAGTACCTAATTTCAACCTCATAGTTTCCTACCTAGTTCATCAAACACGCGCTGTATCGTGTGCTAACCAATCCCCATATATCGTGTGCTACCCAATCCCCATATATCGTGTGCTACCCAATCCCCATATATCGTGTGCTACCCAATCCCCATATATCGTGTGCTACCCAATCCCCATATATCGTGTGCTACCCAATCCCCATATATCGTGTGCTACCCAATATATGTACCTAAGCCTTACAACTACACTATTGTATTCACTGCTATCAACTTATATCATAGTTGTTATGTCGAAAAGAAACTTTGCTACAATGATTCTATTGCCAATCTTCAAAATATACTACAATGTACCTATTAATATTCCTCAAATTTGACTACAGTGTACTTATTAATATTCCTAAAATTTTCCTACAATGTACCTATTATGATTTTTCAAATTTTGCTACAAATTACCTACTAATAACTATCAATTAGGTTAAGATCCTGCCCGAAATGTTATGCGTGTTAGTGGCTTTGCAAGAATTTAAAAACATCACTGTTATGTACTCTCACAAACCCAATGTACCTTATTGTACAAATAAATAAATAAATAAATAAATAAATAAATATATAAATAAATAAATAAATAAATAAATAAATGGGGTATTATTATTACTGGAAGCTTTGGCAAGCAACTCTGAGCCCATGTATGTTTAAGACTTTTAAATCTTAGGCAGTTCCCTTCTACTGCCTAAGGGAAGGGAATATCCCACCCAAATATGATGTGATGCGCAGTCTGAGCATAATTAGGTATCCCATCATATGATGTGATGCGCAGCCGAAGGGGCTAATTAGTCAGGAGAAATTAATTATCAGAAGAAGGCACCAAGGTGGGAAGGGTATGTAGCACCATCACATGTGCGGAATAATCATAGGGTGCTATATATCACTAATGCCAATATGATGCCAATATGAGAACAGAAACGCATAAGGTAAACGACAGGAAAAGTATGCTATTAACCAAGAATTTTATCGAGGGAGCAGTGACTGCGAGGGACGGTCAGGAAGCAAGAGACACGTTCGTCTTGAAAGTCAGGACATTCAACAAGGATATGCATGACCATAAGCGGGACAATACAGTTTGGATAATAAGGAGCAGGGCGGCGCTTCATTAAGTGCCCATGAGTTAAGCGTGTACAGCCAAGACTAAACCTTGCCAGAGCCGTTTCCCACCGCCGGTTACGGTGGTAGGAGGAATGCTATGTTGACACACTACTCTTAAGAGCTCACAGTTTGTTACCAGTAATAGAAGACCAACAACCGTGTCAACGGGCAAGGAAGGAGGAATGAATAACTGGGTAAAAGTCAGAATAAGGAATACCTTTACGGGGGATGGGACAAGTGCGGATAGTTTGCTGAGTGGCAGCGTCCGCTCGTTCATTTAGGGATAGGCGAAGGAAAATAAGAGTAGAGGAAACGTGAGGTGATGGGTCAATAAACTTAGCAAACAAAGAAAAGTCACGTGATAAGATAATTGAAGCTTAGGTGACCATAGTGAGCATGGCGCTTTGGGCAGTGACGTCATCATTGGCATTTTCACATTCCGGTCTTGCTCTCACTCTCATGGTGGGTAGAGTGCATGGTTCTGTTATTTCCATGTTTTTGGTAGGTTGTTCTACTTTTATGTGTAGAGCTTCAAGAATTTGTAATCATCTTACATCTTGGGCTTTATCTAATATCCAAGTTTTGTATTCAGTATTTCTCTTGTAAGGGTGATGTCGTTGGTTTTTCTTATGAGAATTTTAGGGGCAACTGATTGAAGGTGACAGGTTAAACGCCTCGTGAGCCTGGTGGATGTCATACCTGTGTACTAAGATTGAAGGTTACATTCTTCATGGTGGCAGGTGTACATATATATCGCCTTCGACTCCAGTAAAGGGTTTCCGGTTGGCTTCGGCCTGTTTTAATGAGGTCTTCTTTGTTTTATAGTATATGATGATGTCTATATTTTGGTTATTTGTGCATTATACTCCTTTACGGATTATTTCTTTCATTATTCTTTCCAATTTACTGTATTCACTGTGCATGGTGGATTTATATTATAATTTTATTAGCAATGTTGTGGTTTCTGTTCTTGTTCCAGGATTGTTCCAGCGATGCAAGTGTCGAGTGATAGTGGTGATGATCTTGTGGTTGTTGGAACCATTGTTCACTAGTCAGAGGACAGAAGCTCTGTACAAGAAAATAATCAACATGGAATATGCAGTCATATTCATGTAAACGTTTCAATGAAACCCTGCTGCCAATATATGTATATGTCTAGCCTACACTTGAAACAATTAAGTGATCCCACGTTTATTTTGTTATATGTTGCACAAATCTAAAACCGTGTTTTCATACGAATATTTGTCCCAGGTCTTTCCTAAATCTAAACTTATTTATGTCCATTGTTACGTGTTTTATTTTTTGGTGATATATTTAATACCTTAATATATTCCCCCCCCCCTTGTTATGCCCATTTATCAACTTGTATACGCCAGTCACGCCACCTCTAATTCTTTGAGCTTCTAGAGAATATAAATTAAGCTTTCTCGATCATTTTTTCTAATTTGCGGGATTAAGGTTAGTCATCCTACGCAGGACGTAGGATGTGAGTTTACAGAATTTACGCTCTAGTGAATTTATGTCCATTCTATAGTATGGCGTCCAAAATTGAACTACACAATCTAAATGGGGCTTAACAAGAGCAAGATAAAAGTATAACATTAAATTATTTGTTGCTAAAACTTCTAAAAATAAATATCATTATCTCATTTGCCTTATTCTGATAATTTTTGCAATTTTTTTGGCTTTAAACTCCTAATCAGACTTCGCAATTTCAGTACTATCCAGTTTATACTGATTAACTCTATCATCATTACCCCGACTCGGAACCCGGCATTTGTCACCATCAAACCGTATTTTCCAACCTTTCCACCATTTCAAAAGAATGTCTAGATTGTCTTGAAGTGATTTCGAGTCTTCTGAATTTATTACCCACCTATTTTTTGTATCGTCTGCAAATATGCAAATACTGCTGCCCAATCCTGAATATAAATCAGTTACATATACGGTCAACAGCAGAGGTTCTCCACTTACATTTGTTTTCCACTCTGACTTAAATTCATCTATACTAACTCTTTATTATAGTATTATAATAATAATAATAATAATAATATTTTACTCACAAGAAGGTACAATGGGTTGGTGAGATTACATAAGATTGGTATTTTTTCATTCATGGAAAGTCACTAACACGCATAGCGTTTCGGGCAGGTTCTTAATCTAATACATCAGGTAAGATCAAAAGGTAAATTGTAGCAAAGTTTTATATCAACAAATAACTACAATATAAATTGCCAGCGGTGATTACACTGTTATGGATATATGTCTTAGGAACTAGTATTGGGGAATTGGGTAGTACAAGTCTTTGTTATGATTAGTGTGAGTGTTAGTTGACATCCATAAGTGTTGTTATCTTTGATACAACCATAGGTGTTTTAACTCTTATATAACCAGCTTAAGATAGCATCTGTAATGTCGTGAACTTTTCTTATCAGTCGTTCATGTGGCACTGGACCAATCACTTGAATTGGACGGTAGAGCGACGGTCTCGCTTCATGCAGGTCGGCGTTCAATCCCCGACCGTCCAAGTGGTTGGGGGCACCATTCATAACCCCCTTTCCCCCCCCCGTTCCATCCCAAATCCTTATCCTGTCCCCTTCCAAGTGCAATATAGTCGTACTGGCTTGCCGCTGTCCCCTGATAATTCCCTCTCGTGTGTCACTGTATCAACAGCGTCGCTAAGATCATGGTACACAACGTCACAATTCTTTCCACTTTTAGCTGCCTAAAATATGGTGTAAAATAATGAAAGCAAAATTGTCAAACATGAGCTGCCGGTTAGTAAAAACCATGCTGTAAATCATTTATTAATCTGTGTTTTTTAAGTTGTAAACGAATGGGGTTCGCTTTTATCGATTCAAGCAATTTTACCACAAGAGACGTGTAGTTAATTGGACAATCGTTCAAAGCAAGTGATAAGTCTTTTCTTTATAAATTGGCGCCACTTAAGCAACCTCCATGATTCTGGTATTTCTCTCAGCTCTGATGTTTTGTTAAATATATTTATCAATTATTCCCACGTATTCTCAGCGTTTGCGGCCAGGAGCTGCCCACCTCTTGCGGCCAGGAGCTGCCCACCTCTTGCGGCCAGGAGCTGCCCTCCACTTGCGGCCAGGAGCTGCCCACCACTTGCGGCCAGGAGCTGCCCACCTCTTGCGGCCAGGAGCTGCCCACCTCTTGCGGCCAGGAGCTGCCCACCTCTTGCGGCCAGGAGCTGCCCACCTCTTGCGGCCAGGAGCTGCCCACCTCTTGCGGCCAGGAGCTGCCCACCTCTTGCGGCCAGGAGCTGCCCACCTCTTGCGGCCAGGAGCTGCCCACCTCTTGCGGCCAGGAGCTGCCCACCTCTTGCGGCCAGGAGCTGCCCACCTCTTGCGGCCAGGAGCTGCCCACCACTTGCGGCCAGGAGCTGCCCACCTCTTGCGGCCAGGAGCTGCCCACCACTTGCGGCAAGGAGCTGCCCACCACTTGTGGCCAGGAGCTGCCCACCACTTGTGGTCAGGAGCTGCCCACCACTTGTGGCCAGGAACTGCCCACCACTTGTGGCCAGGAGCTGCCCACCACTTGTGGCCAGGAGCTGCCCACCACTTGTGGCCAGGAGCTGCCCACCACTTGTGGCCAGGAGCTGCCCACCACTTGTGGCCAGGAGCTGCCCACCACTTGTGGCCAGGAGCTGCCCACCACTTGTGGCCAGGAGCTGCCCACCACTTGTGGCCAGGAGCTGCCCACCACTTGTGGCCAGGAGCTGCCCACCACTTGTGGCCAGGAGCTGCCCACCACTTGTGGATGGTAACTGCTCAAATTGTAATGGAATATTTAATCTGGCACGAGATCCATAAACAAAGGTGCCACTTTGAGCACCTGACCAGGGTGTATATATTGATGAATTGCTGGAGTCAATTGGTAGTATGACAACTGGTAATAAGAACACGACGAGCACTATCCTGTAGTATAACAACTGGACGAGCACCGTCCTGCAGTACAACAACGGGACGAGCACCGTCCTGTAGTACAGCAACGGGACGAGCACCGTCCTGCAGTACAACAACGGGACGAGCACCGTCCTGTAGTACAGCAACGGGACGAGCACCGTCCTGTAGTACAACAACTGGACGAGCACCGTCCTGTAGTACAACAACGGGACGAGCACCGTCCTGTAGTACAGCAACGGGACGAGCACCGTCCTGTAGTACAGCAACGGGACGAGCACCGTTCTGCAGTACAACAACGGCCGCTGGAGAGCCTCACCACACCTGTTACACTGATAAATATTATGGTCAGTTGACATTCAGATATATACAGCATCTTCACACACACTAGCTTATCACAGCATCTAACACAGCATCTTGACACACTATCTTAACACAGCATCTAGCACAGCATCTTGACACACTCTTAACATAGCATCTTGACACAAACTATCTTAACACAGCATCTTCACACATTATCTTAACATAGTATCTAACACAGCATCTTGACAAAGTGTCTTAACACAGCATCTAACACAACATCTTTACACATCATCTAACATAGCATATATATACACAGTATTATATCCCCAGCATCTAATACAGCATCTACCTTGAAGTTACCTTGAGTTTTTTTCGAGGGTTAGGTCGTTGACCAGGCCTCCTGGTCGCTAGACTGGGCAACCAGGCTGTTGGGCCCGGCTGCTTGCAGCCTGGCGTATGAGTCACAGCCTAGTTGATCAGGTATCCTTTGGAGGTGCTTGTCAAGTTCTCTCTTGAACACTGTGAGGGGATCGGCCAGTTATGCCCCTTATGTGTAGTGGATGCATGTTGAACAGTCTCGGGCCTCTGATGGTGATAGAGTTCTCTCTCTCAGCGTTGCTGAGTTAATAAAGTTGCATCTATGCTTTTCAACGGGGGTATTCTGCACATCCTGCCATGCCTCCTGGTCTCATATGGTGTTATTTATGTATGCAGGTTTGGGACCAGCCCCTCTACTAATTTCCACGTATAAATTATAATGTATGTCTCTCGCCTGCGCTCAAGTGAATACAGATTTTTTTTTATATATATCAGAGTTCTTACATTCTTGTACAGCCACTAGTATGCGTAGCGTTTCGGGAAAGTTCTTAATCCTATGTTCCCTGGAATACGACCCCCGCGAGGAATCATTTTTACTACCAAGTACCCATTTTACTGTTGAGTTAAACAGAGGCCACAGTAAAGGATTTGCGCCCAGTAAATCCTCCCCGGCCAGGATACGAACCCAGGACAAAACGCTCGCGGCACGCCAGGCGAGCGTCTTACCACTACGCCACGAGACTGGTAATTTAGGCATTTCAGTCGGTCAGTTAAATACCTAAATTTAGGCATTCAGTGAAATGCCTAAAAATGATTAAGGCATTTCAGTCAGTCCAAATTGTTTAGATGTTTTAGTGAGTGGATTCTAGCAGTAAAGGACCTCTGCACGCTCTCCTGATCAGCAATTTCTCCAGCTTTGAAAGGTGCTGTCATTGTGTAGCGATATTCTATTCTAGAGAACACTAGCGTCTTGAAAAGTATCATCATTGGTATAGCATCTCTAATTTGAAAAGTTCTTGTTATCCAACCTGTCATTTTTCTTGCAGTTGTGACGGCTACTTTATTGTGTTCTTTAAGGTAAGGTCTTCCGACATGAGTACACCCAAATCCTTAACATTGCTTTTTCGTTCTATGTTATGATTTGACTGCGTTTTGTACGTGGTTTCTGCTTCTATATTTTCATTTTTTCCGTTGCGCATGAGGCGGAACTTATCTTCATTAAATACCATATTATTTTCTGTAGCCCACTGAAAGACCTGATTTACATCTGATTGGAGGTTTACTGTGCTCTCTATGTTGTCTACTCTCATAAAAAATCAAAGTGTCATCTGCAAAGGATGACACAGTGCTATAGACTGTGTCCTTCTCTATGTCCGATATGAGGATGAGAAAAACTACTGGAGCAAGCACAGTACCCTGAGGGACTGAGCTCTTCAGGGTTGATGAACCGGATTTTAAAATATGCGTAAATTACATCAGATTTTTGCTTGTCTTCCATGGCATCTAAGGCCATGTCATTTTGGTCCACCTACTGTGATAGGCAAGAGCGCCCTGTTCTGAACCCTATGTTGACCAGGGTTATGAAGATTCTGGCATTCCATGTGTTTTGTGATCTTATATCTCAGCACTCTCTCAAAGATTTTTATGATGTGTGATGCTAGTGCTATCGGTCTGCAATTTTTTGCCTCTGCCTTATTTCCTCCTTTATGGAGTGGTCTTATCTGTGCTGTTTTTAGTATATCAGGGATAATACCAGTATCTAGGCTTTGTCTCCGAAGAGTGTGAAGGATTGCGACAGTTTTTTTGTTTTACAGTTCTTGATGAATATAGAGTTCCAGGAATCAGGACCTGATGCAGAGTGCATAGGCATACTGTCTATGGCTTCTTCAAAATCCCGTTCTCGCACTTTCTTACAGTCAATATTGACTTATTAAATAAGTGCACATGTGACATACTAATTTTTGTGAATATTTTAGTTTACCTTGAAAAGCTTCATAGAAAACACCGACCTTACCTAACCTTTTTAGTATGTTAAGATAAGCATCTTATTGCTTCGTAATTACAATTATTACTTAACCTATACCTATAATAGGTTAAATAATAATTGTAATTGCGAATCAATAAGATGCTTATCTTAACATACTAAGAAGGTTAGGTAAGGTCGGTGTTTTCTATGAAGCTTTTCAAGGTAAACTAAAATATTCACAACAAATTAGTCTGTCACATATGTACGAATTTAATAAGTCAATATTGACTATACGAAAGTGCGAGAACGGGTTGTAGGGTGACATCTGATATATGGTTTCATGTTGGCTTCACATCCATGAAAAATTCATTTGAGTTATCAATCTTTAATGTGTTTAATGAGTCGTACTGATTCCTCAGAATTTCGCTCATTTCTTTGTTGTCATCTGTGAGAGTGTTTTTCTCTTTCTCTCTTTCGCAGTGGCCCAGTACTGGATGTAATTTTTTATCTGGATTTTGCATAGGAGAAAAAACGTCGTATTTCTCTTTGTTTTACTGATGGTCTTTTGCTCTCTTTGTCTCTCCTGGATTTTGTACAATTCTTGTAGCTTTAGTTCAATCGTGTCTATTCTCTACCTAGCCCTCTTCGTCGTTCTTGAGATAGGGTGTGACTCAAGTTGTTCCGCGATTCGTTTTCTCCGCCTATAGAGGGAACGCCGTTCCCATTTCAGTTTGCATCTCATCCTCTTTTTTCGTAGAGGTATTCGGTTTGTGCATACCTTTAAAGCTACTGAGTTTTTTATTTTTTTCAGGCATTGGTTCAGGTCTGCATTTTCTAGCTGTTCATACCAGCTAATTTCTGTGAGGTCTTGGTTTATTCGCTCCTAGTTAACCCGTCCTCCGAATCTAATGTTAAGGACTACCTTACAGGTAACTATCCAGAGTCTCTGTACCTAACTCCCATTAATTCCACTGATGTTAGAGAGATACTCCTTTCTCTTAAATCAAAGTCAGGTGCCCTTGCTGAGATACCAACTTTAATTTACAAAAAAACCTCCAGGTTTCTAGCTCCTGCCATTGCAGTGCTCTACAAAAAATCCCTTGAACTCTAAACCTTTCAGGAAATTTAAAAAAAAAGCATGAGTAACCCCAGTCCATAAATGTGGTGATCTCACTGATGTCAACAATTTCAGACCTATATCAGTTCTGCCAACTTTGTCAAAAATATTTGAAAAAGCTAATCTACAAGCAGCTTTACTCTTATCTAGCCAAACACAATATACTTAGCTCTTGCCAATATGGCTTTAGACCCAAACAAAGCATTAACGATGCACTGATTAGTGTGATTAACTTGATACATACAACTCTTGATAAAATTGAGTTCCCTGTTGGGTAATTTGTTGACCTACGTAAGGCTTTTGACACTGTCAATCACCAAAACCTTTTTCATAAATTACATCATTATGGAGTCAGAGGTCACTTATTCCAATACCTTCAGTCTTATCTTAGTGACAGGTTCCAGTATGTTTTTGTGAATAATTGCATTTGAGCCGGTAGGCCGAGCGCACAGCACGCTGGACTTGTGATCCTGTGGTCCCGGGTTCGATCCCGGGCGCCGGCGAGAAACAATGGGCAGAGTTTCTTTCACCCTATGCCCATGTTACCTAGCAGTAAAATAGGTACCTGGGTGTTAGTCAGCTGTCACGGGCTGCTTCCTGGGGGGGTGGAGGCCTGGTCGAGGACCGGGCCGCGGGGACACTAAAAAGCCCCGAAATCATCTCAAGATAACCTCAAGATAACCTCAAGATAAGAGATCCCACCTTACGCATCAACATTGGTGTTCCACAGGGCAGCATACTTGGCCCTCTCCTCTTTCTCATCTACATTAATGACCTTCCAAATGCCTCTCAACACCTCAAACCAATCTTATTGGCTGATGACACAACTTTAATCTTTTCTAGTCTCGAACCTTTTGCTCTGAATGTTACAGTGAACACTGAACTAAATAAACTCAACCTTTGGCTAACTGCTAACAAACTCACCCATAACATTGACAAAACCTTCTATATTTTGTTTGGTAATAAATCCTCAGATCAATTTAATTTAAGAATAAACAATATCCAAATTAGAAACAAAGTAGATGGTAAATTCATTCGTGTCCTCATTAATAACAAGCTGAATTTCCAAGGACACATTCAAAATATCGCAAAAAAAGTTTCTAAAACTGTTGGCATTCTTTCTAAGATCAGATGCTATGTACCTCGCCCTGCCCTGGTGACGCTCTATTACTCTCTTGTCTATTCTTATCTCAGTTATGGTATTTGTGCTTGGGGTTCTACAACTCAAAATCATCTACGTCTTATAATTACTCAACACAAAGATGCTATTAGAACAATATCAAACTCTGGCCCCAGACACTCGGAACCCTTACTTAAATCTTTGAATATGTTAGATATTAAGTCACTGCACATCCTCTTAAGTGTACTCTATATATTTAAAACTCTCAACTGTCATGTCAATCCTGACCTTCAACGCTTCCTAGAAGGTTGTAACAGAACCCATGAACACCACACCAGAAACAAATACTTATTTGATATTCCAAGAGTGCGCCAAAAACCAAACTAGAAATGCTCTACAAATCAAGGGACCCAGAGTGTGAAATGACCTTCCCAATCATGTCAAAGGCTGTACCTCTCTTAACTAGTTCAAGAGAAAACTAAGTACTACCTAATAAACTCCATGTAATCTACCTTACCCTCTAAATGTCAACCCATGTCTTGCTATTTTCAAACAATACTGTTTGTTGACCAACTTGTATAATTCCTGATTTTTGCCATGTTCCTCCCCCTTTTTTTATTCTTTTTTTTAAAACAATTTCTACTTTAATCTCAATTAGTATTAAGTTTTAGTCTAAGTGTTTTTTCCCTACACCTTGCCCGAAACGCTGTGCGTACTAGTGGCTTTAGGTATTGTATGTACTAGCTCTGTCTATAAATCCAACATTATGTTTGTAACTCATCTTCTATGTATGTACTTTTACCTGAATAAACATTTTGATTTTTTATTTTGATTCGATTTATATTAAAATTTAATTTGCGGAATTCTCCTTCCCTGGAGCTCGGGACTTGTTGTGTAGGTCTGCTCCCCATGCTTGTGAGAACTTCAATTAGGTTGTGCTTTAGCACAGAATCTTCACACACTCTCATAACACAACATCTAATACAGTATCTTTAAACAGGATCTTAACACAGCATCTAACACGGTATCCTAACGCATTATCCTCACACATCATCTTAACACAGCTCCTAATACAGTATTCTAACACATCATCTCAATACAGCATGCAACACAGCATCTTCACACACCATCTTAACACAGCATCTAACACAGCATCTTCACACAGTATCTTAACACAAAATGTAGCTCAGTATCTTCACACAGCATCTTAACGCAGCAACTTAATACAGCATATAACACAGTCTCTCCACACAGTATTTTAATACAGAATCTAACACAGTGTCTTCACACAGTATCTTAACACAACATCTTACACAATACTTTCCCACAGTATTTTAACACAATACTTTCCCACAGTATTTTTACATAGTATCTAACACAGTATCTTCACACAGTACCTTCATATAACATCTCAACACAACATCTAATGCAACATCTAACACAGCAGTTTCACACAGTATCTTCACACAGCATCTAACGCAGTATTTTCACACAGCATCATAACACATCATCTAACACATCGTCTAATATAGCACCTAACACACCATGTAACTCATTCTCTAACATTTCAAACACAGCAGCTAACACAGCATCTAACACAACACTTAACACAGCATCTAGCAAATCACCTAACACATTACTTAGCACATAATCTAGCACAACACCTAGCACAGCACTTAACACTTAATACAGCATCAAACAGCACTTACCACAGCATCAAGCACACAGCGGCATAAGGAACAATTTATATAAGATGACTTGCCCGAAACGCTATGCGTGCTAGTGGCTTTACAAGAATGTAAATTCAACTTAATTTCTATGTTCTCTGTTAACCCCCCAATGTACCTTCTTGTATATAAATAATATAAAATAAAATAAAATAAAATAAAGATACTTCAGTGTCTGTGTTAGGAATTAGATCACAAGAGCACCGTTTTGTCACCAGTGACTTTATGTCGTGCTAAATGGGAATAAATTTGCTAGAGAAATGTGATAAGTGGGGTGCCACAGGGGTCCAATTTGGGCCCAACACTTTTAGTAATGTACATAAATGACATAAATGAGAATATTGCAAACATATCATCAAATTTGCAGATGACACAAAGATTTATGGTAAAGTAGGAAATGGTTATGATATTGAAGCCTTACAAAGAGATCTGCATGAACTCCACAAATGGTAAGAAGACTAGCAAATGCTTTTAAATATTGACATATGCAAGACCCTGCATGAGGGGCATAACAACCCATGCCACAACTACCAAATTAATAACATTACATAACAGCAGATTGATGAAGACAAGGACCTCGGAGTCAAAATCTACCACTCACAGAAAGTGGCACAGCAAGTAGGGGCAGCAGTAAAAAAAAAAAAGCTAACCAATTACTTGGAATAATCAAGTGTACCTTTGACTCTAAGTAAAAGAAGGGAGTGATTCAATAGTATAAATCTCTGGTGCGCCTCCATTTGGATTATTGCATCCAGGCATGTGGACCTCATCTACAGAAGGACATAGCTGCTTTGGAGAAGGTGCAACACCGGGCAACAAATGTCATTCCAGAGCTTAGTCAACTCCTGCATCAGGAACGGTTGAAAGTCACAAGTCACAGGGCTAACAACACTACAAACCAGGAATGACGGCGAATCTTATAGAAATTTAAAATGCTGAACAATTTGGGGATATTGATCCACACAATTTCTTCAAAAGATCAGATGTAACAAACAAGAACAACGGTTTCTCAACAAGCCACAATGTAGGACTGGAAATGGGAGATGCTTTTTTACCGACAGTGTTATTAACCCACGGAACCCGCAGAAGCCGTAACTTCCAAAAGTGTGTTTACTTTTAAAGTACAGCTGGAAAAGATCAAGGCAAGTGGGGGGTGGTGGGGGAGGGGACCTTCAATAAGCTGCCGGCATCCTGTCTTCGTCAAGGCCACTATTATTAGTGGCTCTCAGGTAAATTCAGGTATGTGTACGGTGGTGCGTGTGTCACACCGTTAACAGTGGTGTTGGAGGCGAGGTCGACGGTGTACAAAAAGAAGTTATTGCTAACACGAATTCAAGCGGAGAAAAAATAAGTACTTGATCATATAAAATTATTATAATTTTTGTATTTTGTTTTCAGTGTAGCACACAGCTGTGAGGTGCCGGCATGCGCACGCACGCACGCACTCAGGAATCGTGCACAGAGTATAAGGAAAAGGCAAATATTGTACCAATCTATAAAAATGATATGTCGGGAGGAACTTTTAAATTATAGACACGTATCATTAACAAGCGTGGTTATCTTGAGGTTATCTTGAGATGATTTCGGGGCTTTTTTTAGTGTCCCCGCGGCCCGGTCCTCGACCAGGCCTCCACCCCCAGGAAGCAGCCCGTGACAGCTGACTAACACCCAGGTACCTATTTACTGCTAGGTAACAGGGCATTCAGGGTGAAAGAAACTTTTTTCCCATTTGTTTCTGCCTCGTGCGGGAATCGAACCCGCGCCACAGAATCACGAGTCCTGCGCGCTATCCACCAGGCTACGAGGTGGTAGTCAAAGCATTAGAACAAAAAATTAATGACAAATGTGTCATTATCTGTAAGATAATGACAAATGTGTTATATCTGTAGGAATAGATTTCATTCGGCTTGTACAGGATGAGTAACACTACGTACTGAGAGCTGGCCACTTGCTCTGGGTGTGTAAAAATGACCTGCCAGCTTGGAATATCCTAAAAAACCTTCTAGATAACATGACGCATGAACGGAAAACATCGTTCATTGAAGCCTACCAGCCATCCAGGAGTGGGAAAGGAACAACAACAATTCTAATATACCAGGGGCGGAGGCTATAGTCAGGGATGAAACTGAGGCTGAAACTCAGGAAGTTGTAAACTCTGACTCAGTAGGCCAGGATGTAGATGACAGTAAACTAGAAAGTGTAACAGACAGCACTGACAGCTCGATAGGTACAGACACTACGACGGTTCCCGATAGAAGCGAGTCATAACAGATGGACAGACTTGTGCAAATTTTATGCAAAGGGAATATGCAGACATAGATATGCT
Organism: Procambarus clarkii; assembly: GCF_040958095.1. Lineage (NCBI taxonomy): Eukaryota > Metazoa > Arthropoda > Malacostraca > Decapoda > Cambaridae > Procambarus > Procambarus clarkii. The sequence goes on from NC_091204.1 coordinate 11,867,063, forward strand.
GGTAATAAGAAAGGATTAGAATGCAGTTACCAACATCCCAAAAATGTATAAATATGCTTAGGAAAGGTGAGTGTCGATTTGGATCAATATGTAGGTTTTTCCATCCTGACATGTGCCAAACCTCACTGGAGGACAGAAAATGCTATGACCTCAGCTGCCCATACTTTCACGTGAAAGGCACGGAACGCTACATAAAGAGCGGCAAGCAGGATAATGATTTGGAGGAAACTCGATAAATTTTTTATACCAAACCGAAAGAGAATTCAAAGGAGGAGCATGGAGAGTGTATGGAACTGGATGCCAGATCCACTTGCATTCCAGAATTGCAGATACAATTACACACTGAAAGGGAACTACAACTACGACAGGCAACTGCCCTACAACAATCAGTACTGGTCAGAACAAACTCAATGTCCACGCATAATGGGCTTGCCGAAAAAGTCTCCCAATCAAACTATCACTAATAGAGTAACCTTATTCATCTTTGACAACATACAAGGACTGAAAACAAGAACAAACAACAAAGTACAGTTCATAAATGGCCTCCTCACGGAGTCAAATGCAGTATTTGGAACTTTCACAGAAACCCATGCAGGGGAATTGTTGGACAGTGAGATCTGGATTCGAGGATATAACCTATACAAGTGTGATAGGAAAATTAGGTCACATGGAGGAGTGGGTCTGTATACTAGGGAAGACCTTGTATGCTCGGATGCTCCTAAACGTTACAAATGAGGTGGTAGAGGTACTGGGATTAAAAATAGAGAAAATAAATTTAGTGATTATTCTAATATACAAACCGCCAGATGCAACGGCTGAGGAATTCACAGAACAGATCTTCTTCTTGAGGTTATCTTGAGATGATTTCGGGGCTTTTTAGTGTCCCCGCGGCCCGGTCCTCGACCAGGCCTCCATCCCCAGGGAATCAGCCCGTGACAGGCTGACTAACACCCAGGTACCTATTTTACTGCTAGATAACAGGGGCATAGGGTGAAAGAAACTCTGCCCATTGTTTCTCGCCGGCGCCTGGGATCGAACCCAGGACCACAGGATCACAAGTCCAGCGTGCTGTCCGCTCGGCCGACCAGCTCCTACAGATCAACAAAATAGAGAATAGCCTTGATAATTTGGAGAACCCGATACCTGATACTATCTTCCTAGGTGACATCAACTTGCCTAGTCTCAGATGGAGAATAGCAAACAATAATATTATACCAGGAAATCTATATCAGGACCTAACCAACCACAGATTAGAGAACTACTTAGATTCTGTGACAAATTTTCATTCAATCAGTAGATATCGGAGCCAACGAGAAATGAAAATATTCTAGATCTGCTCTTTACGAGCAATGAAGAAATTATCAGAAACATTACGATGTTAGATACCACATACTCAGATCACAAACTCATTGGAGTGCAAACGACCATCAATACTCAGAATAGACCTAAAACGTTGATAGAGGGGCTATCAGTAAATTCAATTTTAATAATAAAATGATAGACTGGGAGATAATAAACAGGGAATTTTACAAACATTCCACGGGAAACTGTTTTAAGTAATACAAGTCTTACAGAAGGAATAGAAAAACTGACTTCGGAAGCATATCAAGTCTGTCTGATACATGTTCCTTTGAGGAAAGCCAGAAGGAGATCCAACGTAGAAAGAGAACGCAGACGACACTATAAACGCAGGAAAAAATAACGGAACTGCTTATGCAGACACGAACTTCCCGTCAAAGAAGGAATAATTTAAATAGGGAGATTGAAGAAATCGAGCGGAAATTGAAACACTCATATGAAACTGAAGAAAGGCAGTTAGAACAGAAAGTAATTCAGGAAATAAAGAAAAACCCAAAATACTTCTTCACATATGCGAAATCAAAAGCAAAAACCACTGCCAGTATTGGACCTATTCGTACAAGTGAAGGTTCATACACGGAGGATGACAAAGAAATTAGTGAAATCCTAAAAAAGCAGTATGAGGACATGTTTAGCACTCCAATAAACAACATGAAAGTGGAAGATCCAGACAATTTCTTTATGCAGGATATTCAAACCCTTGTAAATATAACTGATATTACACGAGCGCCACTAAATTTTGAAAGAGAAATTGAAAACATGCCCATGCACTCGGCCCCAGGTCCAGACTCATGGAATTCAATATTTATAAAGAAATACAAAGTGCCGGTAGCACAGGCACTCAGTATAGTGTGGAGGAAGAGCTTGGACACGGGGGAGATACCAGATGCACTTAAAGTAGCAGACATTGCTACAATGACATTGCAAAGTAACGCTAGTAACACTAACATCGCACATAATAAAAGTATTTGAGAGAGTGATTAGGAGTCAGGTCACCAATTTCATGGAGACCAGTGACCTTCACAACCCAGGCCAACATGGATTTCGAGCAGGAAGATCGTGCCTCTCACAGATACTTGAGCACTACGACAAAGTCACTGAGGCATTAGAAGATAAACAGAATGCTGATGTGATATACACGGACTTCGCAAAGGCTTTCGATAAATGTGTCCATGGCGTGATAGCACACAAAATGAAGTCAATGGGAATAACCGGTAAAGTAGGACGCTGGATACTCAGTTTTCTGTCAAACAGGACTCAGCGAGTAACTGTCAACCATAAAAAAATCTAGTCCAAGTGCAGTTTAAAAGCTCTGTACCTCAGGGTACAGTCCTTGCACCGCTGCTTTCCTTATTCTCATATCAGATATAGACAAAAATACAAGTCACAGCTTCGTATCATCCTTGCAGATGACACAAAAATCAGTATGAAAATTACCTCGGCTGAAGACATTGAAAAACTTCAAGCTGATATTAATAAAGTTTTCGATTGGGCATCAGAAAATAACATGATGTTTTAACAATGATAAATTCCAGGTACCTCAGTACGGTAAAAATGAGGACCTTAAGAACATAATACAGGGTATAAAACACAATCAAATGTACCCATAGTAGGAAAACATCATGTAAAGGATTTGGGAATAATAATGTCTGACGACCTAACGTTTAGAGAGCATAACCAAGCAAATATTGCGACAGCCAGAAAAATGATAGGATGGATTACGAGAACTTTTTAAATCCAGGGATCCCATCACAATGGTTGTACTCTTCAAGTCACTTGTGTTGTCCCGTCTTGAGTACTGCTCAGTACTCACTTCCCCCTTCAGAGCAGGAGAGATTGCTGAAATAGAGGGAATACAGAGAACATATACGGCACGCATAGACGCAATAAAGCACCTAAATTATTGGGATCGTCTCACAGCCCTCCAAATGTACTCACTAGAAAGAAGATGAGAGAGATATCAAATAATATACACCTGAAAGATACTGGAGGGCCAAGTACCAAATCTACACAGTAAAATAACAACATACTGGAGTGAACGATATGGAAGAAAATGCAGAATAGAACCAGTGAAGAGCAGGGGTGGCATAGGCACAATCAGAGAACACTGTATAAACATCAGAGGTCCACGGTTGTTCAACACCCTCCCAGTAAGCATAAGAAATATTGCCGGAACAACCGTGGCATCTTCAAGAGGAAACTAGATTTATTCCTCCAAGGAGTGCCGGACCAACCGGGCTGTGGTGGGTGTGTGGGCCTGAGGGCCGCTCCAAGCAACAGCCTAGTGGACCAAACTTTCACAAGTCAAGCCTGGCCTCGGGCCGGGCTTGAGGAGTAGAAGAACTCCCAGAACCCCATCAACCAGGTATCAACCAGGTGTGTAGAACACAAAGAGTAACGACATAATAACAGACAGACTATGGTTTTCTAACAGGAAAGTCCTGTGTAACAAATCTAATTTGATTTTATGATAAAGCCACAGAGATTCTACAGGAAAGAGATGGTTGAGTTGACTATATCTGTCTGGACCTAAAAGAAAAAGGGTTTGACAGAGTCCCACACAAGAGACTGTTCTGGAAACTGGAACATGCTGGAGGGGTGACAGGGAGACTTCTGACATAAATGAAAAGTTTTCTGACAGGACAGGTGAAGACAGTAATCAGTGACAATGTATCTGACTGGAGGAGGGAGGGAGGGAGGGAATTATCAGGAGAAAGGGACAAGCCATTACAACTATATAGTACACTGAAGGGATCAGGATAAGGGTTTAGGATAGGACGTGGGGAATGGAATAGTGTTCAATTACTTGGACGGTCGAGGATTGAACCGACCTGCATGAAGCGAGACTGTTGCTCTACCGTCCAGCCCAAGTTGTTGGGGAGTGTTACTAGCGGAGTACCACAAGGTTCAGTTCTTGAACCAGTAATGTTCATCATCTACATAAAAGATCTACCAGAAGGAATACAGGAATTATTAGAACATGTTTGCGGATGACACTGAGATACTGGGAAAGATAGGAGTCGCTGGCAAATTGTAATGCCCTTCAAATTGACCTAGATAAAACAAGTGCTTGGAGCGTCATGTGGCAATTATTTGGAAAGAAGTTAAAGAACTCTAATAAAAAACGATACCTAGGGATGGGTGGGGTGGGTTAGGTAGTAAGTAGTCACCAGAGGAACACATAACGAACATTGTGAGAGGAACGTATTTCGTTGCTTTCATTCAGAATTGGTTTTAATTACATTGATGGCGAAATACTAAAGAAACTGTTCATGACATTTGTGAGCAATATTTAAATGCAGCAGTTGCATGATCGCCATATCTCAAAAAGGACATAAATAAACTGGAAGAGACGCAAAGCATGCTACATAATGGCTTCCAGAAGTGAAAAACAAGAGTTACGAGGAGAGGACTAGAGGCGTTAAATATGCCAAAACAGGAAGATAGAAGAACCGGAGGTGATATGATCACCACTTACAGAATAATAACAGGAAGCGATCAAATTTACAGAGAGGAATTCCTGAAACCATGAACTTCAAGAACAAGTGAACTCAGCTTCAAGCTAAGGAAACAAAGGTGCCGAAAAAATATTAGAAGGTTTTCTTTGCAAATATAGTGGTAGATGGTTGGAACAAGCTAAGTGAGAAGGTGGTGGAGGCCAAAACCGTTAGTAGTTTCAAAACGTTATATGACAGAGTACTGGGATGACGAGACTCCACGAACGTAGCTCTCATCATGTAACTACACTTAGATAAACACACACACACACACACACACACACACACACACACACACACACACACACACACACACACACACACACCACACACACACACACACACACACACACACACACACACACACACACACACATACACACAAAGTTAGAGAAGATTCAGCGGTATGCCACCAGGCTCGTCCCGGAACTGAGAGGATTGAGCTACGAGGAAAGGCTAAAGGAGCTGAACCTCACATCCCTGGAAAACAGAAGAGTAAGGGGAGACATGATAACCACCTACAAAATTCTCAAGGGAATTGACAGGGTGGACAAAGACAAACTCTTCAGCACGGGTGGGACACGAACAAGGGGACACAGGTGGAAACTTAGTACCCAGATGAGCCACAGAGACGTTAGAAAGAATTTTTTCAGTGTCAGAGTAGTTAATAAATGGAATGCACTAGGAAGTGATGTGGTGGAGGCTGACTCCATACACAGTTTCAAATGTAGGTATGATAGAGCCCAGTAGGCTCAGGAATCTGTACACCAGTTGATTGACAGTTGAGAGGCGGGACCAAAGAGCCAAAGCTCAACCCCCGCAAGCACAATTAGGTGAGTACAATTAGGTGAGTACACACACACACACACACACACACTCACACACACACACACACTCTGTGTGGGTCCCACAGGGCTCTGTGTAACACCGTAAAGGTGTTTTGTTTAGTTTTATTTAATATTTATATAGTTCATGAGTCACAGATAAGGATTTGAGAGGCGCCATTCTGTCGGCCTAAAACTCACACCTCTAAGCAATAACGACCTCAAGTTGACCTGAGGTCAGCTCACGCGAATTTCACCTTGCTTCTGCTAATCTGATAATTGTAGCCTGATAGCCTTCAAACATGCCGACGTTTAAGGAGTGGCTTGGTAGAGAGCCTGGGGCTATCTACTTGTGGGCGGAGTTAGCTACTAGGTTTCCCAATATATACTGAGGGAGCTGTCGATTCGGGAGATAAGCAATAGGAGAACAGCCAGCAGAGCAGAGCAGAGGACAGCTGCCGAGATAGGCTGTCGGCCGGACGGTGGGGGGTGGGTGGGGGGGGGTGGGTTGACGCTGCTAGACAACTGCAGACCCTCTGCCGCCCTCTATAATATAGAGGGCGACCTCTGGCACGCGTGCCAAACTTGGCACGCCGATGACTTGTCTCTGGCACGCAAGAGCATAGGTTTCCCTAAGCACAGATGCAAGCACATGTTACCCTAAGCACAGACAAAAAAAACTACTTTTCTTGGGGTATAAGCTTACATGCCATGACAGTATATGTACGTCCTGGTGGTGAAGAGGTTTAAGCTATACGAAGCTAAAGAGGTCTCAAGAAAAAGAAGTTGATCTTGTTGCCAGAGTTACCTTCTTTTTTTACGTCATCGATCATACCGATGTATGATGATTCCCTTCTATTTACTTTGGCTCATATTTTATGTAATAAGCCTTTCTAACCTAAAGGCTGCACCCATAACCATAGTGTACACTGACAATCATATCTGTGAAGGCAAAATACGCCATGCCTGCCCACCTTAAAAATTAATTTCGTAAACTTTGAATTTAAACCCCCACAACATCTCCCCCCCCCCCTAAAACCTCATGTGTTTGAATGCCGCCCGACTTCAGTTTGACGCATATTAATTAAACTCACTTTACTATCTAAATCTAAAGCATCTTCACCTTCGAAAGCTAAAGAAAGATAAGAATTCTTATGCTCTCCCCTTCTCTCCATTGGCGGCCGTAATATAACCAGTGAAATCAACAGTCCCCCACCCTCATGAAGTCCCCGTAATGAACACATGTTCAGACGATCTCAGACTCGTAACTCTCTCTCGCAGTCTTGCTTCGTAGTGTTTCTCACAGTTGCTCACTTGCCTCCTCCCCGAGAAGAAGGTCAGTACTTCATCTCCAGGTGAAATTATTCCCTTGATGTTATGTTTTGTTACATAAAAGCTTTTGAAATGAAGCTTAAAGTTTTTAAGAGGGATGTAGTTAATGAGAGATTTAGATACTTTCCAAACCTAAAGAGGTACATCAGTGATCTAAAAGATGACAGAACAGACCACAATGTCTTCAAAAGCTGTTTTGTAAACATTATCGAGTCAACAGTTTGGCAGTTCTCTACAAGATTTGCCAATTCAGAGAACTGGAAGACACAGTAAAGTTCATCAAGTTTCCAGACAGCGTCAAAAATGGATGAACTAAACTTGCAAATGTTTTCATGGATAGACATGGATGATTTTGAGATGCAGTTGATTGAATTTCAGAGTAGCTCAATTTGGAAGCAGAAATCTGTTGACCTTAGAGTTGACTTGGAAAATATTGAAAGAGAGAGATCAGAGATGAAAGTAACAAAGAGAAATGCGGAAAACGAAGTATTAAGGACTTGGAATACTATTCAGAGAATTATGTCTGTTTAAAAAAACCTTGCAACAGCATTGCTAACCATATTTTCGTGTACATATGCTTGCGAATCTTTGTTCTCAATTATGAACTTTGTTAAGTCTCGTAACAGGAGTAGCATGACAGATGAAACTAGCGCTGCATGCATATCTCTCAATGTTACTAAATATAAACCCGATGTAAAATCTCTGTTATCAGTTATGCAGCAGCAGAAGTCTCACTGACAGTATATAAAGGAGTCAACAAGTTTTTTATCTTGTTGACTCCTTTTATATACAGTCAACAAGATAAAAGTATCTTTTATATATATTTTTAAATACAAATTAAAAATATCTTTTATATTTATTTTTATTTTTTATCTATGTGGGACATGATCACCACATACAAGATTATCAGAGGAATTGATAGGGTAGATAAAGACAGACTATTTAACACAAGGGGCACCACGCACTAGGGGCCACAGGTGGAAACTGAGTGCCAAATGAGCCATAGAGACGTTAGCAAGATTTTTTTCAGTGTCAGAGAAGAAGACAAATGAAATGCATTAGGAAGTGATGTGGTGGTGGCTGACTCGTAACACAGCTTCAAGTGTAGATATGATAGAGACCAATAGGCTCAGGAACCTGTACATTAGATGATTGTCAGTTGAGAGGCGGGGCCAAAGAGACAGAGCTCAGCCCACGCAAGCACAACTAGGTAAGTACACACACACACACAAACGTGTGTATGTGTGTGTGACATATAGTATGAGTTGATTGATTGACAGTTTAGAGGCGGGCCGAAAGACAGAGCTCAACCTACGCAAGTACAACTAGGTGCATACAACTAAGTAAATATATGTGTGTGTGCTTATGTACGGATACATACAGACACAGTTTACAGGGATACACACACATAAAGACCGAGGTTTCATTATGTTTGTGAAGCACAAAGCGCCTTAATACATATTTGACTACAAGTGAGACACTGCTGGACCCACTCAAAGTGTTCATATAGCTCTTGTTATTAATGTGAAGTGTACTCGCTCTTTGAGTTACAGCACTTAACTGTAGCACTTTAACACTGTAGCACTTTAACACTGTAGCACTAAACTGTGGCATTTTACAGAGTAGCACTTTACTGTGACTGTAAAGTCACAAAAGTTCCGACTAGTCTTAAGGTCATTGTGAACTGATCGCTAAGGTGTAACAAAGATGTGACAGGTCAAATCAATATATAGTCGCCCAGAATACCCGGGAGTGAACTGACTGCGTTGAAAGAGACATCGGGAGTGGCCGCTGAACATCCATACAAGTTGCATCCAGATTAAGGTAGTGCAAGAGCAGCAACCTGCGGTTGCTGCAGGGGAGATTACACTCTTCTGTGCACTACGGAATGCTGAATACACTGTTCTCAGCACTACTGGGTGCTGGAAAACACTGTTCTGAGCACTACTGGGTGCTGGAATACACTCTTCTGAGCACTACTGGGTGCTGGAATACACTGTTTTGAGCACTACTGGGTGCTGGAAAACACTGTTCTGAGCACTACTGGGTGCTGGAAAACACTGTTTTGAGTACAACTGGGTTCTGGAATATACTATTCTCAGCACTACTGGGTGCTGGAATACAGTGTTTTGAGCACTATTGAGTGCTGGAATGCAATGTTCTGAGCACTACTGGGTACTGAAATCCAGTTTTCTGAGCACTACTGGGAGCTGGAATCCAGTGTTCTGATGCACTACTGGGTGATGGAATACACTATCTGAGCACTACTGGGGCTGGAATACAGTGTTCTGAGCACTACTGGGTGCTGGAATACAGTGTTCTGAGCACTACTGGGTGCTGGAATACAGTGTTCTGAGCACTGCTGGGTGCTGGAATACACTATTCTGAGCACTACTGGGGGCTGGAATACAGTGTTTCTGTGCAGAAATAGGGGCTGGAATACAGTGTTGTGAGCACTACTGGGTGCTGGAATGTAGTGTTCTGAGCACTTCTAAGTGTTGGATTACAGTATTCTGAGCACTACTTGGGTGCTAGAAAACAGTTTTCTGAGCACTACTAGGTGCTGGAATTCAGTGTTCTGAGCACTATTGGGTGCTAGAAAACAATTTTCTAAGCACCACTGAGGGAGGGAATACATTGTTCTGAGCACTACTGGTTGATGTAATACAGTGTTCTGAGCACAACTGGATGATGGAATACAGTGTTCTACATTAGAACTACTGGGTGGTAGAATTCGTGGTTCTGAGCACTATTAGGAACATAAGAACATAAGAATAAAGGTAACTACAGAAGGCCTATTGGCCCATACGAGGCATCTCCTATTTACAACCACCCAATCCTACTCATACATGTCCGACCCGCGTTTAAAACAATCAAGGGACTCCCTCATCCACCACGATACGCGGTAATTGGTTCCACAAATCAATTTGGTTTCTGCAGGAGCACTACCGGGTGCTGAATACAGGGTTCTGCATAAGCACTATTGGGTGTTGGAACACAGTGTTCTGAGCAATACTGTTTGCTGGAATACAGTATTCTGCTTGAGCACTTCCGGGTGCTAGAATACAGTGTTCTGCAAGAGCACTACAGGGTGCTGGCATAACGTGTTTAGAACATTATTTGGTGGTGGATTACTATGTTCTGAGCACTCTTGGGTGCTGGAATACAGGGTTCTGAGCACTACTGGGAGCTGAAATACAGTGTTCTGAGCACTATTGGGTGCAAGAATAAAGTGTTCAGAGTACTCTTGGGTGCAGGAATACTGTGTTCTGAGCACTATTGAATGCAGGAATACAGAGTTCTGAGCACTATTCGGTGCTGGAATACTGTGTTCTGAGCACTATTGAATGCAGGAATACAGTGTTCTGATCACTACTAGGTGCTGAAATAAAGGGGTCTGAGCACTATTGGGTGCTGGAATACAGTGTTCTGAGCACTATTGGGTGCTGGAATACAGTGTTCTGAGCACTATTCGGTGCTGGAATACTGTGTTCTGAGCACTATTGAATGCAGGAATACAGTGTTCTGATCACTACTAGGTGCTGAAATAAAGGGGTCTGAGCACTATTGGGTGCTGAAATCTTTGGTTCTGAACACCATTGAGTAGTGGAATACAGTGTTCCGAGCACTACTGGGTGCTGGAATACACTGTTCTGAGCACTATTGGGTTCTGGAATACAGTGTTCTGAGTACAATTGGGTGCAAAAAACAGTGTTCTGAGCACAAATAAGGGCTGGAATACAGTGTTCTGAGCAGTACTAGAAGCGTGAATTCAGTGTTCTGAGAAATACTGTATGATGGAATACAGTGTTATGAACACTACTGGATGTTGAAATGCAGTGTTCTCAGCACTACAGGGAACGTGAATACAGTTCACGCTCTGATCACTATTGGGTGCTGGAATACAGTGTTCTCTTCACTACTGGGGGATAGAATGCAGAGTTTTGAGCACCACTGGGTACTTGTATATAGTGTTCTGAGCACTACTGGATGTTGTAATAAAGAATTCTGAGCACTATTGGGTGCAGGAATACAGTAATCTGAGCATTAATGGGTACTAGAATACAGTGTTCTGCATGAGCACTACTGGGTGCTGGAATCCAATGTTCTGAGCACTACTGGGTGCTGGAATATAGTGATCTGAGCACTACTGGGTGCTGGAATACAGTGTTCCAAGCACTACTGGATGCTGGAATGCAGTGTTCTGAGCACTACTGGGTGCTGGAATACTGTGCTCTGCATGAGCACTACTGGGTGCTGGAATCCAATGTTCTGAAGGAGTTCTACAGGGTGGAGGAACAAACAATTCAGCATGAACACTATTGGGCGGGGATATACAGTTTTCCGAGAATTATTGTGTGCTAGAATACCGTATTTGGCATGAGATCTGGGTGTAGATTACAGTGTTTGAATACTGGGTGGTGAAATACTGTGTTCTGCATGAGTAATATTGGTGCTAGAAAATAGTGTTCCAAGACCTACTGCGTGCTGGAAAACCGTGTTCTGCATGATCACTAATGGGTGCTGGAATGCAGTGTTCTGTTCAAAACTGGGTGCTGGAGTACAGCATTCTGCATGAGCACTACTTGGCGATGGAATACAGTACTCTGCATAATCAATATTAGGTGCTGAAATACAGCGTTCTGCATTAGCACTACTGGATGCTGGAATACAATTTTCTGAGCACTATTGGGTGCTTGAATAGAGTGTTCTGAGCATTACTTGGTGATGGAATACAGTGTTCTGAGCCTTATTGGGTTCTGGAATACATTATTCTTAGCACGATTAGATTCTAGAATACAGTATTCTGAGTACTATTTAGGGCTGGAATTCATTGTTCTGAACACTATTGGGGTCTGGAAAACAGTGTTTTGAGCACTATTGCTGGCTGGATTACAGTGTTCTGAGCACTACTTAGTGCTGGAATACTAAGTTCTGAGCACTACTGGGCACTATTGTAGTGCTCAGTGTAGTAGTGATTAGAACACTACAGTAGTGTTGAGCCTATTGTAGTACTCAGTGTAGTAGTGTAGTAGTGCTCAGAACAAAATAGAGTTCTGAGCATATAAACATAATAGAATGGGTACTAGAATAGAGTTCTTAGCAATAGTGGAGGTAGGAATACAATGTTCTGAGCACTACTGGGTACTTGAAAACAGTGTTATGAGCACTGCGTGGTGTTTGAATACTGTGTTCTGAGCACTACTTGATGCTGGAATACTGTGTTCTGAGAACTAATGGGAGCTTGAATGCAGTGTTCTGAGCATTACTGGGAGCTGGAGTACTTTAATCTGAGCAATACTGGGTGCTGGAATACAGTGTTTTGAGCACTACTGGTTTCTTGCATGCAGTGTTCTGAGCACTACTGGGTACTAGAATAGTGTTCAGAGCACTAGTGGAGGTTGGAATATAGTGTTCTGAGCACTACTAGGTATTTGAATACAGTGTTCTGTTCTGTTCTGTACTCCATCAAGCCATACTGGATGATGGAGTACAGTGTTTTGTGTACAACTGGGTGCTGGAATACAGCACCCAATAGTGGTCAGAACACTGTATTCCAGTGCCCAGTAGTGATCAGAACACTGTATTCCAGCACCCAGTACTGGTTGTGAGAATACTGTGTTCTACATTAGCACTACTGCGTGCTAGAAATACAGTGTTTTGAGCACTATTAAGTGCTGGAATAAAGTGTTCTGCACGGTCAATACTAGGTGCTGGAATATAGTGTTCTGAGCACTACTCGGTGCAGAAATAGAGTGTTCAGAGCACTATTGAGCGCTGGAATACAGTGTTCAGAACACTACTGGGAACTGATATAAACGGTTCTGAGTACTATTGGGTGCTGGAATAAAGTGTTTTAAGCATTTTTTTTATTATTATTATTTTCTACCACAGACGTGGCCTTCACATTTACAATGCTAACCAGCATATATAAATTTTATTCTGTCCTCCATGGACAGGGTTAGAGATGTGTTAAACATATAGTTCAGGGGTTTATTGAACAATCAACCAGAGAAGGTGATTAGGTGCTTTTAAAATGCTAAGCAAACCTACATACGCAAATACATAGATACACAGATTTACGTATGCCCTACTGTGACGATAATCTCTTTCTAGAGAGATTGAGCCTGCTCTTCCCTACCTCAAGTTACGTCCAGTTAACAAGTATAAGATGCTACATTCAAGATACGTCACCGTAGCACAAAACGTTTTGACCAGGAAGCAAAACGTACCCAAGATCCCCCTACTCCACACACCCTCCACGCCGGCTTGCCGTCAACCAGCAAACTACCCATTCCAGCCTGCCTGTTCCTGATTGGTGACTCGCCGACCGCGCACCTGCACACTGCACCTCCGCGCCATCTACCTGAATCGACGTCGGAGCCCTGACCAGCTATCAACTTCAGAATATTCTTTGTGCTCTTAGAGTTGACATCTCTCTCTGGCATAGTAAGCTCACTCGCTTGTATACGAAGGGAGGTCTCAGCCATAGCCGATATTCTCAGCACCATTTTAACATTTCACCTTTATACTATTGTCTCGCATTGTCTTTGCATTTATCTTTGTTATTTAATTGTACTTTTCATTCTCCCGAGATTTGTCTTATTTTCATTTATGTTTAAAGTAATATATTAGTTTCATTGTTCATAGTTTGTGTTTTACGTGTTCCTCCCTCTCACTTACCACAGACAACAGGCAAGCAGTCTATCTTTTTTGTAAGTGTGACCAGGCATTGACACCTGCCATTGGAGGACTGCCGAACATCAACACTTTCCCGTCACATTTAGTGGGGGCCTGTCCTATGAGCTTCACTCAGGTACTAGTACCAGAACGTCAATTTGTGGTAAGCGTACTTAGCTTTGCTAAGGTAGCTTTTCAATATTATCATTAATTTTCATATTTTATATGGTGCTGTGTGTATTGTGCACTCAGAGTTGCATATGGTGAGTGTGAGATAACTTTGGATTACGTGGTGACTGTAGGCCTCAGTCATTCTCTTAATTGGTCATCTCTCCCTCCGTGTTATTACTCGTGTTTACCACTTTTTGTCTCTAGGATATTTCTCACATTATCGGCAGATCATCATTGTGGTACCCTGGTACTTTGGTTTATCTTCGAGTCAAAGCACCCTATCTTCTGCAATCCGATCGAAGGAGGATAAGAGGGCCATAGTTCCTCAAGCACGGACTAAGTTGGGACCTCGGCAGCAGTTCTCGTCACCAGTTGACACTCGCACCCCCTACACGTCGGTCAAAGATGATATTTACTTAGGTATGGAATTAGCTTTCTTTTTACAGAGCATAAAGTTCGCTAATTCTGTAAGTATCATATTCATTTAGTGGGAAACCCTTGCTTATGTCCTATAGACTCGGCAAGGTATGCCTACATTCTTGGACTACCTAATTCACATTTGGAGCAATTAAATGTTTCATTTGTTTTAGAAACTCGGTTTCGCTATTTAGTAGGATTTTCTTGCCCTTATTTCTCTTACATTGAGTACCGGGTACAAGATTTCCTGCGATTTTGATTTACTAATCATTTACCATCTTAAAATTAACATTAATTGTTAAAGATTAAAATTCCACAGGATAGTTATCAGTTGCCACGTTATCCTGTTTCTGACATTTACCATATCACAACTATATTCGTGTACATTTATTTGCTATCTTTCACAATGTTTCGTCTCCAAGCTTTCCGTAACGATCCAGCTGGTGAAATAGGGACCTTATGTCGTGCCAAGAAGACTGAATTACAAACTCTTGCACACGAGTATCAACTAGATGTTCCCCATAGTCAACAAAAATGAACTACAAAACGTAATTATGGATTACCTCTTAGATGAAGGGAAAATTGACTCTGAAACTCACGAAACTTATTCTATTGCAGATAAACATGAATTGGCAACTATGAAACTTGAACTCGCCAAGCTCGAAGGGAGCAACAGCAAGCAGCTCTACAAATGAGGAAAGAAGATGCAATAAAGGAAGAGCAAGAAAGAGGCGGCCCAGAGAGAAAGAGAGGGGGGGGGGCCCTAAGGGAAAGAGAGGCTGTAATCAGGAAAGAACGAGAGGCGGCCCTAAAAGAACGAGAGGTGGCCCTCAAGGAACGTGAGACTACAATACTCCGTGAGCGTGAACGAGTACAGATTGAAGCAAAACAACGCCACCTGGAGATGCAACGCGAGCATGACAAACAGCAAGCGGCTACGGCTATAAAATGTCTTCAACAAGAACTCGCGTTGGAGACTACACACCTCACTCAACGCCAGCAAGCTACCGCCAGTCTTCCAGTAAGTTTCAATGTCTCCCATGCAGGAAAGTTAATGCCACCATTCGTTGAGACAGAGATTGATGTCTTTCTTACCACCTTTGAGACCCTAGCTAATAAACTTAGCTGGCCTGTTGACCAATGGTCCACCCTTCTCAGAGTGCATCTTACAGGTAGAGCTGCAGTTACTCTCAGTACCTTAGCGTCTGAGAATGACTACCAGACCCTGAAGCAACAAGTGTTGGACGCCTACCTTCTCTCCACCGAAAGCTACAGACGAAAATTCCGTGACCATCTTAAGGCAAGTACCACCACCTTTCTAGAATTTGCCAATACCAAGAAACGATATTTTATGAAATGGCTGGAAGCAGCACATGTCTCTACATTTGCAGAACTCGTAAACCTCAT
The DNA here is from genome assembly GCF_040958095.1 of Procambarus clarkii. Classification (NCBI taxonomy): domain Eukaryota; kingdom Metazoa; phylum Arthropoda; class Malacostraca; order Decapoda; family Cambaridae; genus Procambarus; species Procambarus clarkii. The sequence goes on from NC_091204.1 coordinate 11,882,751, forward strand.
GCTAGGTGAGGAATTCTTGAGACGTGTTCCCCCTTCCGTCCGTTTATATCTAGCAGATAAAGAAGAAACCGACTACATCAAATGTGCGAAGTCGGCTGACACCTACAGCCTCATCCACCGGCTGACACCATCACCACCTCCCAGTAAGAAGTCTTGGTACAGTTACGATAAAGTGAGTACAGAGGAAGCGAGCTCACAATTGTATTGTAAGTATTGCAAACTCTATGGACATACCATAGATAAATGTGTGAAGGCTCAATACAAGAGCAATGAATCTACTAAACCCAAACAGACTCCTCCTAAGTCCGGTAAGCCTGTGATGAATGTTGGTGTTCATGGTAATGATCTTTCTCTCTTCAGGAAAACACCTGTATCCTGGAACTGTCTCTACCAACGGTACAGATTCGGAGGGACGTTTCAAATTGAAGATCTTGAGGGACACAGCGGCTCTTCAGTCTATTATATTGAAATCGGCTGTACCTAACATCACCTACACCGGAGAAACCGTCCTTATCACTGACCTCACTGCTACCACTCCATATCCACTCGTCAGAGTCCACCCCTGAATTGTCCCTTCGTGACCGGTGAAGTCAAAGTCGCCATCTGGGAAAAGCCTTTTCCCATGCCTGGAGTGCAACTTCTCCTTGGCAACGACTTGGCAAAAGATCTGCAACCGCCCAACCTAATCATCACGGACAAACCCCAGGTGTGTACCTCTGTAATGGATAATCCCATCTTTGAATGTGTTACAGCAGAGGTCCAAGAAAGTGATAGTTTCTCCTCCGGTTTTGGTGACCACCCGTGCACAAGCTGCACGCCCGCAACCAGCTGACTCTACTGCAACCGCTGTTCCTAAAGACCCTCAGAATCTACCTCCTAATCTTACCAGTTTTGAGTTCGTAAGTTAGAGGGAAGATCAATCATTAACACCGTTATTCTTCCAGGCTGAGACTCGACCTGACAGTATCCCTGGGTTCTTCCTAGAGAATGAGTTGCTCTACCGCAGATACAGACCCAGCAAGCTGAAGGAGGATGACGATTGGGCCAATGTCGAACAACTAGTGATTCCCAACAGCCTACGGCCCGATATTCTACACCTGGCCCACGGAGCTCTTTCTCACTATGGTTTTAACAAAACCTACCACGGAATCGGACAAGACTACTACTGGCCAGGTATGGTAAAAGACGTCAAAGTACGTACAACAGTGTCATACATGGCAGGTAAACCTAACATCTCTATTCCCCAGGCTCTACTAAAACCCATCCAGATGCCTGCGGAACCTTTCCAGACTCATCATAGACTGTGTTGGTCCATTACCCCGGACCAGTTCTGGCAACGCCTATATATTAACCATCATGTGTCCTACCACCAGATTCACCATAGCAGTTCCATTAAAGAACATTACGGCTGCTACTGTGGTAAAACGCCTATTGAAGATCTTCACCCAGTATGGATTTCAAAGAGGTTCAAAGCGACTGTGGCACCAACTTCACCAGTGATCTCTTCAGAAGACACTGGAGGAGTTAAACATCACACAGGTACTGTCCAGCCCCTATCATCCTGCTTCACAGGGTTCTCTTGAACGTAGTCATCAGACAATTAAAGCACTCTTAAAGAAATTCTGCAATGACCCCTTGAAGGACTGGGATAAACAACTTGATCTCATTATGTGCATTTTCAGAAAGTCTCCCCAATGAGTCTCTAGGAGTATCTCCTTATGAGATGCTCTACGGACGTAAGTGCCGTACTCCTCTCAAAGCTTTCAAAGACTCTTCGTAATGCCACCTTCAGTGACCCTCAATGTGCCTCAGTTTCTTCAAAACTTAAAACACATTCTAGAGAGAATACGTAAATTTGCTAATGACAACCTATTGAAAGCCCAGGAGAGGATGAACTCATTTTGACCATAGCAGCAAATTAAGGAAATTTAAACCAGGAGACTTCGTGTTGGCATATTTTCCTATCCCAGGTTCTCCATTGCAAAACAAGTTTTCAGGACCCTACCGTATCAAGGAGTGCAGGAACAACCACAACTACGTTCTTGAGACTCCAGATAGGCGGCGGAAGACCCAGTTGTGCCACGTAAACTTCCTGAAGCAGTATCAAGGTATTCCCCCCCCCCCCCCACTGTGTTGGTATCGGTCCCTACATTTAAAGGTCTATACCTCCACAGTGAAACCTTCCCTGCTTCTTCCGAAAGCATTAACACTGAGACGGTGCTTTCCAAATCAGAAATCCAACTTGATCTTCATCCCAATTTACAGGACTATAATAGTGCTCCTTTGCCATGTTCTAATACTATTCTCGCCTCGCCAGATGTCATGAAGCCTTTCATCCTCCATGTCGACGCCAGTGGTACCGGCATCGGAGGCGTCCTGATGCAACAACGAGGCAAGGAGGTTCGACCTGTTAGCTACTACAGCTACAAGGAACTACAGCACGATCGAAAGGGAGCCACACTCCATTGTCTTGAACTTGCAGCACTTCAAATCGTCCCTGCAAAGTGTTCGGTCTACCACCATCTACTCGGACCACAATCCCCTACGCTTCCTGCAGCAAGCCCAACTCGACAATCAACGGTTCCTACGATGGGCTTGATATCTGCAGAATTTCAACCTGGAGATTTCTACATCAAGGGTTCTGAAATCATAGCCGACGGCCCTCTCCAGAGTCTATGAGATAGAGGCTGCTCCACCTACCACTCTACCTCCTGAAGACGTAACTTCACCTAGAACCGCAGGCTTCGAGGGAGAGTTGTGACGATAATCTTTCTAGAGATTGAGCCAGCTCTTCCCTACCTCAAGTTACGTCCAGTTAAAAAGTATAAGATGCTACATTAAAGATACGTCACCGTAGACTGGTAACTACAGGGCGCCTTAATCCGCTTGACCATCACGGCCGTCAAAAGGAAGTGATAGCCGAGGCTATTTGAGCCACTTCCCCGACGGCAACTCGGATGGTAATCTTGGGCATAGCATTTCACCAAATCACCTCATTCTTTGGGGCACACGTGAGGAACACAAATGCGAACAAGCCTGAATGGTCCCCAGGACTATATGCGAATGAAAACTCACACCCCAGAAGTGACTCGAACCCATACTCCCAGAAGCAGCGCAACTGGTAACTACAGGGCGCCTTAATCCGCTTGACCATCACGGCCGTCAAAAGGAAGTGATAGCCGAGGCTATTTGAGCCACTTCCCCGACGGCAACTCGGATGGTAATCTTGGGCATAGCATTTCACCAAATCACCTCATTCTTTGGGGCACACGTGAGGAACACAAATGCGAACAAGCCTGAATGGTCCCCAGGACTATATGCGAATGAAAACTCACACCCCAGAAGTGACTCGAACCCATACTCCCAGAAGCAGCGCAACTGGTAACTACAGGGCGCCTTAATCCGCTTGACCATCACGGCCGTCAAAAGGAAGTGATAGCCGAGGCTATTTGAGCCACTTCCCCGACGGCAACTCGGATGGTAATCTTGGGCATAGCATTTCACCAAATCACCTCATTCTTTGGGGCACACGTGAGGAACACAAATGCGAACAAGCCTGAATGGTCCCCAGGACTAAATGCGAATGAAAACTCACACCCCAGAAGTGACTCGAACCCATACTCCCAGAAGCAGCGCAACTGGTAACTACAGGGCGCCTTAATCCGCTTGACCATCACGGCCGTCAAAAGGAAGTGATAGCCGAGGCTATTTGAGCCACTTCCCCGACGGCAACTCGGATGGTAATCTTGGGCATAGCATTTCACCAAATCACCTCATTCTTTGGGGCACACGTGAGGAACACAAATGCGAACAAGCCTGAATGGTCACCAGGACTATATGCGAATGAAAACTCACACCCCAGAAGTGACTCGAACCCATACTCCCAGAAGCAGCGCAACTGGTAACTACAGGGCGCCTTAATCCGCTTGACCATCACGGCCGTCAAAAGGAAGTGATAGCCGAGGCTATTTGAGCCACTTCCCCGACGGCAACTCGGATGGTAATCTTGGGCATAGCATTTCACCAAATCACCTCATTCTTTGGGGCACACGTGAGGAACACAAATGCGAACAAGCCTGAATGGTCCCCAGGACTATATGCGAATGAAAACTCACACCCCAGAAGTGACTCGAACCCATACTCCCAGAAGCAGCGCAACTGGTAACTACAGGGCGCCTTAATCCGCTTGACCATCACGGCCGTCAAAAGGAAGTGATAGCCGAGGCTATTTGAGCCACTTCCCCGACGGCAACTCGGATGGTAATCTTGGGCATAGCATTTCACCAAATCACCTCATTCTTTGGGGCACACGTGAGGAACACAAATGCGAACAAGCCTGAATGGTCCCCAGGACTATATGCGAATGAAAACTCACACCCCAGAAGTGACTCGAACCCATACTCCCAGAAGCAGCGCAACTGGTAACTACAGGGCGCCTTAATCCGCTTGACCATCACGGCCGTCAAAAGGAAGTGATAGCCGAGGCTATTTGAGCCACTTCCCCGACGGCAACTCGGATGGTAATCTTGGGCATAGCATTTCACCAAATCACCTCATTCTTTGGGGCACACGTGAGGAACACAAATGCGAACAAGCCTGAATGGTCCCCAGGACTATATGCGAATGAAAACTCACACCCCAGAAGTGACTCGAACCCATACTCCCAGAAGCAGCGCAACTGGTAACTACAGGGCGCCTTAATCCGCTTGACCATCACGGCCGTCAAAAGGAAGTGATAGCCGAGGCTATTTGAGCCACTTCCCCGACGGCAACTCGGATGGTAATCTTGGGCATAGCATTTCACCAAATCACCTCATTCTTTGGGGCACACGTGAGGAACACAAATGCGAACAAGCCTGAATGGTCCCCAGGACTATATGCGAATGAAAACTCACACCCCAGAAGTGACTCGAACCCATACTCCCAGAAGCAGCGCAACTGGTAACTACAGGGCGCCTTAATCCGCTTGACCATCACGGCCGTCAAAAGGAAGTGATAGCCGAGGCTATTTGAGCCACTTCCCCGACGGCAACTCGGATGGTAATCTTGGGCATAGCATTTCACCAAATCACCTCATTCTTTGGGGCACACGTGAGGAACACAAATGCGAACAAGCCTGAATGGTCCCCAGGACTATATGCGAATGCGTCGGGGAAGTGGCTCAAATAGCCTCGGCTATCACTTCCTTTTGACGGCCGTGATGGTCAAGCGGATTAAGGCGCCCTGTAGTTACCAGTTGCGCTGCTTCTGGGAGTATGGGTTCGAGTCACTTCTGGGGTGTGAGTTTTCATTCGCATATAGTCCTGGGGACCATTCAGGCTTGTTCGCATTTGTGTTCCTCACGTGTGCCCCAAAGAATGAGGTGATTTGGTGAAATGCTATGCCCAAGATTACCATCCGAGTTGCCGTCGGGGAAGTGGCTCAAATAGCCTCGGCTATCACTTCCTTTTGACGGCCGTGATGGTCAAGCGGATTAAGGCGCCCTGTAGTTACCAGTTGCGCTGCTTCTGGGAGTATGGGTTCGAGTCACTTCTGGGGTGTGAGTTTTCATTCGCATATAGTCCTGGGGACCATTCAGGCTTGTTCGCATTTGTGTTCCTCACGTGTGCCCCAAAGAATGAGGTGATTTGGTGAAATGCTATGCCCAAGATTACCATCCGAGTTGCCGTCGGGGAAGTGGCTCAAATAGCCTCGGCTATCACTTCCTTTTGACGGCCGTGATGGTCAAGCGGATTAAGGCGCCCTGTAGTTACCAGTTGCGCTGCTTCTGGGAGTATGGGTTCGAGTCACTTCTGGGGTGTGAGTTTTCATTCGCATATAGTCCTGGGGACCATTCAGGCTTGTTCGCATTTGTGTTCCTCACGTGTGCCCCAAAGAATGAGGTGATTTGGTGAAATGCTATGCCCAAGATTACCATCCGAGTTGCCGTCGGGGAAGTGGCTCAAATAGCCTCGGCTATCACTTCCTTTTGACGGCCGTGATGGTCAAGCGGATTAAGGCGCCCTGTAGTTACCAGTTGCGCTGCTTCTGGGAGTATGGGTTCGAGTCACTTCTGGGGTGTGAGTTTTCATTCGCATATAGTCCTGGGGACCATTCAGGCTTGTTCGCATTTGTGTTCCTCACGTGTGCCCCAAAGAATGAGGTGATTTGGTGAAATGCTATGCCCAAGATTACCATCCGAGTTGCCGTCGGGGAAGTGGCTCAAATAGCCTCGGCTATCACTTCCTTTTGACGGCCGTGATGGTCAAGCGGATTAAGGCGCCCTGTAGTTACCAGTTGCGCTGCTTCTGGGAGTATGGGTTCGAGTCACTTCTGGGGTGTGAGTTTTCATTCGCATATAGTCCTGGGGACCATTCAGGCTTGTTCGCATTTGTGTTCCTCACGTGTGCCCCAAAGAATGAGGTGATTTGGTGAAATGCTATGCCCAAGATTACCATCCGAGTTGCCGTCGGGGAAGTGGCTCAAATAGCCTCGGCTATCACTTCCTTTTGACGGCCGTGATGGTCAAGCGGATTAAGGCGCCCTGTAGTTACCAGTTGCGCTGCTTCTGGGAGTATGGGTTCGAGTCACTTCTGGGGTGTGAGTTTTCATTCGCATATAGTCCTGGGGACCATTCAGGCTTGTTCGCATTTGTGTTCCTCACGTGTGCCCCAAAGAATGAGGTGATTTGGTGAAATGCTATGCCCAAGATTACCATCCGAGTTGCCGTCGGGGAAGTGGCTCAAATAGCCTCGGCTATCACTTCCTTTTGACGGCCGTGATGGTCAAGCGGATTAAGGCGCCCTGTAGTTACCAGTTGCGCTGCTTCTGGGAGTATGGGTTCGAGTCACTTCTGGGGTGTGAGTTTTCATTCGCATATAGTCCTGGGGACCATTCAGGCTTGTTCGCATTTGTGTTCCTCACGTGTGCCCCAAAGAATGAGGTGATTTGGTGAAATGCTATGCCCAAGATTACCATCCGAGTTGCCGTCGGGGAAGTGGCTCAAATAGCCTCGGCTATCACTTCCTTTTGACGGCCGTGATGGTCAAGCGGATTAAGGCGCCCTGTAGTTACCAGTTGCGCTGCTTCTGGGAGTATGGGTTCGAGTCACTTCTGGGGTGTGAGTTTTCATTCGCATATAGTCCTGGGGACCATTCAGGCTTGTTCGCATATATATATATATATATATATATATATATATATATATATATATATATATATATATATGTCGTACCTAGTAGCCAGAACGCACTTCTCGGCCTACTATTCAAGGCCCAATTTGCCTAATAAGCCAAGTTTTCATGAATTACTTGTTTTTCGACTACCTAACCTACCTAACCTTACTTTTTTGGCTACCTAACCTAACCTAACCTATAAAGATAGGTTAGGTTAGGTTAGGTTAGGTAGGGTTGGTTAGGTTCGGTCATATATCTACGTTAATTTGAACTCCAATAAAAAAAAATTGACCTCATACATAATGAAATAGGTAGCTTTATCATTTCATAAGAAAAAAATTAGAGAAATTATATTAATTCAGGAAAACTTGGCTTATTAGGCAAATCGGGCCTTGCATAGTAGGCTGAGAAGGGCGTTCTGGCTACTAGGTACGACATATTATATATATATATATATATATATATATATATATATATATATATATATATATATATATATATCAAAAATTACTTCCTGTGTAATATTATAAGGCAAAGTAAATTTCCTTCTAAAGCTCACTCGATCCTTCCATCCATCCTTCTATCCTCCTCCCCTTCCTCCCTTCCCCTCTCTCTGCTACCCTCCTTTCCACCCAATATCTCTTATCACTTTCCATTCCTGCCATTTTCCTTTTTAGACTTGTTCTCTTTCCGTGCCTCTTCCTTTCTCGCAGGTCCCCGCCGCACTCTCCATTTTTACACATCTTTCAATTTCCCTCCATCACTATGTCATCTCCCACCGCCCGCTGTCAATCTGGTATCTGCCGTCTCCCCTCCCGTGGTTCCCCTTGGGTCTTCAGCAGCCGCCGAAGCCGTCATATCTGCTGGCGAAGCAATGGGGGCCAGCAGAGTGATAGCTGCGTCCAAACTCTTGATTCCTGGACGCTGGGGGAAGATATCTTTTTTACGGCGTGTGGGGCCTGCTGTCTGTTGAGGTTCAGACATTGACGGAACAGGAAATAATATATGGAGAGGCAAATACAGGTTTGGGTGTATTTGGAAATGTATTTATCCCTGCAAATACAGTTTCGCAAGAGGTAGGGAGAACAGTCAGTGGGTGACTAAGGGAAAATGGTTTAATGATATTTGGTTCGATTCCCAAGGGAATTAATTTCTTACATATAGTGCAGGTAAATATCTATGATGAAAATATAATGTTGGAAGCTTGTCCGTACAACCCACCTGGCTACCATTCAACACCAAATCCAGAAACGATGTGTGGGAAAAAAAAACAGTCACATTTCACAGGAAAACCGAGAATTGGTGCCACCAAACTTTTCGACCTTTAATGGTTCACGAAATACGGACAAGCTACGTTTATATTGTGTCTCTTCTCTTAGGCTGCGTTAGCCATGTGGAAAGAACGTCATTGCCTTTCTGATGGGAAATCCCAGACTTATAATATGTCAAATGAGGTGACATACTGGTGAATATCAGGTCTCGTATCATTCACAAGTAATCCTTACAGCTTCAGACACTCCTTTCAGTACACAATTGGTCATTACAACACTAACAATCCTCCAAGTGCCCAACTAACCCGCTCAACCCCCCCCAACCCAACCCTCTTTCAAGGATGCTGCTAATCCTCCACACAAACCTATCAATCCTCCTTTTAGCACATTACTAATCCTCTCAGCATCCCAGTAATCGCCAACCCTGCCAACCCTCCCAAAATCCCTTCATTAATCCACCATAATCCCCGTATCAATTCCACAATTTGTATTAATTACGATGAGAGGGGAGGCAGGTGGGATGAGCTAGGTGAGTGGAAACAGGTAAGGGGGAGACAGGTAAGGGGGAGACAGGTAAGGGGGAGACAGGTAAGGGGAGGCAGGTAAGGGGGAGATAGGTAAGGGGGAGACAGGTAAGGGGGAGACAGGTAAGGGGGAGACAGGTAAGGTGGAGACAGGTAAGGGGGAGACAGGTAAGGGGGAGACAGGTAAGGGGGAGACAGGTAAGGGGGAGACAGGTAAGGGGGAGACAGGTAAGGGGGAGACAGGTAAGGGGAGAGAGGTAAGGCTCACCTTCCCTAACTTGTCGAAGGATTCTCATAGGTTCATCATGCATGTCATTTCCTCTGTACAACTAAGCTGTCTCTCAGTTAAATGGTTAGTATTTCTCAGATGATCAATTATACCTTTCCTGAATATTTTCGAAATTTTACCTCGGATATCTGTGGTTGTGTGTGTGTGTGTGTGTGTGTGTGTGTGTGTGTGTGTGTGTGTGTGTGTGTGTGTGTGTGTGTGTGTGTGTGTGTGTGTGTGTGTCAAGTGGAAGGTTCTACAATAGCCTCCCTCTACACCTCCCCCCCCCACCACTAACCCTCCACCACAACAACCCCCCGTCAACCCTCCCCCGTCAACCCTCCCCCGTCAACCCTCCCCCGTCAACCCTCCCGCACACTTTGCCCCTTCAAAAGAAAATTGCGACGCCACACTAAAAGCCAAAAGTCGAACCCCCGACGTTATCGGAGCCGCTGACGTGACGCCCCTCGAGTGAAGGTGACGGGCGGGGGTGACGGGCAGTGGGGGGGGGGACGGGGGGGGTTGGAAGGTAGGGGTTGAGGGAGAGGGAAGAGAGATAGGAGAGCGAAGAGAGGAGAAGGGTAGAGGGTGGAATGTGGATAGAGACCCGGCGAATACGGCTGAAGGGAGTGGATAGGAAGGAAAAGGAGCCACAGGGCAAGTGAAGGGAAGAGGAAGGCATAGGGTACACTCCCACTTTTCGTCCACGTCTTAAGAAGCGCAATTCTCCCTTCGTTTGTTTCCCCCGCCCTCGGCGCCTCACAATAAATAATGATAAACCCCAAACAGGCGCCATTTTTGTCTCCCCTACAGCCTTGACAGGTGGGAGAACCCCTGTCAACTGTCAACTGTCACCTGCCAACCCCCTCCTTGTTGAAGCTGGTAACTACTTAAGATAACGACCAGTCATCTGGATTCACTAACGTGAGTTGTCGTTGTTTTAGATTTAGCTACTCAGAACGTGTCCATGTAGCACGGGCTATGGCGAACCCGTATCTCTCTGACGAATATTTCTGACGAATATTTCTGCCCCTTATCACCACTCTTTCGTACCTTCCCCTCGCCTCCCGACCTCCTCCCTATCACCCCCCCCCCCCTTTGAGGCAACTGCCCCAAGATGACTCGATCACCACACTTCAGGTGGTGTCAAGAGCAGTTTCCTACCTTGTCAAAGGTGTTGCGGTCAAGTCAACACTCATATTCATCCGTCAGGAAGCCACTACTCATTGTCAGAACACCACCCTCCTGAGTTTCTTGAGGTTATCTTGAGATGATTTCGGGGCTTTAGTGTCCCCGCGGCCCGGTCCTCGACCAGGCCTCCACCCCCAGGAAGCAGCCCGTGACAGCTGACTAACACCCAGGTACCTATTTTACTGCTAGGTAACAGGGGCATAGGGTGAAAGAAACTCTGCCCATTGTTTCTCGCCGGCGCCTGGGATCGAACCCGGGACCGCAGAATCACAAGTCCAGCGTGCTGTCCGCTCGGCCGACCTCTTCTTCCCTCCCCTCCTATATCACTCATTTTCCTCACCTTCCTCACCTTCCATTTACTCATCTACTTCACCTGTTCCTCCTTCCGTGCCTCAGAGTGACGCTGGCTGTATTTCATACCTTGGGGCCAGATTCACGAAGCAGTTACGAACCTGTACATCTTTTCTCAATCTTTGGCGGCTTTGTTTACAATTATTAAACAGTTAATGAGCCCCAAAGCACCAGGAGGCTGTTTATAACAATAACAACAGTTGATTGGCAAGTTTTCACGCTTGTAAACTGTTTAATAAATGTAACCAAAGCCGTCAAAGATTGAGGAAAGATGTACACGTACATAAGTACTTGCGGAACTACTTCGTGAATCTGGCCCCAGGTTCGTAAGTGCTTGTGTAACTGCTTCGTGAATCTAGGACCTGGCGCCCGGTGCTGGGCGGCTTACCAGCAAGCCGCTAATGTGAGGACAAGCTGGCAAGCTTAACAGACAAAATAGAACTTTCAGTACAGAATTAACTTTCAATGTATAACCTGAAGTTTACCCTGGCCTCAGGCTCGGGGAGTAGAAGCACTCTCAAAACCCTCTCCAGGTATGATCCAGGTAATGGTATTCATTATCAACGTTTGTGGTTTGTCCTCAACATGACGCAGCTATGACAGCAAGCAGCTATGACAGTGAGCAGCTATGACAGTGAGCAGCTATGACAGTGAGCAGCTATGACAGCAGCTATGACAGCAGCTATGACAGCAGCTATGACAGCTATGACAGTGAGCAGCTATGACAGCAGCTATGACAGTGCTCAGCTATGACAGTGAGCAGCTATGACAGCAGCTATGACAGTGAGAAGCTATGACAGCAAGCAGCTATGACAGCAAGCAGCTATGACAGTGAGCAGCTATGACAGCAAGCAGCTATGACAGTGAGAAGCTATGACAGTGAGAAGCTATGACAGCAGCTATGACAGTGAGCAGCTATGACAGCAGCTATGACAGTGAGCAGCTATGACAGCAGCTATGACAGTGAGCAGCTATGACAGTGAGAAGCTATGACAGCAGCTATGACAGCAGCTATGACGTTGAGCAGCTATGACAGTGAGCAGCTATGACAGCAGCTAAGACAGTGAGCAGCTATGACAGAAGCTATGACAGTGAGCAGCTATGACAGCAGCTATGACAGTGAGCAGCTATGACAGCAGCTATGACAGTGAGCAGCTATGACAGAAGCTATGACAGTGAGCAGCTATGACAGCAGCTATGACAGTAGCTATGACTGCAGCTATGACAGTGAGCAGCTATGACAGCAGCTATGACAGCAGCTATGACAGCAGCTATGACAGTAGCTATGACAGCAGCTATGACAGCAGCTATGACAGCAGCTATGACAGTGAGCAGCTATGACGTTGAGCAGCTATGACAGTGAGCAGCTATGACGTTGAGCAGCTATGACAGCAGCTATGACAGTGAGCAGCTATGACAGTGAGCAGCTATGACATTGAGCAGCTATGACATTGAGCACCTATGACAGCAGCTATGACAGTAGCTATGACAGCAGCTATGACATTGAGCAGCTATGACAGCAGCTATGACAGTAGCTATGACAGCAGCTATGACAGTGAGCAGCTATGACAGTGAGCAGCTATGACATTGAGCACCTATGACAGCAGCTATGACAGTAGCTATGACAGCAGCTATGACATTGAGCAGCTATGACAGCAGCTATGACAGTAGCTATGACAGCAGCTATGACAGTGAGCAGCTATGACAGCAGCTATGACAGTGAGCAGCTATGACAGCAGCTATGACAGTAGCTATGACAGCAGCTATGACATTGAGCAGCTATGACGGTAAGCAGCTATGACAGCAGCTATGCCAGTAGCTATGACAGCAGCTATGACAGCAAGCAGCTAAACTTCATCTTCCTAGAGAGGTAAAGACCATTCGATACTGATACAGTGTGGCCTGCAATACGGAATACAATATGCGACAGCTGTGAACACTTGGGGGCTGGGCAAGGGAATACCTGACGGATAGAAAACAGAGGATCGCAGTGAAAACTCGAGCTGAGAGAGATGTAGCAGGTAAGGCTCAGTTCTGTGACTGGTGCAGATGACACAAAGCTAAGACGGAACGCAAAAACTCCACCAAACAGGCCTACAAGAATGTTACAGGAAGACCTTGACACATTTGAGAAATACAAGAATGACTACGATAAGGAGTAGAGGATAGGGATAGAGAGGATAAAGAGTGGGGGATAAAGAAGGGGGATAAGAAGGCGAGAGAGTAAAGGGGGAGCAGCGACAAGCTTACATCAAATGAGGGAACAACAGAGAACTAGGCTTCATGTGGTGCACCATCTGCTCTTTCATGATAGGACAAATCATTACCAGCAAAGAGACAGACAGAGAGACACACAGGACCGGGGACACTCCCGCAACACCCTACCCCCACCCCGCCCCTCCCTCCTCTCTCTCTCACCCTCCCACCCCAGTCCACCTCATTCCACTATTTCCACCCCCTGTGGTGATGGTGATGAGTTGTCTGTCATACCCACCTGCGCCACCTACCCCCTTCTCTTGCTGCATCACACACACACACACACACACACACACACACACACACACACACACACACACATTCTGGAATTCTATGATAAAATAACGAGGATAAGACAGGACAAAGATGGTTGGGAAGACTGTATATTTCTGGACTGCCAAAAAGCCTTTGATACAGTACCGTACATGAGACTGCTGTTCAAACTCGAGAGGCTGGCAGGGGTGGGGGGAAAGGTCCTAGCATGGATAAGGAACTACCTAACAGGAAGGAGCCAAAGAGTTACGGTAAGCGGCGAGAAGTCGGACTGGCGAACAGTAACAAGTGGAGTACAAAAAGGATCGGTGCTGGGACCAATTCTATTTCTTTTATATGTTAACGACATGTTTACAGGCGTGGAGTCCTACATGTCGATGTTTGCGGATGACGCAAAGTTGATGAGAAGAGTTGTGACAGATGAGGATTGCAGGATCCTCCAAGAGGACCTGAATAGGTTGCAGAGATGGTCAGAGAAATGGCTACTGGAATTCAACACGAGCAAATGTAAAGTTATGGAAATGGGACTAGGAGATAGGAGACCAAAGGGACAGTACACAATGAAGGGGAACAGCCTACCTGTGACGACGCGCGAAAGATACCTGGGGGTGGACGTAACACCTAATCTATCTCCTGAGGCACATATAAATAGGATAACGACAGCAGCGTACTCTACACTGGCAAAAGTTAGAACATCATTCAGAAACATAAGTAAGGAGGCATTTAGGGCGCTTTACACTGCCTACGTGAGGCCAGTCTTAGAGTATGCCGCCTCATCATGGAGTCCCCATCTGAAGAAGCATATAATGAAACTGGAAAAGGTTCAGAGGCTTGCAACGAGACTCATCCCAGAGCTACGAGGGATGGGGTATGAGGAGCGCCTGGGGGAACTGTGCCTTACGACACTAGAAAGAAGAAGGGAGAGGGGGGACATGATAGGAACGTACAAAATACTCAGAGGGATTGACAGAGTGGACATAGACGAAATGTTCACACGGAATAGTAACAGAACGAGGGGACATGGATGGAAGCTGGAAACTCAGATGAGTCACAGAGATGTTAGGAAGTTTTCTTTTAGCGTGAGAGTAGTGGAAAAATGGAATGCACTTCAGGAACAGGTTGTGGAAGCAAATACTATTCATAATTTTAAAACCAGGTATGATAGGGAAATGGGACAGGAGTCATTGCTGATTGCTGTAAACAACCGATGCTCGAAAGGCAGGATCCAAGAGTCAATGCTCGATCCTGCAGACACAATTAGGTGAGTACAACTAGGTGAGTACACAACTGGCTGGAACAAACTCTGAGGAGGGGGTGGAACAGGAAGCCTGGATGAAGGGAGTACTCCAGCAAATGTGGGATGAATTCAGTGAAGGACTGAGGGTAATGAGGGAGACAGTGGCCAACCTGCAGGATGAACTAAGGGCAGCAAAGGTGGAGATAAGATGCCTGAAGGAGACTCCTCCACAATACCAGGCACAAACCGTACCTCAGGGAGATGGGAATGCTACTGTGGAGGGAAACCTCCACAACTCTGCTCTCATTTGCTGAAATGCTCAAAAAGAGCGTAGGTCTGCAGTTAGGGAAGTTGCCATGGAAGTGGCTTCCTCTCAGGAAGCAATTAGATGTACTAGCCGGCTGATAGAGAGAAAAAGAGCAGTAGTAGTAGCAGGCATTAAAGAGCAAACAGGAACCAGCCCAAAGGAGCGGAGAGACAAGGACAAAAACATAGTTACCGAGATCCTTAAAGAGGTAAGGATGGAGGGAACTGACCAAAATATTGAAAAGGTTTTCAGGCTTGGAAAGTGCAACAAGGACAGAGACAGAATGATGAAGGTGGTATTCATGAGTGAAATCACGAAAGAGGAACTGTTAACAAGGAAGAGCCGTCTAGCAAATGTACAGAAGTTCAAAAAAGTATTCTTGCAGAGGGATATGACAAGGGAAGAGAGAAAGCAGGCAGATGTGAGGAAGAAGTGCAGGGAGAGAGAAAGGAATCAGAGAACCACAACCCCGAATCCTACAATCCCAGAGGGGAGTGGGGAACCCTCCTCAAACATTGCAACAGCCACAGGGAGTGGGGCACCCCCCCCCCCACATTCTACTCAACAGACACCCTACCTGCCCCATCCCCTGTCAGCCCCCCACTAAGTACCCACCTAGGGCACCCTCCCCCCACCCACCCCCCTCCTCCCACTCACCCCCCTCCTCCCACTCACCCCTCTCCACAGGACCTCCCTTTTTCCACATGGCCTCCCATCTCTCCCACCCACAAGCCCTCCGTTCTCCCCTGCCCCCATAAGCCCCCCCTCTCCCCCCACCCCATCTAAGCCTTCCCCTCTCCACCAAATCCCTAAACCCTCCCCTCTTCCTCACCCACCTCAGTCGTCCCTTTTTCCTGACACCCTCCAAGCCCTCCCCCCTTTTCTGCCCCCCCCCCTTCTCCCCCATCCCCCAAAGCCTCTCCTTCCCCCATGCTCCCCCAACCCTCCCCCTCTCACTTTCCCCCCCTACCCTCCCCCCTCTCACCTACCCCCATACCCTCCCCCTCTCCCCCACCCCCCCAAGCCCTTCCTCCTCCACCAGTCTCCCAGTACCAGATCCTCCCAGCTCCCACTCACCCGAGATCCCACAGGTCCCCCCCAGAGGAGAAGCAGAAGAGAGTCAGTTTCAGGGTAATGTACTCGAACATAGATGGGATCACAAGCAAGGCAAGTGAACTAAGGGAAAGAGCACAAGAAGTGAACCCAGATGTAATCGGACTCACTGAAACAAAATTCTCTGGAATCATAACGAATGCCGTGTTCCCCCAGGAGTACACAGTAATAAGGAAAGAGAGGGAAGGTAGGGTAGGAGGCAGAGTGGCCCTATCTTCTTATCTTGAGGTTATCTTGAGATGATTTTGGGGCTTTAGTGTCCTTGCGGCCCGGCCCTCAACCAGGCCTCCACCCCCAGGAAGCAGCCCGTGACAGCTGACTAACACCCAGGTACCTATTTTACTGCTAGGTAACAGGGGTATAGGGTGAAAGAAACTCTGCCCATTGTTTCTCGCCGGCGCCCGGGATAGAACCCGGGGCCACAGGATCACAAGTCCAGTGTGCTGTCCACTCAGTCGACCGGCTCCCCCAATCATGAGGGCCCTACTCATGAGAAAGGAATGGAGTTTTAAGGAGATGGCTATCCCGGGCTGTGAGGGCTTCAGAAACTACATCGCAGGCACCATGACAATGGGAGGAGCAAGAATAGTAGTAGCAGTAATATACAACCTTCCACCAAATGACAGAAGACCCAGTCAAGAGTATGAAAACAACAACATGGCAGTTAACACTATAATTGAGAGGGCAGTCTCTGCTGCCTGTAGAAATAGATCCCACCTGCTCATCATGGGGGAATTCAATCATGGAAGGATTGACTGGGAGAACAAGGAACCGCATGGAGGCGAGGATACGTGGAGAGCCAAACAATTGGAGGTGGTGACTAGAAACTTTTTAACCAAGCATGTCAGAGAACCCACAAGAATGAGAGGAAATGACGAACCAGCGAGACTCGACCTTGTCTTCACTCTGAACGGCTCCGACATAAGAGAAATCGGTTTTGAGGCCCCAGTAGGAATGAGCAACCACAGTGTACTGGTGTTTGAGTACATAATTAAAGAAGGGTTATTGAACTCGAAGAGGGATACTGAAAACAAAAGGTTGGCATACCGAAAGGGAAACTATGAGGAGATAAGAAAATTCCTAACAGATATAGCATGGGAAACAGAGTTCAGGGGAAAGACGGCCCAAGACATGATGGACTACATCACGCACAAGTGCAAGGACGCAGCAAACAAGTTTGTCCCAGTCCAAAAGGAAAACAGTGAAATGAAAATGAGAAACCCATGGTTTAATCAGAGATGTAGGCTAGCTAAGCAGCAAAGTAAAAGGACATGGAGAAATTTTAGGAATAACAGGACACTGGAGAGCAGAGAAAGATACCAGAATGCCAGGAATGAATATGTCAGGATGAGAAGAGAGGCAGAAAGACAATACGAAAATGACATCGAAAGCAAGGCAAAGACTCAGCTTAAAGTACTGCATAGCCACATCAGGAGAAAAACAACAGTAAAGGAACAGGTTATAAAATTAAGGATAGGGGCGGAAGGATTCACTACAAACGACAAGGAAGTGTGTGAGGAACTGAATAAGAAATTCCAGGAGGTCTTCACCTTAGAGCAAGGAGAAATTCCAGAGATAAGAGAGGGAATAGTTAACCAGGAACCACTGGAAGAGTTTGAGATTACCAGCGGGGAAGTAAGGAAGTGTTTACTAGAGTTGGATGTGACAAAGGCTATAGTCCCAGATGGAATCTCCCCTTGGATACTAAAGGAAGGAGCAAAAGAACTGTTCCTGCCACTCTCCATGGTGTATAACAAATCACTGGCAACAGGGGAACTACCAGAAATTTGGAAAGCAGCTAACGTAGTCCCAATATACAAGAAAGGGGATAGACAGGAGACACTGAACTACAGGCCAGTGTCCCTAACCTGCATACCATGCACGCTGATGGAGAAAATTGTGCGAAGAAAGCTAGTGGAACATCTGGAGCGAAAGAACTTTCTAAAACAGCATCAACATGGGTTCAGGGATGGCAGGTCCTGCCTCACAGGGTTACTTGAATTCTACCATCAGGCAACAAAAATAAGGCAAGAAAGAGAAGGGTGGGCAGACTGCATATTTTTGGATTGCTAGAAAGCCTTCGACACAAGAGGCTAGTGAAAAAGCTGGAGATGCAAGCTGGAGTAAAAGGGAAGAGTACTCCATTGGATACAGGAGTACCTAAGAAACAGGAGACAATGAGTCAGTGTGAGGAGTGAGGTTTCAGATTGGCGAGACGTTACAAGTGGAGTCCCGCAGGGGTCAGTCCTTGGACCTATTCTGTTTCTGATATATGTAAATGATCTCCCAGAGGGTATAGACTAGTTTCTCTCAATGTTTGCTGTTTATGCAAAAATTATGAGGAGGATTGAAATAGAGGATGATAGTAGGAGGCTACAAGATGACCTAGACAGACTGAGTGAATGGTCCAACAAATGGCTGTTGAAGTTCAACCCGAGTAAATGCAAAGTAATGAAACTAGGCAGTGGAAACAGGAGGCCAGACACAGGATACAGAATAGGAGATGAAGTACTTAAAAACGGACAGAGAGAAAGATCTAGGAGTTGATATCACACCAAACTTGTCTCCTGAAGCCCACATAAAAAGAATAACGTCTGCGGCATATGCGAGGCTGGCTAACATCAGAACAGCGTTCAGGAACCTGTGTAAGGAATCATTCAGAATCTTGTACACCACATATGTAAGACCAATCCTGGAGTATGCGGCCCCAGCATGGAGCCCGTACCTTGTCAAGCAAAAGACGAAGCTGGAAAAAGTCCAAAGGTATGCCACTAGACTAGTCCCAGATCTAAGAGGCATGAGTTACGAGGAAAGGCTGCGGGAAATGTACCTTACGACACTGGAAGACAGAAGAGTAAGAGGGAGATATGATCACAACCTACAAAATCCTCAGGGGAATCGACCGGGTAAACAAGGATAAACTATTCAACACTGGTTGTACGCGAACAAGGGGACTCGGGTGGAAACTGAGTACCCACATGAGCCACAGGGACGTTAGAAGGAACTTTTTCAGTGTCAGAGTAGTTAACGGATGGAATGCATTAGGCAGTGGTGTGGTGGAGGCTGACTCCATACACAGTTTCAAATGTAGATATGATAGAGCCTAGTAGGCTCAGGAACCTGTACACCAGTTGATTGACAGTTGAGAGGCGGGACCAAAGAGCCAAAGCTCAACCCCCGCAAGCACAAATAGGTGAGTATAAATAGGCGAGTACACACACACGCACGCACGCACACATCACTGAACTACAGGCCAGTGTCCTTAACTTGTATACCATGCAAGGTGATGGAGAAGATTGTGAGAAAAAACCTAGTAACACATCTGGAGAGAAGGGACTTCGTGACAACCCATCAACATGGGTTCAGGGAGGGCAAATCTTGCCTTACAGGCTTAATAAAATTTTACGATCAAGTGACAAAGATTAAGCAAGATAGAGAAGGATGGGCGGACTGCATTTTTTTGGACTGTCGGAAAGCCTTTGACACAGTACCGCATAAGAGGCTGGTACATAAGCTGGAGAAACAGGCAGGAGTAACTGGTAGGGCGCTCCAGTGGATAAGGGAGTACCTAAGCAATAGGAAGCAGAGAGTTACAGTGAGGGGTGAGACCTCAGATTGGCGTGGTCACCAGTAGAGTCCCACAGGGCTCTGTACTCGGTCCTATCTTGTTTCTGATATACGTAAATGATCTCCCAGAGGGTATAGACTCATTCCTCTCAATGTTTACTGACGACGCCAAAATTATGAGAAGGATTAAGGCAGAGGAGGACAGCTTGAGGCTTCAAGAAGACCTGGACAAGCTGCAGGAATGGTCGAACAAATGGCTGTTAGAGTTTAACCCAAGCAAATGTAATGTAATGAAGATAGGGGTAGGAAGCAGGAGACCAGATACAAGGTATCATTTGGGAGATGAAATACTTCAAGAGTCAGAGAGAGAGAAAGACCTGGGGGTTGATATCACGCCAGACCTGTCCCCTGAAGCCCATATCAAGAGGATAACATCAACGGCATATGCTAGGTAGGCTAACATAAGAACGGCCTTTAGAAACTTGTGTAAGGAATCTTTCAGACCTTTGTATACCACATATGTCAGACCAATCCTGGAGTATGCGGCTCCAGCATGGAGTCCATATCTAGTCAAGCAAAAGACTAAACTGGAAAAGGTTCAAAGGTTTGCCACCAGACTAGTACCCGAGCTGAGAGGTATGAGCTACGAGGAGAGACTACGGGAATTAAACCTTGCGTCACTGCGAGACAGGAGTTAGAGGGGACATGATCACCATATACAAGATTTTCAGAGGAATTGATAGGGTAGATAAAGACAGACTATTTAACACAAGGGGGCACACGCACTAGGGGACACAGGTGAAAACTGAGTACCCAAATGAGCCACAGAGATATTAGAAAGAACTTTTTCAGTGTCAGAGTGGTTAAGAAATGGAATGCATTAGGCAGACTCCATACACAGTTTCAAATGTAGATAGGATAGAGCCCAATAGGCTCAGGAACCTGTACATCAATTGACAGTTGAGAGGCGGGACCAAAGAGTCAGAGCTCAACCCCCGTAAGTACAACTAGGTGAATACACACACACAGGAAGAAACACCACCAAATTTCGCAACAAGCCTAAGACACCACACCACCATCACCTCCATTGTCTTCAAAGATCCCCGTCCCCCCATCCCTCCCCCTCCCCCATCTATCCCCCTCCCCCATCCCACCCCCTCCCCCACCTCCCCAGACCAGCCCGGCCTCCAATCCTGGAGAAAAAGAAACTTTGGTTCTTATTAAGAGTCAGATTAATTCCCTCTCATCCTATCACATGGGAGAAAAATATTAGTAAAATGTATCCAGACTCTTTTTGGCTTTATTGGAGCTCTGCGAGAGCTCTAGTGCTCTAGTGTAGACTGTAAAGGATGCATTG
Source organism: Procambarus clarkii (assembly GCF_040958095.1). Classification (NCBI taxonomy): domain Eukaryota; kingdom Metazoa; phylum Arthropoda; class Malacostraca; order Decapoda; family Cambaridae; genus Procambarus; species Procambarus clarkii. The sequence continues at coordinate 11,903,620 of NC_091204.1, forward strand.
CTGTTGCATAGACTGTAGTGGATATATAAAACATCGATGTAGCGTACTGTACTCCAGGTAAGTCCACTACGGGCTCACCATAGTCCGTGCTACTTGCCCCGCTCCTGCGCCAGGTAAGTCCACCACGGGCTCACCATAGCCCGTGCTACTTGCCCCGCTCCTGCGCCAGGTAAGTTCACTACGAGGTCACCATAGTCCGTGCTACTTGGAACTTGTTCCGAGTAGCTGAATCTATAACAACAACAACAGCGTACTGTAGGGGAATGTATCAGGTATCGCTGTATCATACAGTAGCCTGGTGCGACTGATCTATTGTTTTTAGCCACTGCTTTGCTCCCTTCCTTGTGTAGTGGAGATACAGCTGCTCATTCAGGCACCGCCGCTGTATCCCAACTTTTCCTCCAAACAGCTTTACGAATTCTTTATAAATACAGAATTCCAGGAGTCTGAACCCGGGACTGAGTACATAGTCATGTTGTCAATTTCCCTTTCCAAATCTGTTGTGATATCAGTTATATTTTCAGGGGGTTTGGATATCGTTGAAAAAGGATGTCGTCTCTGCTATATTCTCTCACTTTCATGCTGTTTATTAGGCGGGATTAAATATAAAATAACTGATTTTTTTTATTTTACTCAATTTCTTTGGCATGTTCTGTGCATGACTCTTCACTTGGGTTAAGGGCAATGCTGAGGAAGATTTCTTATATTGTAGCACGCAAGCGTGAATATTGTTCATTAGCCAGGTGAATACATCCAGATGAGTACACCCACTCATGAGTACAGGGGGCCACAGGTGGAAGCCAAGTACCCAAATGAGTCACAGAGACATTAGAAATAACTTTTTCAGTGTCAGAGTAGTTAGTAAATGGAATGCATTAGGCAGTGATGTGGTGGAGGCTGACTCCATACACAGTTTCAAATATAGATACGACAGAGCCCAATAGGCTCAGGAACCTGTACACCAGTTGATTGACAGTTGAGAGACGGGACCAAAAAGCCAGAGCTCAACCCCCGCAAGCACAACTAGATGAGTACACCCAGGTGAGTACACAGGGTAGTACCCTTTCCCCCCTCAGAACACTTACGTTATTTTCACGGCTTAACAACGCCACAAATTCTCCTGTGACCTCAAGGCATTTGGAATCCCAAGGCTCTCTCACACTTTACACTCACAAAGGGAATCTCAGATCTTCCCATCCTTGCTCGTGTGGCCCTGGGCAGTGAGGGAGAGTTAGGAACAGGAAGAGTAAAGAAAAGGAGAAGAACAGAGGAAAGAGAAGCTGTTGCAACCTAACCTAACCTAACCTTCCCATCCTTGCTCGTGTGGCCCTGGGCAGTGAGGGAGAGTTAGGAACAGGAAGAGTAAAGAAAAGGAGAAGAACAAAGGAAAGAGAAGCTGTTGCAACCTAACCTAACCTGTTGCAGCACCTATTTTGCTGCAAATAGCAGCAAAACGCTGCTTTTTGCAGCATTTAAAAAGCAGCATTTTGCTACAAAAAGCAAAAAAAAAAGCAGGCCCTATTTTGACTGGTAACCTAACTGGTATCCAACTGAAACCTGCTCAAGAGTACCACTGAAATATCTGAAGGGGGAATCCGCTCCTTCAGCCAAGTCATACTAGATGCTAGCCACAATAAAATTGTATATCATTTGTATTTATTTCAATTGTCGGGAAGGATTTAAGACTGTGGTTTCCTTGAGTACTTTTGTGTTTAATAATATATCTGAATTGTCGCAGTGTTCATTGTGTTAATTTCCTTGTGACGTCACCCTGCCGTCACATACTGTCTACCGTCATGACGTCACCCTGCCGTCACATACTGTCTACTGTCATGACGTCACCCTGCCGTCACATACTGTCTACCGTCATGACGTCACCCTGCCGTCACATACTGTCTACCGTCATGACGTCACCCTGCCGTCACATACTGTCTACCGTCATGACGTCACCCTGCCGTCACATACTGTCTACTGTCATGACGTCACCCTGCCGTCACATACTGTCTACCGTCATGACGTCACCCTGCCATCACATACTGTCTACCGTCATGACGTCACCCTGCCGTCACATACTGTCTACTGTCGTGACGTCACCCTGCCATCACATACTGTCTACCGTCATGACGTCACCCTGCCGTCACATACTGTCTACCGTCATGACGTCACCCTGCCATCACATACTGTCTACCGTCATGACGTCACCCTGCCGTCACATACTGTCTACCGTCATGACGTCACCCTGCCGTCACATACTGTCTACTGTCGTGACGTCACCCTGCCGTCACATACTGTCTACCGTCATGACATCACCCTGCCGTCACATACTGTCTACTGTCGTGACGTCACCCTGCCATCACATACTGTCTACCGTCATGACGTCACCCTGCCGTCACATACTGTCTACCGTCTGCTGCCCTCCACCACCCAGCTGCCCTCCACCACCCAGCTGCCCTCCATCACCCAGCTGCCATCCACCACCCAGCTGCCATCCACCACCCAGCTGCCCTCCACCACCCAGCTGCCCTCCACCACCCAGCTGCCCTCCACCACCCAGCTGCCCTCCACCACCCAGCTGCCCTCCACCCAGATGCCCTCCACCACCCAGCTGCCCTCCACCACCCAGCTGCCCTCCACCACCCAGCTGCCCTCCACCACCCAGCTGCCCTCCACCACCCAGCTGCCCTCCACCACCCAGCTGCCATCCACCACCCAGCTGCCCTCCACCACCCAGCTGCCATCCACCACCCAGCTGCCCTCCACCACCCAGCTGCCCTCCACCACCCAGCTGCCCTCCACCACCCAGCTGCCCTCCACCACCCAGCTGCCCTCCACCACCCAGCTGCCCTCCACCACCCAGCTGCCCTCCACCACCCAGCTGCCCTCCACCACCCAGCTGCCCTCCACCACCCAGCTGCCCTCCACCACCCAGCTGCCCTCCTCCACCCAGCTGCCCTCCTCCACCCAGCTGCCCTCCTCCACCCAGCTGCCCTCCTCCACCCAGCTGCCCTCCACCACCCAGCTGCCCTCCACCACCCAGCTGCCCTCCACCCAGCTGCCCTCCACCCAGCTGCCATCCACCTCTTCTGGCAAGCTTGCCACCCCTTTCAACCTCTTCTATTTTGCACGAAGATTCGCTACTGTTAGGCGGGTGATGAATTAAACCAGCGTCCGCTACACAACTGAGGCCGGCTTCGGCTCCGCCTTAACTGAACACGAATAATTAAGGTTCAGTTGAACTCCGGAACTCCGAACCATCCGGTCGATGCTCTCTCTCTGTCTCTGTCTGTCTCTGTCTGTCTCTCTCTCTCTCTGTCTCTCTCTCTCTCTCTCTCTCTCTCTCTCTGTCTCTCTGTCTCTCTGTCTCTCTGTCTCTCTGTCTCTCTCTCTCTCTGTCTCTCTCTCTCTCTGTCTCTCTCTCTCTGTCTCTCTGTCTCTCTCTGTCTCTCTCTCTCTCTCTGTCTCGCTCTCTCTCTGTCTCGCTCTCTCTCTGTCTCGCTCTCTCTCTGTCTCGCTCTCTCTCTGTCTCGCTCTGTCTCTGTCTCGCTCTCTCTCTGTCTCGCTCTCTCTCTGTCTCGCTCTGTCTCTGTCTCGCTCTCTCTCTGTCTCGCTCTCTCTCTGTCTCGCTCTCTCTCTGTCTCGCTCTCTCTCTGTCTCGCTCTCTCTCTGTCTCGCTCTGTCTCTGTCTCGCTCTCTCTCTGTCTCGCTCTCTCTCTGTCTCGCTCTCTCTCTGTCTCGCTCTGTCTCTGTCGCTCTGTCTCTGTCGCTCTGTCTCTGTCGCTCTGTCTCTGTCGCTCTGTCTCTGTCGCTCTGTCTCTGTCGCTCTCTGTAGATGTCTCCCTCAGACTACAGGGAGAATAAATAGGCTATTTATTCTGTACTCGGGAATTCTGTACTTCGAATACGCCCACTGGCTACAAAATAATACAGGAAACAGCTCTCGTGAAGACCTACTGTATCTGCAATATGATCAACGCTTTGTACTCGTGCAAAGTACAAAGGGGAAGGGAAGTATGAGGGGAAAGAGTGCCCCAACACCTCCACTAACCCCCAGCACCCAGGAGTTACACCCCCACTACACCCCCAGCACCCAGGAGTTACACCTCCACTACACCCCCAGCACCCAGGAGTTACACCTCCACTACCCCCCAGCACCCAGGAGTTACACCTCCACTACCCCCCCCCAGCACCCAGGAGTTACACCTCCACTACCCCCCCCCCAGCACCCAGGAGTTACACCCCCACTACCCCCCCAGCACCCAGGAGTTACACCCCCACTACCCCCCAGCACCCAGGAGTTACCCCTCCACTACCCCCCAGCACCCAGGAGTTACACCCCCACTAACCCCCCCCAGCACCCAGGAGTTACACCTCCACTACCCCCCCCCAGCACCCAGGAGTTACACCTCCACTACCCCCCCCCAGCACCCAGGAGTTACACCTCCACTACCCCCCCAGCACCCAGGAGTTACACCCCCACTACCCCCCAGCACCCAGGAGTTACACCTCCACTACCCCCCAGCACCCAGGAGTTACACCCCCACTACCCCCAGCACCCAGGAGTTACACCTCCACTACCCCCCCCCAGCACCCAGGAGTTACACCTCCACTACCCCCCCCAGCACCCAGGAGTTACACCTCCACTACCCCCCAGCACCCAGGAGTTACACCTCCACTACCCCCCAGCACCCAGGAGTTACACCTCCACTACCCCCCAGCACCCAGGAGTTACACCTCCACTACCCCCCAGCACCCAGGAGTTACACCCCCACTACCCCCCAGCACCCAGGAGTTACACCTCCACTACCCCCCAGCACCCAGGAGTTACACCTCCACTACCCCCCCAGCACCCAGGAGTTACACCCCCACTACCCCCCAGCACCCAGGAGTTACACCTCCACTACCCCCCAGCACCCAGGAGTTACACCTCCACTACCCCCCAGCACCCAGGAGTTACACCTCCACTACCCCCCAGCACCCAGGAGTTACACCCCCACTACCCCCGAGCACCCAGGAGTTACACCTCCACTACCCCCCAGCACCCAGGAGTTACACCTCCACTACCCCCCAGCACCCAGGAGTTACACCTCCACTACCCCCCAGCACCCAGGAGTTACACCCCCACTACCCCCCAGCACCCAGGAGTTACACCCCCACTACCCCCCAGCACCCAGGAGTTACACCTCCACTACCCCCCAGCACCCAGGAGTTACACCTCCACTACCCCCCAGCACCCAGGAGTTACACCTCCACTACCCCCCAGCACCCAGGAGTTACACCTCCACTACCCCCCAGCACCCAGGAGTTACACCCCCACTACCCCCCAGCACCCAGGAGTTACACCCCCACTACCCCCCAGCACCCAGGAGTTACACCCCCACTACCCCCCAGCACCCAGGAGTTACACCTCCACTACCCCCCAGCACCCAGGAGTTACACCTCCACTACCCCCCCAGCACCCAGGAGTTACACCCCCACTACCCCCCAGCACCCAGGAGTTACACCTCCACTACCCCCCAGCACCCAGGAGTTACACCTCCACTACCCCCCCAGCACCCAGGAGTTACACCTCCACTACCCCCCAGCACCCAGGAGTTACACCTCCACTACCCCCCAGCACCCAGGAGTTACACCTCCACTACCCCCCAGCACCCAGGAGTTACACCCCCACTACCCCCCAGCACCCAGGAGTTACACCTCCACTACCCCCCAGCACCCAGGAGTTACACCTCCACTACCCTCCAGCACCCAGGAGTTACACCTCCACTACCCCCCCAGCACCCAGGAGTTACACCCCCACTACCCCCCAGCACCCAGGAGTTACACCTCCACTACCCCCCAGCACCCAGGAGTTACACCTCCACTACCCCCCAGCACCCAGGAGTTACACCTCCACTACCCCCCAGCACCCAGGAGTTACACCTCCACTACCCCCCCCCAGCACCCAGGAGTTACACCCCCACTACCCCCCAGCACCCAGGAGTTACACCTCCACTGCCCCCCAGCACCCAGGAGTTATACCTCCACTACCCCCCCAGCACCCAGGAGTTACACCTCCACTACCCCCCCAGCACCCAGGAGTTACACCTCCACTACCCCCCAGCACCCAGGAGTTACACCTCCACTACGCCCCAGCACCCAGGAGTTACACCTCCACTACCCCCCAGCACCCAGGAGTTACACCTCCACTACCCCCCAGCACCCAGGAGTTACACCCCACTACCCCCCAGCACCCAGGAGTTACACCTCCACTACCCCCCAGCACCCAGGAGTTACACCTCCACTACCCCCCAGCACCCAGGAGTTACACCTCCACTACCCCCCCAGCACCCAGGAGTTACACCCCCACTACCCCCCAGCACCCAGGAGTTACACCTCCACTACCCCCCAGCACCCAGGAGTTACACCTCCACTACCCCCCAGCACCCAGGAGTTACACCTCCACTACCCCCCCAGCACCCAGGAGTTATACCCCCACTACCCCCCCCAGCACCCAGGAGTTACACCCCCACTACCCCCCAGCACCCAGGAGTTACACCTCCACTACCCCCCAGCACCCAGGAGTTACACCTCCACTACCCCCCAGCACCCAGGAGTTACACCTCCACTACCCCCCCCCAGCACCCAGGAGTTACACCTCCACTACCCCCCAGCACCCAGGAGTTACACCTCCACTACCCCCCAGCACCCAGGAGTTACACCTCCACTACCCCCCAGCACCCAGGAGTTACACCCCCACTACCCCCCAGCACCCAGGAGTTACACCTCCACTACCCCCCAGCACCCAGGAGTTACACCTCCACTACCCCCCAGCACCCAGGAGTTACACCTCCACTACCCCCCCAGCACCCAGGAGTTACACCCCCACTACCCCCCAGCACCCAGGAGTTACACCTCCACTACCCCCCAGCACCCAGGAGTTACACCTCCACTACCCCCCAGCACCCAGGAGTTACACCTCCACTACCCCCCAGCACCCAGGAGTTACACCTCCACTACCCCCCCCCCAGCACCCAGGAGTTACACCCCCACTACCCCCCAGCACCCAGGAGTTACACCTCCACTGCCCCCCAGCACCCAGGAGTTACACCTCCACTACCCCCCCAGCACCCAGGAGTTACACCTCCACTACCCCCCCAGCACCCAGGAGTTACACCTCCACTACCCCCCAGCACCCAGGAGTTACACCTCCACTACCCCCCAGCACCCAGGAGTTACACCTCCACTACCCCCCAGCACCCAGGAGTTACACCCCCACTACCCCCCAGCACCCAGGAGTTACACCTCCACTACCCCCCAGCACCCAGGAGTTACACCTCCACTACCCCCCAGCACCCAGGAGTTACATCTCCACTACCCCCCAGCACCCAGGAGTTACACCTCCACTACCCCCCAGCACCCAGGAGTTACACCCCCACTACCCCCCAGCACCCAGGAGTTACACCTCCACTACCCCCCAGCACCCAGGAGTTACACCTCCACTACCCCCCAGCACCCAGGAGTTACACCTCCACTACCCCCCCAGCACCCAGGAGTTACACCTCCACTACCCCCCAGCACCCAGGAGTTACACCTCCACTACCCCCCCAGCACCCAGGAGTTACACCTCCACTACACCCCAGCACCCAGGAGTTACACCTCCACTACCCCCCAGCACCCAGGAGTTACACCTCCACTACCCCCCAGCACCCAGGAGTTACACCTCCACTACCCCCCAGCACCCAGGAGTTACACCCCCACTACCCCCCAGCACCCAGGAGTTACACCTCCACTACCCCCCAGCACCCAGGAGTTACACCCCCACTACACCCCAGCACCCAGGAGTTACACCTCCACTACCCCCCAGCACCCAGGAGTTACACCTCCACTACCCCCAGCACCCAGGAGTTACACCCCCACTACCCCCCAGCACCCAGGAGTTACACCTCCACTGCCCCCAGCACCCAGGAGTTACACCTCCACTACCCCCCCAGCACCCAGGAGTTACACCTCCACTACCCCCCAGCACCCAGGAGTTACACCTCCACTACCCCCCCAGCACCCAGGAGTTACACCTCCACTACCCCCCAGCACCCAGGAGTTACACCTCCACTACCCCCCAGCACCCAGGAGTTACACCTCCACTACCCCCCCAGCACCCAGGAGTTACACCCCCACTACCCCCCAGCACCCAGGAGTTACACCTCCACTGCCCCCCAGCACCCAGGAGTTACACCTCCACTACCCCCCAGCACCCAGGAGTTACACCTCCACTGCCCCCCAGCACCCAGGAGTTACACCTCCACTACCCCCCCAGCACCCAGGAGTTACACCTCCACTGCCCCCCAGCACCCAGGAGTTACACCTCCACTGCCCCCCAGCACCCAGGAGTTACACCTCCACTGCCCCCCAGCACCCAGGAGTTACACCTCCACTACCCCCCAGCACCCAGGAGTTACACCTCCACTACCCCCCCCCAGCACCCAGGAGTTACACCTCCACTACCCCCCAGCACCCAGGAGTTACACCTCCACTACCCCCCCAGCACCTAGGAGTTACCCCTCCACTACCCCCCAGCACCCAGGAGTTACACCCCCACTACCCCCCAGCACCCAGGAGTTACACCTCCACTACCCCCCCCAGCACCCAGGAGTTACACCTCCACTACCCCCCAGCACCCAGGAGTTACACCTCCACTACCCCCCCCAGCACCTAGGAGTTACCCCTCCACTACCCCCCAGCACCCAGGAGTTACACCTCCACTGCCCCCCAGCACCCAGGAGTTACACCTCCACTGCCCCCCAGCACCCAGGAGTTACACCTCCACTACCCCCCAGCACCCAGGAGTTACACCTCCACTACCCCCCCAGCACCCAGGAGTTACACCTCCACTACCCCCCAGCACCCAGGAGTTACACCTCCACTACCCCCCCAGCACCTAGGAGTTACCCCTCCACTACCCCCCAGCACCCAGGAGTTACACCCCCACTACCCCCCCCCAGCACCCAGGAGTTACACCTCCACTACCCCCCAGCACCCAGGAGTTACACCTCCACTACCCCCCCAGCACCTAGGAGTTACCCCTCCACTACCCCCCAGCACCCAGGAGTTACACCCCCACTACCCCCCCCCCCCCAGCACCCAGGAGTTACACCTCCACTACCCCCCCCCAGCACCCAGGAGTTACACCTCCACTACCCCCCCAGCACCCAGGAGTTACACCTCCACTACCCCCCAGCACCCAGGAGTTACACCTCCACTACCCCCCAGCACCCAGGAGTTACACCTCCACTACCCCCCCCAGCACCCAGGAGTTACACCTCCACTACCCCCCAGCACCCAGGAGTTACACCTCCACTACCCCCCCCAGCACCTAGGAGTTACCCCTCCACTACCCCCCAGCACCCAGGAGTTACACCCCCACTACCCCCCCCCCCAGCACCCAGGAGTTACACCTCCACTACCCCCCCCCCAGCACCCAGGAGTTACACCCCCACTACCCCCCCCAGCACCCAGGAGTTACACCTCCACTACCCCCCCAGCACCCAGGAGTTACACCTCCACTACCCCCCAGCACCCAGGAGTTACACCTCCACTACCCCCCAGCACCCAGGAGTTACACCTCCACTACCCCCCCCCCCCCAGCACCCAGGAATTACACCTCCACTACCCCCCCAGCACCCAGGAGTTACACCTCCACTACCCTTCCCCCAGCACCCAGGAGTTACACCTCCACTACCCCCCAGCACCCAGGAGTTACACCTCCACTACCCCCCAGCACCCAGGAGTTACACCTCCACTACCCCCCCAGCACCCAGGAGTTACACCCCCACTACCCCCCAGCACCCAGGAGTTACACCCCCACTACCCCCCAGCACCCAGGAGTTACACCCCCACTACCCCCCAGCACCCAGGAGTTACACCTCCACTACCCCCCCAGCACCCAGGAGTTACACCTCCACTACCCCCCAGCACCCAGGAGTTACACCCCCACTACCCCCCAGCACCCAGGAGTTACCCCTCCACTACCCCCAGCACCCAGGAGTTACACCCCCACTAGCCCCCAGCACCCAGGAGTTACACCCCCACTACCCCCCAGCACCCAGGAGTTACACCTCCACTACCCCCCAGCACCCAGGAGTTACACCTCCACTACCCCCCAGCACCCAGGAGTTACACCCCCACTACCCCCCAGCACCCAGGAGTTACACCTCCACTACCCCCCAGCACCCAGGAGTTACACCTCCACTACCCCCCAGCACCCAGGAGTTACACCCCCACTACACCCCAGCACCCAGGAGTTACACCTCCACTACCCCCCAGCACCCAGGAGTTACACCTCCACTACCCCCCAGCACCCAGGAGTTACACCCCCACTACCCCCCAGCACCCAGGAGTTACACCCCCACTACCCCCCAGCACCCAGGAGTTACACCTCCACTACCCCCCAGCACCCAGGAGTTACACCTCCACTACCCCCCAGCACCCAAGAGTTACACCTCCACTACCCCCCAGCACCCAGGAGTTACACCTCCACTACCCCCCAGCACCCAGGAGTTACACCCCCACTACCCCCCAGCACCCAGGAGTTCGTAGTCATATTATTAC